>NC_133621.1:280644008-280991008 GCF_048593235.1 Sminthopsis crassicaudata
AGTTTTATTAAAAATGATGATGAAAATGATTTTAGAAAGGCCTGGAAAGATTTAAATGAACTGATGCTGAGCGAAACAAGCAGAACCAGAAATACATTGTATACAATAACAGCAAGAATGTTCGATGATCAACTATGAAAGACTTGATTCTTTTCAGTGGTTCAGTGATTTAAAGTAATCCCAATAGATATTGGACAGAAAATGCCATCTGTATTTAGAAAAAGACCTAAGGAGACAATGTAAATCAATCACAAACTATGTTTACTTTCTTCTTCTTTTTTTCTCTCTCATTGTTTTTCCTTTTTGTTCTGATTTTTCTCTCCCAAAAGGATTCATAAAGAAATGTGTATTTAAAAAATTAATGTACATGTATAATCAGAAAAAAATTTATTTTTTAAAAAGCCTTTTCCTTGTAAAAATGCTGCTTACACAGTGGCTCAAGTATTTGTGTTGTTGTTTAGTTGTTTTTCAGTCTTGTGCAGTTATTCATAATCCTATTTAGGGTTTTATTGGCAAAGATATTGGAGCAGTTTGCCATTTCCTTTTCTAGCTCATTTTTACAGATAAGGAAACTGAGGTAAACAGTGTGAAGTGACTTGTCTAGGGACACACAGCCAAATGTCTGAGGCTGAATGAGAATTCAGGTCTTCCTGACTCAAAGTCCAATATCCACTGTGCTTTTAATTATGTGCTCATTACATAAATGAGGAAACTGAATCTTAGAAAAGTAAAGTCACTTGTCCATAATCACAAGGATAGTAACTAGGTAAGGGCAAGGAAGAGAAATGAAGGAAAATGAAGAGGGAGAGACAGCAGGATATAAATTATTATGTATTACTTTTTCCTCAGAGAGGTATTAGACAGACACCCAGCAGATATCAGTACAAGTAAGTTTGAATTAGTCCACCATAATTTGCATTTTATATTTATATTGGTGATGTAAAGTGCTCCTAGTTAATTTAATAATGATCTGTTTTAGAGGCAGGGAAATTGGATTGCATTCACTAGGCTGCTTTACTTTTCTTTAGCATGTGAAGCTATTCATTTTGTTCTGTTCATTTAAGAAACCCTCATTCATATGCATTAGAAAAGAAAATAATCACAAGATCTATATATCCCAAGCTACACAGTGGGACCTTTTCAACCCTGAACTGAAATGATGGGGTGACTAATGAAAAATCAATGGGATCTCATTCATAATAGAAGCTGGTGTTTATGAAGCATTTTGCATCTATTATTTCATTTTACAAAATCACCCAGAATCTTGGGGTTGGTTGGGACTCCAATAGTCACCTAGTCTAACCTTGGAAAAAAAAAAAAGGGACCTTTTAGCAAAAAGTTATCTAGCATATGGTTTGATCAGTCTGTGATTAATTTAACGACCCAGACTGAAGAGGAACCCACTGCCTCCCAAAACAACTCATTTCACTTTGGATAGCTCTCCATTTTAAGAAGTCTTTTGCTAGGTGATGGGATTCTGCTGAGAGGGAGTACTGAGACCACCTTGACCTCTAGTGTACAATAAGTTTTCAGCCACATTGCAGAAACGTTCCTGTTGAGCAAGGAGTAATGATTTGTGATCACGGGGAATAGGTAAACTGGAGGGTCAGGGCCCAGTGACTCTCACCTCAGTGGCTCTCACCTGTGAACAAGTTGCTAAATTGCTGGATTGGCTCTCCTCCCATTGGCAGATGCCATGCATACACAAAGCCCATGAGCTGCTTCTCTGAATGGTGACTGGGGATTGTCTACCATTCACGACTGATCATGCTTGCAAAGATGTAAATCAACAAGGCTGTATGGCATAGTAAACTGGAACACTTTCCACCACTCTATGAGTCTCCCACATTCATCTCGCCTCTGAGATCAAAATGCTCATATACTTTGAGGTCTTAAAAGATGGCCGCAACAGTTTTTCTTAGTTATCATTTATTTCTTAGTTCTAAATTGTTCTCTTTGTCGATTCTATCCACTACTTTCTGGAATATCTAATCCCTTTTCTACCCTGAAATCCTTCAAATACTCTCACATCCCCTGTCTCCTTTAAGGATTTTGTTCTCCAGATGAAATACCCCCATTTCCTTCAATTGGTCCTCAAATGGGAAAAATTGGAGGCCCTTCAACATTCCAGTGACCAATCATTGTATGCCCTCTAAGACACGGCACCCACAATTGAATACAGCATTCAAAATGGAGCTTGGGCCTCATAATAATCTTGTGGGGTAGATGGCATGCGTGTAACTTTTCTTATTTTACCAAGAAAGAAGCTGGGAGGCAGAAATTTAAATTATTTGTCCAAGAACAGATAATTTACAAGGAATGTCACCTCCAGTCTCCATACTTTTTCATAGGCTGTTTCCCATACCTAGAATGCATCCTAGGATGCATCTCTGCTTCTTAGAACCTAAGCTGGTAGTCTAGAATGCAACCATTTGGGGTACATTCTCACTTCTATTTCATAGAAGCCTGAATTTCCTTCAGCTTCACTTTCAGTATAAAGTTTCTCCATCCCTGCCTGCTACTTCCAGTGAGCTCCTCACCAAGTCAAGTTACCTTTAATTGATTTTGGAGATACCCATTTGGCACAGGCTTTGGGGCTCACTTCCCCAAACCGCACTGAAGCTGGCAAGTTGGATTTCTTTCAACCAATCCTCAGGGGTATGACCCCACTCTTCCACCAATCCCAATAGACTTTTTGTATGACATCATTTTATTCCCTCCCAATGACTAGAAGCATTTTGTTTCTTCTAAATTGATTCAAGACTTTCCTGATTAGTTTAATACCTTTGATTGGTTGACTCAGTAGAATGTCAAGGTATAGAGACCTTTAAGTAGAGTGAGGATAAATGATTGATTTATTCAATTATTCCTCCATCAGCCACTCTATATTAAATATGTATATATTACCTCCCCTCAAAGATTGTAAACTTCCTGAGGGCAGAAACAGTTTTATTTTTATTTTTGTATTTCCAGCATTGAGTATAGTACCTGCTACACAATAGGCACTTATTATTAATTGTTATTGTACTACAAAAATCCAATTTCTTCCAGTTATAAGGCGAGTGCTTTTCCCAGGATACCCCTGTCTCCCATATCTTGGACTGGTTTTGGTGGGAAGGGAAAGCAATTGTTACTTCCTTTGTAGTGCTTCTTAAAACTCTTGCCCTTGGTAGAGGCATGGGGTCAAAAGGGAGGGTTAGTGAATAATATCTAACTTTTAGGTTGTTTCATACTGAATATGCTAGATCAAAGTATTATTTCCACAAGTAGTGATTTATATTATTTGTGGTTTGATCTGGTCTTGGTATTGAGGGAGGGGAGACTGGGGTAAGGAAGCAAGCTACCAGAACCAACAATGCAATTTGTTGGAAATGAGATTATCTCTATGGACAGCTTGTTCTGACTCTAGAGAATAGGGTTGTATCACTTCAAGGTAAACCAGGGAGCAGCATGCTATTTCAAATGAGTGAATTATACCCTCATTATACTTTGTTTGTCATCCGGTAGTCATGAGGGCAGCCAGTGATAATGGAAGAGATAAATAGGAGCAGGACTGGTGATCACTCAGCTGTGTTGGGGCCGGCTGCCACCCCAGAACAAGCCAGGAATGGAAACACAGCCAATGATGGAGAGGCTCCAGAAGTGCTGAGCCTGTTCTGTCAGATATCTGATAATGAGTTGTGGACCTCAAGGACAAAGTGTTTTAAAATATTAAGGAGTGCCCTATACAGAAATCTTGGGCCAATACCACATGATTCCCATACCAACCAATATGCTAAGAAGCTCTAAATACAGCAAGCAGATCATTGAACAAGATTGAATATTGAATTGGCCAGGAGGACAGAGAAAGCTTCTTCAAGAAGGACGTGACATCTGAACTGAAATTTCAAGATGAGATGAAAAGGAATATCTCACCTCTTCATACCAGGGAGAGTTACTGTTAGAAGAAACTGAGACAAACAGAGTTAAGTAAAATGCCCAGGGTCAACAGCTAGGAATATCTGAGGCCACATTTGAACTCAGGAAGATGAATCTTCCTTATTCCAGTCCAGCGTTCTATCTACTGTGGGATAAAGCATTAAAACGGAATCTATCTTAGAACTAAAATCCACCCCCACCAAAAAACCCAACTACCTTACATTCTTGAATGCTCACAGACATCCTTCTGAAATAGCTCTACACCCTAACACTCACCACTCCCTTTCTGTTAGCTTTTTAAGTGTTGTCTTTCCCACAGCAGCCTGAGAACAGGGATTATCCTTGCTTACTAGTATTTTTATCCATAAACCACAATATCTGTCACATAGTAAGCACTTAATGTTCTCTGTATCTGTCTCTGCCTCTGTCTCTGTCTGTCTGTCTCTCTGTTTCTCTGTTTCTGTCTATCTCTGTGTATCTGTCTCTGTCTCTATCCCTGTCTCTCCATGTCTTTTTGTCTCTGTCTTTGTCTCTCTGTGTGTCTCTTTCCATCTGTCTCTGTGTATGTCTGTTTTTCTTTCTTTCTGGGTATGTGTGCCTGTCTCTCCCTCTCTCTTTTTCTCTATGTCTCTTACCCTTTCCCTCTCTTTCTTCCTCTCCCTCCCGTTCCTTTGCTCTCCCTCTTTTTCTCTCTGTGTGTCTGTTTATCTCTTTATGTGTCTGTCTCTCTCTTTGTTGCCTTTCTTTCTTTCTCCCTCTCTCTCTGTCTCTCCCTTTGTCTCTCTCCCTTTCCTTCTTCTTTTTTCCTCCCTCTCTTTTCCTCTCCCTTTCTTTCCTTCCCTCTCTCTCTGTCTTTGTTTCTATGTGTATATCTCTGTGAGTCTCTATATCTCTGTCATCTTTCCTCCTCCTCCTCCTCCCTCCCTTTCTCTTTCTCTCTGTCTCTGTCTCTTTCTGTGTCTCTGTCTGTCTCTCTCTGTGTATCACTCTATTTCTCTCTTCTCCTCTCTCTAAATCAAATATTTACATAAAGAAAATGAGGTCTGAACTTAATCATTTACTTATCAAATACAACATCAAACAGGTCCCTCAATACTTAACCCAACTTATTGTCACTTATTTTGCAAAAAAAATGTGAAATAGACACAAAGATTCTAGCCTTGAAAAGAGCCTGTCACCAGAAAAGTTGCAAGGAAAAAAAAAGTTTGAATTTCTAATATATGACACTTAGTTCCCAGATCCAATAAGAAATATTATTCTTATGAAACTTAAATGTTTTTCTCTTTGTCAGAGAAAAAGCAGATCTCTATCTGTTGACTCTCTACTAGAAGATCAAATTATCCCTTCACATATTTTTCTGATCTGTCTCTTTTCAAGGATGCAAGGTCATTTTGGACTCTATAGACTCTGGATTTAGGGAGAAAAAAAAAGCCAGATTATCTGTGCTTTCATAAGAAAAGTAAAAGCTTTGGCTCACCATATGGCATTGTTACATATTGGAGAAATGACAGAGAAGTGCGACCTGGTACCCTTCACCCTCAGCAGTTCTTACCTCAGGAAGAGCAGCTGGTGAGGGTGGTGGTTGATTGCACTGACATCTCCCCAGGGGATTTTTAGGGATGCCGGTTAGTAAAAAGGCAGTATGGTATAGTGGTTAAATCCTACTTCTGCCACATACTAGTTAAATGACCCTGGGGAGATCATTCAAACTCCTGGTAGCCCAGACAATTCTCTCAGACTATAAATTTGCAGATTCCACTAACAGCACATATTTATTAAGGGCTATAGACACTATACTAGCCTTTGGAGACAGAGATAAGAACTGGACTTATGATTTTTTTGGCATAGAAAATGAATTCCCAACAGGAGAAAACTCCTTGTATTAGTGAATGTTGCCTGAAACATTTAAAAGTTAAGTTATTTGTCTAGAGTCACATAGGTAGTATATTTCAAAAGATGAGACTTAAACTGAGGCCATCCAGCTTTCAAGGCCTATTATTCCTCTTTAGGCAGGAGAGATAAAAAACCAACAATGAAACATTGCCCTCCTTGCACTGTTAAACTTCCATGCTCCTGATCTATGTTAAGATGTAATTGGGGCATGTTTAACAAAATAAATAAAAATGCAATACAACACAGATATTAATTTGTAGTTCTCTAAACCAGCAGGAATCCTTTCCATTTGAGTTTGGCAACACTGATCCACAATACTAGAGTGTATAGAGAGTGTTCTTAGTGGAGGCTCCTTATACCAGTGAAAAAAAACATAGGTCCAGACCAAAAAAGAAAAAAGTTAGAGACTGGCATAGAGAGATTGGAGGTAGAGGCTAGTATATCAGATAAATGACTGTCATTTTGTAATAATAAAGTATGATAGAGAAGAAGCATAACAAAGATAGGAGTAGTGTCAGGCTAGTAAACAAAAATGGGAATATATTTCTGGAGGCCTGAGATGTTTCCAGCATGAAGATGGGAGGTAAGAGCCAGAGAAATTTTAAAAAATAACAGGGGAAATTTAAATCTACTTTTATACCAAAATTATGACTGTATACCATTGGTGTTTTAATAAATATTTTCATTTAATCTCTTATTAAATTTAATATTTAATATTCTATTTGATTTAATTTTTCACTTTGAAGAAACTATTACTCACATGAGGCCTCTCTTCCCAAGGAGTGGACTGGCAGGATACCAGAAGTCAGAGACTATTAAAAGGCTTGGTTATGGTTAATCCTGGGATGGAGGCAAGGCTTTTCTTCCCAGCAAGATGCGAGCTCATTGACAGTATGAAGGCAATGATAAGAATAACAATTATTATAAACAATAGAAATAATTATTATAAAATTTAACACTGATAATTGATAGTATTTATTATAAATTATATTGACACTCCTCATTATTATTAGTTGGCATTTCTTTATAATTTTGTAATTTAATTTAAAGCTTGTGATGTGTTTTACAAATTATCTCATTTGATTCCCACAAGCCTGATTATTATTATCCTCATTAAACAAATAAGGAAAGTAAGACTGATAAAGGTTAAGTGACTTACCCAAGATAAGTGTCTGAGATCAAATTTGAACTCAGTTCTTCCTGACTCCTTGTCCTTATCCTTGTGGAAGTCACAAATCAAATTCTTCCAACTGAAGCTAGGTGGTACCATAGTGGATAGAGTACCAAGCTTGGAGTCTAGAAGACTCATCTTAGTGAGTTCAAATCTGACCTCAGACATTTACCAGCTGTATGACTCTCTGGGCACTTTTACCCTATTTGCCTCAGTTTCCCCATCTGTCAAATGAGCTGGAAAAGGAAATGGTAAATCATTCCAGTATCTCTGCTAGGAAGATTTACATGAACTGAGTGAAGTAAGGCAAACCAAAAGAACATTGTACACAGCAAGAAAATTATGTGATGATCAACTGTGATGGAATTGGCTCTTTTCAATAATGCAGTGATTCAAGGCAATTTCAATAGACTTGGGATGGAAAGTGCCATCCACATCCAGAGAGAGAATTATGAAAACTAAATGTGGATTGAAGTTTAGCATTTTCACCTTTTTTTTCTTGTGGTTTTTTTTCCCTTTTCACTTGATTTTTTTTCACAACATGAGAAATATAGAAATATGTTTAAAGGAATTGCAATATTTAACCCATATCAGATTGCTTGCTGTCTTGGGGAGGGAGGAGATAAAGGAGGGAGAAAATTTTGAAACACAAAAGTCTTACAAAAATGAATGCTGAAGACTATCTTTACATGTATTTAGAAAAATAAAATACCATTGAAAATTTAAAAATAAAGAAATACAATTTTTGTAGGGAGAGAAATAATGGTTTAGGCAGAGAGACACTGAGTCTCATCTCCCTTTCTCCAGCACTTCTGGGTACTCAAGTGGGTCCTGGCTGTTAGGGAGTCTGCCAGATTTCAGACTCAGTGCTGTAACTAAGATTCTCCCACTCAATGAGGGAGATCTGTGTCTCTCTCAACCACCAAGACTTCAGAATCAAAGGGAGAAGCTGGGTATCCTACTCAAGTCAAGTCAAGCCAGCAAGCATTTATTGAGTGCTTTACTATGTTCAATTCTGCTGAGCACAGAGGATACAAAGAAAGGAGGAAAAAACTTGGCTCCTTCCTTTAAGGAAGAAGAAAAGATAAAGAAAGGGGAGGGGAATAAGGATTTATTAAGTGACTTCTACAAGCTAGGCATAGTGCTAAGCATTTTTAATAAATATTTTCTCATTTGATCTCATGACAACCTTGTAAGGTAGGACTGAAATTATTCCTGAAGCAGACTTGGCCAGGGTCACAGACTCTGTGCTCTGTGATCTATCCACTGTACCACCAACTACCCTTTAAACAATCAATATGTAAACAAGAATTGACAAGATAATATACACTGGTCATTGGAGTGGGGAGTTACTCTACTCAGGCTCACAAGAGGAGCCTAATCTATTGGAATGAAAGTCACAGAACGCATGACTCATTTTTTCAGACTGGAAAAATGTACCACCATCTAGAATATTATAGTAGACAACATACTCAAAAAAAAATTTTAAAAATATTTTTTCCCATTTAAAAAGGGAAGGAGTAGGAGGGGGGAGACAAGCCACAAAAGCGGACAAGTCATAATGGATACCAAAATCAAAAGTTCCCAAGACTTTACTG
The DNA here is from genome assembly GCF_048593235.1 of Sminthopsis crassicaudata. Lineage (NCBI taxonomy): Eukaryota > Metazoa > Chordata > Mammalia > Dasyuromorphia > Dasyuridae > Sminthopsis > Sminthopsis crassicaudata. The sequence goes on from NC_133621.1 coordinate 280,652,589, forward strand.
ACTTCTCAGGAGGAATAATGAATTAAGTCTGAGCAAATGCATTCTAACAAAGAGGATGAAAAATGCATTAGTTGAAGGCAGGAGGAGAATGAGGGGAGGCTGGGAATAAGAAGATGGAATTTATGGGAAGCAAAAGCTATGAAAATCTTTTATTTTGCAGAACCATAACTAATGTGGAGCTATGGGACTTTCACCCAGGATGTTAAGTGTAGAAAGCAATGAGATCACCTGTGGTCCTCCAACAGGAGAAACAAACTTTAACCTGGCGTTCTTCACCCTGGCTCCCTAGCCTGGGTGGCCAAGCCAAGATGGGTAGCCAAAAGAGGTAAGGGTTTTGGTAGTGAACACATGGGTCTTCTGACCAGGTGTTCACCAGGGAACCAACAAGTCAGGGCATCAGTTAGGGCATTATGTGAGTAGGTATAATAAAGGCTTTTAAGATTACACGTGGCTGTTCTTGAGTGCGCTACCGGTTATTAAGCTATAGATTCAAGAGATTGTGGCCAGAGACCTTAGAAGGCCTCAGAGGAGGTGAGCCGGGTAGAGTTCACACTGCAAAGGACAGTGGTCAAAGGTACTCTGGTGGGTCTAGGACAGACTAGTAATTGTAACTGCCAGGAGAGCACGTTACAAATGTACTTAGCTGAATTACAGAAAGAGACTAGACTCATGATTTTATTGACAGAAGGAATTCCCAAATGAGCCAATCTCTTCTACCAATGTATGTTTTCTGCAATCTACAGTCTTTTTTTTTTTTTTTTAATAATAGCTTTCTATTTTAAAAATACACGCAAAGGTAATTTTCAACATTCATCCTTGCAAAACCTTGTGTTCCAAATTTTTCTTCCTCTCCCCCACCCTCCTCTCCTAGCCAGCAAATAATCCAATATACAAGCTACAACCTTAAAAGTTGCCCTGTGGGTATTGAGAGATTAAGTGATTTGCCTAGGATCACACAGCCAGAGGGAGGATTTGAAACCATGGCTTTCTGGTTCTGAGGTCACGAACTTGGTGCCTGAATGATGAAAAATGGCAGAAACTGCTCTCATGATTTGCACCCCTCCAAGGAAAAAAAGATGACTTGGAAGAAATTGTCTATATTGCCCGTCTATGTTATATTCAGAATGCTGGCATCTGGGCTCCCAAGAAGAAAGATAAAGTGAAGAGTTGTGAACTGTGAATATGCCTTTTTAATGGTCCCTGGTCATGATGCAAGCACAAATCAAATCCCTCACCACCTAGAGATTCAGTCACATTAGACTCTGCCCATCATTTTATGAAGGCCCAGAGGAAACTCATCCCATGGAGTAGGTCAATGTTCCATTAACTTTCTACTTCAGTTCCTCATTCTATATAGAAGTTGTAGGCCACATTAACATTCTGTATGTCATGTTGTCTGTTCTTGCATAAGAGAATTTTCTGAGTTGTGGAACTAAGGTGCAATGAATAATGTTAGAGGTAGCAGCTGGAAAATATAACAAACCTATATATTACATGCACTGGTTCTCTCCTACTCAACAAAGAATAGTCAAACAGATTTGCCATTATGGTCCATTGGTGTGGATTAAATCAACTCTAAACCAAGGAGACTCAGTTATACAGAGGTGATATGCCAGTTGATCCATTGTCTTAGAATGGATTGGGGGGGGGGACCCAACCAAAAGATCAGAAGCTAGGAGTGGATTAAACGTGTGAGAGCCATGTACCTAAATCTATGGTCTGTTGGGTATCCCAGTGGAGAGCTGGAAAGAGAGTTCCTTCTGGCTCTGGAGCCTAAGAACCTTGGTTTAAATCTCACCTTTGATACACCATGCATGAAAAACTTCCATATCTTCATCTGAAAACTGAGGGGGTTGGAGTAGATCAGACATTTTGAACCTAGAGTTCACAGATCATGAAGACTTATTTCAGGAGAGAGGGAGAAAGAGGAGATCCATAAACTGTTTGAACATTTTGGTAACCATTGGTTTCTTTTATGATCTACTGTGTAGTTTATATTAAGCATTTAAAAATATGATTCTGAAAAAAGGTTCATATGTGGCAAAAGCCAAAGGAGTTCCAAACACAAAAAGAAGTTCTTGAACTAATAATAACATTAATAATAATAATTAAAATGTAATAGTCATTTAAAATGAAGCCCTTGGACTAATAATAATAGCTAGCATTTATATAGCACTTACTCTGTATATACCACTACGTTTTAGTGCTTTATAAATATTTCGTTTGATATTTACAACAACCCTTCAAGTTGAGTACTGATATTACTCCCATTTTTACAATTGAGGAAACTGAAGTTAAATGACTCATTTGCTCACGGTCACACAGCTAGTAAATGCTGGAGGCCACAATTGAACTTGGGTCTTTCTGACTCTAGGTCCAGTGCTCCATCCATTATGCCTCTTAGCTGCCTAATTATCACCTGAGTAAATGATTTGCTATATTACCTCTAATCCCTACTTTACAATATAGCAAAAGCTGGGACTAAGATCTAGTAGTCTGTGGCTATAAAGATGGACAGTGTATTTACATTACTGCTTTAAAGGAATCAAAATTAGATAATTAACAAAATCTGTAGAAGCATTGGCAAAACCCAATGACACAACTGGAAGCAATATGGTGGATTACTGACAATGGAGAACCTAACTGATGGCTGTAAGCAGTCACTGTGATTTGCACAGAAATTATCCAAGGAATTATGTCTGGTTACTGGTGGATTCTCAGAACTTTCTTTACCATGTCTGTCTTGGTATGGAGATGCTATCCCCAATCTAAGAAATGAAACCTCAACTCAAGGCCATGGAATGGCTCAGCTAAAGTTTAGAGCCACGGAATCTATAACCAGTAGAAGATTAGTTTCTCTGGAGATAAATGAAGATCAAAGAAGACTGTCAAAGTCTTTGATATTATTTATTTTTAACCTCATGAAGCAATAAAGGAAAAGTCAAGAACTAGATAGTTACCACAAGAAATCAGATAAATGATTTCCTTTTGTTATCAGCCTTTCACAACTGGGAGTTAAAGACAGACTGGACACAATCTGTGGGAGCTGAGATAATTGAACAAGGAGTGAAGAATATCAGATTGGACTTATTCTCTATGGGGAATATTCAAGAATGGTATCATTAGTTTGTTTTAAGTGATAAAATTCACTTCAAAGCTATAAGACCATCAGAAGGCCATGTGACTTTGTGAAATACAGGAGCTACCTGACTGGTCCATGGGTTCAGTTTGATATTCTTCTATTGGTCATTAGATATTAGTCATTAGATAATACTCTAGGAAGCAGAGTAACAGATTTAACATCTGCTCAAATACTAAATCCCATGCTCCCAATGAAGGAAGGCAGGGATAAAAGCTGATGCTGCCTAGTATGCATAGCCATTTCACTTGCAAAAGTGCTGTTTCTAAAGCAAACTGACATACACACATAGAAAATCAGTTGTAGGATAAATCACCCCAAATCTCATTCTATTTCTAATAATGCATGGCTATATTATGCCACAAATTACTTTCCTTCTTTCACTGGGGATGTTTTATTAACCTGCTCTTTAAACAATGTGAGATTTAATAAGTCATTACTATTTATGCAAATCTAGTCACTAAAAGTTGTTTCTTTTGTTGGTGTAGGAAGTAATTATTCCATTGGGGGCTATAAGCCAACATACAACACTATTATTTTTTTTTAATTTGAAATTAACTTTATGAATTTCTTCTGCCAACCTTCATTTTCAACATTTAAAAAAAAATCAACATCCTACTTCATAATTGAACACTGGAATTTTCTTTTCTTTCTTTTTTTTTTTAACTCAAAATAAGAAATATTCTGAATAAGAATGGTTGAAAAAAAAAGAATAAAGTAAAAATGCACAACAGAGAATAAAAGAAAACTTACAAGAAAGCAAAGTTGGACGTCTCTGAACACAATGTGCAGTTTTTATTATATAGATTTTCTTGAAATGGAAATTTGTTTCATATTTAGAATCCTGTCTTCTATTCTGCTGTGCAAATGACAATTTTCTCCTTTTTCTTTATATTTTTATTTTTTTTTCTATTTTGTATTTAACTTTTAAATAAAGAAATGCAGAAAAAGAATGGTTCTAAAATATCTGTCAGGCTTACTGAGACATATTCTCCATCTCTCAAGTGGGCAAGCAAATGCTACTCAGAAGAAACAGCATTCCTTTCTACTCACTACTTAGATTGAAATCCACAGCCTTCTACAATCTAATATCCACTATGTTTCCCAATTTTTTATTGCTCCTTTTTCTGAGTCCTACATTACAGGCAACATGGACTGCTTACAATTATCTAAATATGTTTCATACTTTCCCACCTCCATGATTTTGCTTGTTTTAATATCCCCTCCCCCACATCCCTTCTTCCTGCAGAAATCTTACCCAAGAGAGAAACTATTGAGGAGAAACTTTCCAGCAAATATATCTGATGAAAATTTGATGTTTGTTTTTTAAAATTGTTATGCAATTGTTTTCAGTTGCATCTAACTCTTCATGATCCATTTGGCAAAGATGCTGAAATGGTTTGCCATTTCCTTTTCCATCTCATTTGCCAGATGGGGAAAGTGATTTGCCCAGGTAACACAATTAGTAAATGTCTGAGGCTGAATCTGAACTCAGGTCTTTCTGACTCCATATTCTGCACTCTATTAACTAAGCCACCTAGCTGCCCAAGAGAAACTTGAGGTCTATCTTATGTGAACTAGTACAGAATAAGGTGAATAGAACAAAAGAATGATTTGTATGACACCAACATCAAGTGTGAAAGATTTAAGGATTCTTATTAAGAAAAATACCATCCATCCCTAGAGAAAGAACTAAAGGAATCTGAATATAAATTGAAGTGTATTGGTTTTGATTTCTTTTTTTTTTTCTTTTTCTTTTTTTTTTTTGGTTTTGGTTTCTTAATTTTTCTTGAGTTTTTTGGTCTATGCTTTCTTTCACAACATGACTACTATGGAAATGTTTTGCATGACTACATATGTATAAACTATATCAAATTGCTTGTCTTTTCATTGCAGGGGGAGAGAGAGGGAGAGAATTTGGAACTCAAAGTTTTAAAAATGAATGTTAAAGATTGTTTTTGCTACAAGTGGGGAAAATAAATTACTAAATAAATAATTTTTAAAAAGAATTCTCATCAATGCAATGAATATTGCCTGATCAACAATGACCAGTCATGCTTTAGACTTCTTGGCAGAGATGGACAATAAGCACAAAATGAGATATCCATTGTCTGATATAGCAATTGTGTAAATACTTTGCCTGAGTATACTTATTTTTAAAGGAAGACTTTCATGGGGGAGCAGAAGTAAGAAGAGTGAGAAGCATTATCTTTAAAAAAAAATAAGAAAAAGAAAGAAGTGTCAGCAAAGCATCTAAAACAAAAGAGAAAAGAGCAAAAGGAAGTTCAAGACATGAAATGCAATGTTAGAATGATCATGTTAAATATGAATTTAAAAAAAAAACAAGCTAAGGGTGATAGAGATTCATGGATTTATGTGCTGGCCCCATTGTCTGGTCTTTGTATAAGAAAAGTTCATAGTAATCAAGTTCAAAATAATAAAACAAGAATTTTAAATATATTTTTATTTTCTCTAATTACATGTAAAACAAGTTTTACATTTATTTTTAAAACTTTGAGTTCCAGATTCTCTCCCTTTCTCCTCACCCCCCACTTTCCCTTAATAAAGCACATGTGAAGTTATACAAAAAAATTTCTATTAAAGTCATGTTGTGAAAGAAAATCTAGATTCCTAACCACCTTAAAAAAACCCTCAAGAAAAATAAAATATTAAAAAAGTATGCTTCAATCTATATTCAGACTCAATCAGTTTTTTCTCTGGGCAGGGATAGCATTTTTCACCATAAATCCTTTAGGTAGTCATGGATCATTGTATTGCTGAGAACAGCAAAGTCATTTACAGCTGATCATTCCATTACTATTGCTATTACTTTGTATACAGTACATTTCATTTTGCTTCAGTTCATGGAGGACTTTCCAGATTTTTCTGAGAGTATTCTATTCATCATTTCCCATAGAACAATAATATTTCCTCATAATCACATACACAATTTATCCAGCCATTCCTCAACTCATGGGCATCCCCCCAATTTCCAATTCTTTGCCCTGTGAAGAGAGCTGCTTTAAATAAAAAAAAATGAGTCTTTTCTACATGATATGATTCAGGCCAATTCTAATAGACTTATGATGAAGAATGCCATCTGCATCCAGAGAGGACTAGGGGGATTGACTGTGGATCACAACATAGTATTTTCACCTTTTTTGTTGTTGTTTGCTTGGGTTTTTTTTCTTTCTCATTTTTTTTCCTTTTTTGATCTGATTTTTCTTGTGCAGCATGATAAATGTGGAAATATGTATAGAAGAACTGCACATGTTTAACATATATAGAATTAGTTGCTGTCTGGGGGTAGAGGATGGTTGGAAGGGAGAAAAATTTGGAACACAAGATTTTGCAAAGGTGAATGTTGAAAACTATTTGCATATATTTTGAAAATAAAAAGCTATTATGAAAAATATAAAATAAATAAAAATTGACTCTTCAAGCAGAAGCTGGATAATACTTGTCAGAGATCCTGAAGAGGAGTTTTCCTTAGTTAAAGTGGGATTCAATGGCCCCTGATGTCTCTTCCATCTCCAAGATCCTGCAATTGTTGGAATCATTGACACAGTTTGTAGAATTCAGATCTCCAAGAAACAGGTCCCTATTAACTCACATCAGGACTCAAAGACTCTGGAAGAGAGAGTGAGGCTGATGATTTTGCACAACTCTGCCTCACTTAAATCCAATTAAATTATGATGCCATTGGTCTTCCTCAACCACAAAGGATGATTAAACACCACCATCACAATAACAATACCTGGACTTCTGCAACAAAGTTCTTCCTGATCTTCTTTTCCCATTCTTGTCCATCCTTCACTCAGCTATGAGATTTATCTTCTTTAAGGCACAAATCTGACCCAAATCAATAAACTCCAGTGGCTACTTATTATCTCAGGACCAAGTATAAAATCCTCTGGTTTGCTTTTAAAGTCCTTAATGACCTGCCCCATCCCTTGTCTTTCCAGATTTCTTATACCTAATTCCCTTCCACATACTCTGCAATCCAGTAACAATGGTATCCTCAAAGTTCTGAGATACTCCATCTCCTGACTCCTCACATTTTTGCTGGCTGCCTCTAAATCTGGAATATTCTCTTCTCATCTCCATTTTTTAGCTTCTCTTGTCTTCCTTAAATCCTGAGCAATTTCTCAATCTCCCTTAATTCAAATGCTTTTCCTCTGTTAATTTTTTCCAATTTATTCTTCTATATCTTTTTTTTTTTTTTTTTTTTTTTTGTACACAGTTGTTTACCCAATAAACTATGAATTCTTTGAGAGAGACCTTGTCTCTTGTCTTCCCTTGTATTCTTAGTACTAAGCAGTATCTGGCACATAGTTGGAATTTAATAAAATACTCGCTTTGAATTACTTAAATCCCACAACTTCCAGTTGGAGCTGTAGAGCCTTCAACTATTTCATTGTATCCCACTTTCCTTATTTCCATCTTATTCAGATCTATTGATTCAAAATATATTTAGCCTAAATCACCCTACCACCACTAGCCTCCATATCTCTTTTCTTTTTAGAGCACTCTATACAATGACTCTAATATTAACATTTCTTCACTTTCTGGCTATTAAGGCAATTTATACTAGTATAAAATAGGAGAAATAGCTCTCTAGGAGAAACTAAATTATTGGTATGGAAGAAAATAGAATGTGACATTTGAGCTTCTCAAAGATAGCAATCTGAATTTTTCTGATGATATAAGAGGGAGGAACAGAGGCAGCATTCTATTCAAGTGATAAGGGCTTCAACTCTTAAGATAGTATTTCTTTTTTTTCTTGAATTTCAGGAAATGAAAATGTATTATTCTGAATACATTTTGCTCTGGTGGCTCAAATCTCTATAGCCAGATAATCCCAATGGTGTTGTGGACAATATGATGTGATGTCAAGCTGATGAGTGATGATGGGGGGGAAATGATGGGGAAATAATGAGGGATGAAGGAATAATAGGGAAAACAAAACTGCATAGGATGTTTGAAATTTAGGGGTAAAGTTATTATTGTAGCATTTAGCATTTGTTACTATAGAATAGCAAACAACAGAAAGATTCATTTATAAAGCACTTTAAAGTACATAAAGCATTTTCCTCAAAAGAGTCCTGTAAAGCTTTTGGCATACACCAAAGCTTATTGATAGCATGGTTGAACTTGGTGAAATGGATGGATGGAAGTATGTTTCTTAATATTCAGAACTATTAAAAAATGCAATAGATGGTCTCTGGATGGAAGTGGATTCTCCTTCCCTAGAGCCCTTTGAGTAATATCTGGAGGAGGACTTATCAGGGATGTATTAGAAGTTCTTTGGAATCAGGCTGGATTTTGACTGAACAGCACTTGAGTCACACTGTCACCATTTAATGCACATTATCAAGCCAACTTCCTATTTAGGGATCTTTAATGGATACCCATATATATGCATATATGTATGTATAAAATATACATAAGAAACTATAATCAAAATTTAACCTTCTAACCAGAATGCCTAGTGTATGCAACAGGTATTTAATAAATGTTTCTTGATGGAAATAAGAGATATACACAAATACTATAACAAGGAGCAGGGTTAGAATTCATTAGAAAAAAAGTAGGGCTAGTAATTATTGATCTCAAAGTCAAACTTAAAGATTCAATCAAGAGGCTATATAACTGTCATATTAATATTGTTTTAGATGCATGCCTACATGTGTAAATGTATATACATATATGTATGTATGTAGGCATATATCTATGTATATAGCTATTTTTATGTGTGTAGAGTGAATATCCTTTTTGTTTAATTGTAGCCTACCTGGGGGATGTGGGAAGGATGAAAAAGGGAAAAAGAATAAAGCAAAAAGTACACAGAAGAGAACAAAAGAATAACTTAAAAGGAAACAAAGAAAATATGGACAATCATGAATATATAATCTCTTATTATTATATATGCTATCTCGAATTGAAATTTATTGTTACATATTTTGAATCCTCTCTGATGTTTTGCTGGGCACATGATGATTTTTTTTTAACTTTCCTTTTCTTCTTTTGATTTTACTTTAAAATTTTAAAATAACAATAAATAAGTAGAATAAGCAACATTTGATTATTCTGGAATGACAAAGCATAAGCAAATTTATAAGTGAACTTTTATACCAAGAAATTTCAGGAAAGCCTATGCTAATATTTTCTGTAATACACAGTGTTCTCATTTGCAATAGGTTAAAATTCCTAGATGGGCCATGTCCAAGTGTATTTACCCAAATCCCAATAACATCAATATATTTTGATCAACATAATAAATATCACATCATTTGTCACTTGAGCTAAATAGCATGACAAAAACAATGAATCCATTAAAGTAACTTGTGAGATACACAGGTTTCGTTGAAATGGCTTCATATGGTAATCTAGACTGGTTCCCATTCATCATCTTTGGGACTTTCTAAACCATGCTTCCCTACTCCCTCTATGTGCTTTCTCCATTTGGATCTAAATTCCTTGAGGACAGGATCTATTTTGATTTTGTTTCTGTATCCTAACACCTAGCTCAGTGCTTAGCAAATGCTTTCATTCCTCTGTGTCGGGATGTGTTCATTCTACTTAACTCATCAAAGCTGATGCCTCTAAGGTTTTGAATAGCTCTAAAATACTTTCTAAATGTAGGCAGTGTCCTGGAAGATCAACGTTTATCTGCAAACCAGCAAATTTTCAAAAATGGAATCACACACACATACACTCCTAGGTAATGGTGTTAATTTTCTATATTTAAATTTTTAGATTTAGGGCACAGCTTTTATGAATTAGACAGTATGAATCTGCCATTTTGTTTCTATTACTTTGAAAATATTGGCCAATTAATTCCTTGTGTTTACAGTTTTTATGTTCACTATTTCTTAGTCATGTAAAATTTTATAGCTATCTTTAGTATTCATGGGAATAAATTTCAAAATTCCTGGTTGTAGCTTCAGCCTATGCCCAATTCTAAATTTGTAGTCAAAGCTATAAACACTATCTTTACTGGAAAGTCACAGAATTCTCTACAAGGCAGATAAATGGATAAATTGGGCCATCAAATGCAAACAGAACCATATTTGCATGCAGACTTCAAAACACAGGTTTGCCCCAAGATTAAACTTTGAGTTTTGAAAATAAAACACTTAGGATGACAAAAAAAGGCAATATTACAATATTGGAGAGCTAATGGGATGATAAGCATACTAATACATTGTTAATGGAATTGTGAAATGATACAATCATTTTGGAAATTGCATTATTATTTTGGAAATGTAATTGTGTAAGTAAAGTGGCTAAAATATCTATATTATTTGAACTTATACCCCAAGGAAGCCAATGATAAAATCAAAGTCCTTATATATACAAAAATACTTTTAGCAGCATTTTTTGAAACAGCAGAGAATTGGAAACAAAGTTGATGTCCATTGATTGATTAGGGAATAGCTAAACAAAGTGTGGCAAATGAATGCAATGGAATATTTCCATACTGTAAAAAATGATAAATTTGGTGTATACAGAGAAATATGGAAAGATCTACATGAACTAATGCAAAGAGAGTCAGTAAAGACAGGAAAAGAATACATGCAATGGCCCCAACAATGCAAATGGAAAGAACCACTTCTCCAAATCAAGTAAATGTAGCAAAATAATAAATGATGAGATATGAGAAGACAGCCCTACCCCTGCATAGAGGCAAGAGATTCACAGGTGTAATACCTTGCATGTTTTCAGACATTTCTAATGCAATGATTGGTTGTACCGATTTTTGTCCTTTTTATAAACATCTCTAAAAATACTATTTGTCATGTGGGATGGCTCTCTGGGGAAAAAAATGACATAAAAAGAGAAGACATCCTCTACTGACCCAGCACAATCCTCATCCCACAATCCCAGGGTCATGTAGCCTCTTATTAAACCTTGCTGTTTCTATGCCAATAGCCTCTCAGTTGATCCCTCTGCCTCCACTCTTCCCCTCTCCCAGCCACCCTCCATACAAGCACCAAATGACTGTCCTATGTATTCTGATGAAATTGGATATTCTCCACAAAGAGAAAATCTAATTCAGTTCCAATTGATCAAGTCTGGACAGAATCAGCTACACTCAGAGAAGGAACACTAGGAAGTAAGTGTAAACTACCTGCATTTTTGTTTTTCTTCCCAGGTTATTTTTACCTTCTGAATCCAATTCTTCCTGTGTAACAAGAAATTCGGTTCTGCACACATATATTGTATCTAGGATATACTATAATTAACATGTATAAGACTGTTAGGATTACTAAGTGAGAACTGAGGTTTTCTGGACAATTACAAGGTGAGAACTCAGGTTGACTTGATAGAGGGGGAAAGCTCATTGGCTGGGGTGGTTCTTCCCAGAAGCCCTTGCATTATCCCACGCCCATTCTCTGGGAGAATAAAAGAGGACTCTCAGAGATAGAAGAAGACTCTCTGCATTACATCAGGCCTGACGGAGCTCTCTGCAGGAAGGGAAGTCACTTCTAAGGACAAGAGTTAACAGCAACTGCCTGGAGACAACGGTTCACTACAGGAAGAAGAATCTGACGGAGAGATTTGAGTAGACACAGCAGATCTCTTCCCAGAGAGCGATCCAGCAGCTTCTAGAGACGACAGCACGCAACATAAGACTGCCTGCCATCTAGGGGAGGGGATGGAGGGAGGGAAAGGAAAAGTCGGAACAGAAGTGAGTGCAAGGGATAATGTTGTAAAAAATTACCCATGCATATGTACAGTAAATAAAAAGTTATCAAAAAATAAAAAAAAATTATTGTCCTAAACTAATTATCTGACCATGTTACATCCCATCCTACTCAATGAACTCCAGTGGTTCCTTTACTTATACATGTCTTTCTATCAAGCTAGCTATATATCTATTTTCTACATGAATGTATTATCTCCCTTAATAAAATTTCTTCCTTGAGAATAAAAGTTGTTTTTACTTTTGATTTTATAGCCCCAAGACCTAGCACAGTACAGTCAGCCAACAAGCATTTATTAAGAACCTATTAAGTGCTAGGCACTGAAAACAGCAGGTATTTAATGAATGCTGAATGAAAGAACATGGTGACCTCATTTTATTTGCAAACACAAACACTTCTATATAATTTTCTAGGATTATAGCTGCCACAAATGTGGATGGACTTACTGTATATTTTGGGACAATGGCACCTCGTGATATTCCATATATTTTTCACTAAAAATACAGCATTTCTCCTAAGGAGAAGCATTCAGAGCAATGATATAAATTTGTCAGAACTCACAACCTCACCACACATACAATTATAAACACCAGAAATACCCATCAATCTATTTGGAGTCACTAACGTACAATATTGAAAATAATTAATATATTTTTTCTCTTGAAAGATGCTGACTGCTTCTCTTTGGGTTTTTTACTTATTCATTTTTATGACTGATGCCTGCTGTTATTTCCCAATGGGCTTTTGTTTTATGAAATTTTAAAATGTATTGCTTTTGTTTTATTATAGGACAGATGCTGCGCTTTTAGTGAGGTTATTAAGCCTGTTGCTTACCAGATGAGCTCACTCCAGCGCCAAGGGCAGTGAGGCACTTTTTTCTAAGTGGTGTTTATAGAAGGAGTAGTTAACAGGGTGCCCTTACCTGTGAAGAGGGCTGCTATAGTATTTCAAACTATCCTTGTACCTGGAGCCGAGGCACAGAGAAGGCTACAACCAAGTGCACAGTCATCAGGCAGCCTTGGAAAACTTCAGTAGCTATGCTTTGCTTCATGAGAAGAAACTTTGAGAACGTCAATATGGATCTAAAGACACAATACAACTTTATTAAAGGATTTTAATGTACAATTTATATAGACACCCCACACAGGTGTGGGTCCACAAGAGATGGATCTTCTCCTTTTGGTAGGGTCTATTTGTAAGGGGTGGCAGGTGGGACCCATTCCTGAATCTTCTTCCGTGTAGTGGAATAGGGAACATACTGCTCGGGAGTGCCGCTCACATTGAATTTATGGTTCTTCCAGATGAACTTCCGAGATACAGGAGGGACAGTTGTGGGAGGGTCATCAGTCATGCAGTGGAGCCAACGATGCCTAAGGTTAAGAGTGAACAACGGTCAGTAAACAAGAAGGACTCAGGCATGGTCAAAGCTGCCTTTTAAAAAGGAGATCAATCTGTCTTTTGGGAGGGATCTGACACTCAGCATTAAAAACTTCTAAAGCAAATGTGAAAAAAAAAATGACAAAATTCTTGCCCTAAAGATTCCTATAATCTACTGGCAGGATATGGCATGGACATAAACTAAAGGGCAGCAGGGATAAAGGGGAAAAAGTTAAGCATTGTAGGAAAATTTGAAAAGGGGAGTTTTTTTCAGCTGGGACTGGATAGAAGAACACATGACATCTGTAGAGAGAAAAAAAGGTTGCTTGTGGGAGCCGGCACTACTGCAGGGGTAGATTAGATTATGTCCTTGAAGATATTTTTATATATGTCTATTCACTTATCTCCAAAAGGCTGGGAGGTTTTAAGACAGTTTTGTCTTTCTTGCCTTTTTGGGTCTGGGTCTGCTACAATTATATGTGCATAAGTGACATCACTTGATGGGTTCAGCAACAAGGAAGCAGTTCTCCCCAGATGCCACAAAAGTTCTAAGTCTGAAATTAGTGGCATGGCTGCTTAAGAAGTCCTTTAGACTTCTCTGGACCGCTGTTCCCTGCTGGGAAACCACTAATGTTCCACAACAGAAGTTCCACAACACAGGCATTTGTCAATTGGCAGCTTCAGACCCACTCAGAGCTCAGAAAGAAAGTGATGATTATAAGAAGTAAGAAAAGAAGGTGCCTTAGCATAAGAGAAGAACCAGAGAGGAATATCAATGTGGAAAACAGATTCAAGGTCAGGGAGCAGTTCATCCTGCACCGAATACATGGAAAGGAACAATGTGAATAAAAGTGAAGAGCTTGGCTAGAAGCTGACTGGAGTCCTCAAATTCCAGGCCAAAGACTCTGGGCTTCCTGAAGGTCTCTGAGCAGGAGAATGACCTGTGGTCAGATGTGTCTGGGCTCTAGAAAGGTTTTTTTGGACACTAAGAAGGTGGATAAGGGAAGAGAGAGCCTGCAAAAAGAACAGGAGCTGGGATTGTTAGAAGCATCCACGCAGAGACAACGAGGGGCAGAGCTTGGGGATGGGAGAGGGGGCAGAAAGAAGGGGAATGGGGAGCAAGAAAGGTTATGGAGTTAGAAAGGAAGACTCAAGCCCCCGAGACCTAATGATGGTGAAGAACCCCGCAATAAGCTGTTTAGCAGAACATCACTTGGATATTGAGCCCAGGAAGGGCCTCTCTCAGAAAAGAGAGCCTTCCAGCCCAGCCAGGGCCAGGCAGCACCAGGCTCAGGAGCACCCACAGCATCCATGGCCCGTAAAGTTAAGAGCAAAATAGAATCTTTTCCTCCTACTTTGAGGCTTCACTTTTAAAAAACCAGTTTTCATCATATTAATAAATAAATAAGATCCAGTTACAGTATCCTTCAAAAATTTCCAGTCATAAAGACTCCAGAGATTAAAAGCTTAATAACTACAATGAGAAGTCAAAGAAGCAGCCAAACTGAAAATTACATGGAACTCAGCATTTGGTTGATCATCGTTTGATAGTGCACCACATAAGATGCAATTTGTGTTTGCAGAAATTTTAGCCTCAGAAAGGACTCCAGAGTCAACAGTTTTAAAAAGTATGTCTTGCATCTCTTTTGTTTAAACAAACAGTATGGGTCAAAAGCATGCATATTTGCGTAAGTGCAATGTTTAAGGAAACCACAGGTTTTTCAACATTTTTATTGTTTAAACAAGAAATGCAAGACACACTTCTTAAAACTGTAGACTCTCCAGTCCTTTCTGAGGCTAAAATTTCTGAATTAAAACATTTGTCATTACATAAAAAAAGATGAACAGCGGCATTTTTTCCATAAAGAATTAAATCATGCATGCAAATAAAGGGCTAAAATGTCTACCCTCCCTTAGACCCAGAGATTCCAATGCAAGATAAATATCTTGCTAGGCAAAAGATCACTGACAAAAAGAAAGCCTCTATACACACCTAAATATTTATAGCAGCACTCTTTTGTAATGAAAAGCCCACTCCTGGGGAATAGTTTAACAAACTATGTTAATGTAATGGGAATGTAAGGGAATACTACTGTTCTGTAAGAAACAAAGAATGTGATGAGAGAAGTATAAAATAATTTACATTAACTGATACAAAGGGAAGCAAAAACAAAAAATGTACATAATATATGCATATATATGTATGTACGCATATGTGTGTGTATATATTACATATATATAGTTACATAAATAAAAAAGTACAACTACCACAAAACAGTCAAGAATGAATGCTGCAAAATAATACAAAATAGGCTTGGCCTTAAAATGAGATATAAGATGGCATCTCTCCCAATTCCTCTGCAAAGATGGAAGGCACACAGATATACAGCACTGCATATAATTTTTTTCAATGAAGTAACCAGTTTTGAGGTTCCCACCTTTCTTCATATTAAAAAAAAAATCCTTCTTATCAGAGATGATTTTTTGGGAAGTTGGGAAGGGGAAAGATACAGGAAGAAATCTAGATAACATGAAACAAAAAAAGGCAATAAAAAAACCACTTTGAAAAAAAAGAATTAAATTATGGCACAACTACCTAATTGGGATGTGGATGTTGGAAACTTCCTTTGTAGTTTGGAGTAATAATAAGCTATAGAAATCAAAAGCATCCCTTAGCCCACTTCTTAAAAGTGGGCTATTTTTTATTTTGTCTTTTCTATGCTTAGGACTGAACAATGCCTGCCAGAGACAAACAGAGTTTATCCCCGAGTATTGATAGAATCCTCTCCTACAGCACCCATAGCAAGCCTTTATTAATTAGAAGGTCTCTACTACCTCCAGAAGCAACCTATTCCTAATTTGTCTAACAGCTGGAAAGAATGGACTACACAGGAATTTCATTATAATGAAGAAATTCAGAGTTCAGAATATCTAGTTATAATTTAAAAAAATTTTTTTTCCCAGATGAACTATCTGCTTTCCAATGGTTAGCAGGCTATGGTTAACATTCTCATGAATGTGATTAACATAGAGAACAATACCAGATTATTTTGCCACACTTTCTTTTTCTCCTGACAGAATCAACCATTGCTATAGTTGATTTTTCTTCTTGAAAAGAAAATTGCCTAAATTTCCTGTCTCCTTGTGAGCCACAGATATGGGATGAGTTTCTTCATACTGAGCTAGTCCATTTATGCATATGCTATTGTATACAACAATGACTAAGACATAGACAAACAGTGCAAAAAAAGTATCATGGGATTGGATTACTGATAGAAGCAAATTGTGCTATAAAAATAAAAGTTCTATTGCTGTTAACCACCGTCCAAAACTCTGGAGATTTCCATGGAATTGACCTCCATTCACATTTTAATATGTGATCTGTCAACATCATGTAGAGCCCTTAACTATTCCATGGATCTTCTCAGCATTAAACTATACATTTAATTGATCAAAGTCAGTGGAAGGATAAAAGATTATTTTTTAAAAAATGATCAAGTTCTAAATAATATGTCTTATGTTGTAACTAGGAGATATTGCTCTCAATTATAAACACTATTAAAACAAAAGCTGCAAAAAAGAGAATAAGTTGGGTTTTCATTTGTTTACTAACAATACCTGTATATGTCTGTACAGTTTACAGAGCTTTTAAATGCACAATCTCATTTGATCTTCACAGATCAAATGGCAGCTCAAGTGTTGTTTCCTTCAGAAAGCAACTGTGAAAAGTGGAAAGGAAGCAAGATTTGGAGTCAGAAGATCTTGAAGGCCATAATTTCAGTCAAGTGACCTCTCAGCCTCAGTTTCCTCATCTATAAAAATGAGATCAATATTTTCGTTCTGTTCCAGTATGTTAGGTGGATCAAAGCAGGAAGAGCTAGGAAAAGGGAACTGGCATGTGCTGCCTCTTTTGTCTCCCCTGGGCAAGGGGGTTGTTCCAGCTTCAGCTGGGATGGCCTGTGCATCCTGGAGGCAGCTGGGAGAGAGTGCTACTTCCTTCTCCTTGGGGGCCATATCCCCAGGTAACCATTGGGAAAGCCAGGCTGGAAGCAGACACAGCAGCTGGGGCAGGGTAGTGGGATGAGAAAGCTATCATTCTTAGGGCTCCTGGTCCTACAGGTGGGTCTAACTGGGGAAGAAAACTATGCAGGGCCATAATGCAACTGTGGGAAGATTTTTTTAAATCCAATAGTTGAGCTTTACATGTAATGGGAATTAAGTGTTACTTTATTTTATTCAGTCTATCACTCTATCCTGTCAAGAGCAATCAATCCTCTTTTCAGAACCTAACTCTTCTATGATATGTTAGTTATCTCCCAGCTTTTTGTCTCTGCAAATTTAAGCATAACAAGTTTACCCTTGGAAAAAATTCATCACAAAACCGTCAACGGCAAATTATTGGGGCCATCCACAAGAAAACTCTGTCCAATCTCTCACTTTTAGGTCTAGTTATTCAAACAGTTCTGAACTGAACTGATTATCCAATCTATCACCTAGCATAGCTTGCATTTTTCCATCTTTTACAAATAGATAACTTAAGTCAAAAAGTAAATGTTGCTGAAATCTAAGAATATTAGATCCATGATATTTCCCTGATCTATCTGTCTAACAAACCAGGTACCCCTCATCACATATATGCCCCAAAAGAAGAGGAAAATTATTGATTCCTGATAGAACCATGAAATCTACAACAGTGAACTTCCTAACAATTATGGCAATTATGATTTCACATATATAATGGGTGTCACACTGTAATAGGTGAGGAATGGGATGGTAGGGAGGGAAAGAATTTGGAACTCAAAATTTAAAAAAGTGTTTAAAAAGAAAAAACAAATTAAAAAAAAAACCCAAACAATTATAGTAATCTCAAACTTGAATGGGCTACCTAAGATAGCAGTGCATCACTATACATATACATGCATAAACACACACACATACATATGTAGGTATCTGTCAAAGCAGATAAAGAACTGATTACAAAGCTAGAAAGGTTTGCAATAAAGTCCTATTTCTGACATTTAGTAGTTGGATGGTCCTGAGAAATTAACTTATCTGATTTCTTGGTACACTAGATAACTCTCTAAGAAAGTAAGCTAACCAGTGCTAACTTGCTCTGGTAGAGAATTTCCTCACTCAAAGTTCTGAGGCTAGACCAATGACATCACAGGGTTAGTGCCCATTCCGAGATCATGATATATCCAGAAGTTTAAGAAGCTTTTTACAGGGTAGAAAGAATTTTCATCTCTTGTCTCTGTAGTGAGCTTTCCTTTTCCAACTTTTCTCACAGACTTAGGAAAGAGGACAATCTATTTTAAAATTTTTCACATGCAACAACATCATAGAGGGAGTTGGGGCACAAAAGAACAAAATCAAGACAAAGTTCAAATCCAAGATGATGATGGAAATCAGAGCTTTGTTTTTGTGATACTTGGGATGGCAAAACCTCTCCATCACCTTCTGTCCTGAATAAATAAAAGGGCAACCCAGAATATCCACTTTCTAAATTTGGAGAAATATACTCCATGAATTCTTTCCATGACTAGTTAAAGTTTAATCTTATCCAAAAAAGGACATAAGAGATGAGCATTTAAGCAAAGAACAAATAGCTCAATTTGAAGTAGGTCTGTTGAAACAAAAGAAATATAAACAAATCTCATAAAAGTATTTAAGGATTCACAATTAGAATACCACCTGCTTAGAAAATACTGAACTTGACAACATCCTTCCCTTTCTGAACATTATTAAACATAAGTAGCCAAATTATTTTAATTGGTCTCAATCAGCATCCCTCCACACATGAAGTTTATATTGCAAGATTTGAATTTAACCCTCACTGGTGAGATCAAAAGACAGAAACTAAAGATAAATCAGCAGTCAAAGGAAGGAATTCTTTCTGAAGGACTAGAAAAGAAAATATTATGGAATTTTAAAAAATACTCTTATTAAAATGCTTCTTATTGTGCAAAACAACCTCAGAGGCTGCTTCCAAGTTATTTGTCATTTATTTTGAGGACACAAATAGGCTCTCTTTATTTATAACTCAATTTCACTCCACTCAAACCATCACCAAAAAGGCAAACTCAGACCTACCATTATTCCTTCTAAAAAAAAAAAAAAAAAAAAAAAAAAATCAGATGTTTTAATGGCAGCAAGGCACAAAGGAAGAAAAGAGCTGTCTACATGGGAAAGTTCTCAACATCCATTCCATTGCACAGTATGATTCACTAAGGTTTTGTCAGAAAGGTTTCAAAATGTGTTTTTATCTAGAAGACTTCAAATTTTTCCATGAGTAATTGTGCCCAGCATGTACTACAACTCTGATAAATTGTGAAAAGGAAAAAGAGTTCGGAGTGGTGGAATCAAACATACTTCCTCATTCACCACCAGTTATCAAACAGACTTATCTTCAAAGTCCAGGTTTGGAATTTTCCAATAATTAAATCACATAAGCTGGAAGCATCAGCGTAAACTGACATGCTTTTGAAAAACAAAAAAAAAAAAAAAAAAGAAATCTAAGAAACAAACATTGCATAAGAATTAGCAAAATAATTTAGCAGGGAAAACTATAACAACTCTGTCAGCTGGTTGCAAATTATTTTTGAAATTATTCTATGAAAGATAGATTATAAATTAGCAAGAGTAACACTTTGTAATACAAGAGAACCTACTTCAAAATATGCCTGGTAGACATCTGAACGAAATCTTAATATTCATACACTTTGGAACAGAAATTCAAGAGAATTCTATTTGACACCAACTTGGCAACACACTATTTCAAACAATTTCTGAATGAGCTTCTTGGAAATCTGCAACTGGGGCCATGTTGAGGAACAGGTTATATTATAAAAATGAGAAAGTTAGTGGTAAATTCAGTCCAGAATTTATGCCAGATTGGAGAGAAACTGATGAATGAATGAATGTCAAAAGCAAATAAGTAATAGTTTTAAATTAAATTAGCTGTAGGTGACTACAGACACACAGACACACACACAAACACAATTCAAGGCTTCAAAATTCTACTTAAAGCATATCTTTTCTAAGAGCTTTGCCCAACAGAGTGAAAAATATTTTGAAATCTCTGCTTAATATCTGCTAGATTTGGAGGGAGAGGGCTTGACAAATCGCTACCTGCCCATCACTACCTGTGTTGGCCTGTTTCCTCAGTTATAATCTGAGGTGTTTAAATCAAATGATCAGAGTCTTCTTTCAGGTGTAAATCCTATGATCCAATGATATGTTTCCTTTAAAAAGCATATACATATCCTGAAAATTTTTATATTATATATTTACCACCTAAAGTGACCTTCCTCTTCTCCCTTCTTTCTGTCTCCTAAAATCCCATCCATCCATCCATCCATCCATCCATCCTCAGTTAAATTCAAACTTCCTCCAGGAAACCTCTCCAACTATCTTGAGTCACCCTAATCTCTTCCTCCTATTTGAAAGAATACAATCTACTATGTGGGCTAATCACTAATTATGTAATTATAATTATATATAAACCTATAACGTGTGCATCTTACAATCACATACACCTTTTATATTATGATGCAATTTTCTCTATATATTTAGCTTTACATCTTTCTCCATGTACACAGTAAATTTCTAATAGGCAGGGACTTGCATCTTCCATATTTGTGAGTTCTTAGTGAGAAGTAGCCTGACCTAGTGGAGTATGCTGGATCAGGAACAAGGAAGCCTGGGATTCAGTCCAGCCACACATTGCTAAATGTGTGATTATGAACAATGGAATTAAACTCTGAGCCCTCCATTTCCTTATCTGTAGAATGGGGCCAATAGCACCTACCTATTTTTAAATGCCAAATATTAAACACAAAATGAGAGGGGAAAAAATCTCCATGGATAAGTTCTATGAAACATTCTTCTGTTAGAATAGAGATTCTTAATCTGGGTTGCTGGGACTTTTTGTGCAGGAGACCTATGAATCTTTACTTTCACTACTCTCTAACTCAAATATTGCATACCCTTCCACTATGAATATGGGAACACTCATAAGGTGAGGAGGACTGTACAGACTTCACCAGAGCACCAAAGCAGTCTACGATGCAACAAAAAGAGTAAGAACTCCTGTCCAGAGTATATCCAGAAGGTAATTTTGGAGAAGTAAAATTCCGGGATTCCTAATTGCCATGTTACCTATAAAAGTCAATCATTTCTGGCTGTTCTAAGAATATGTTATAATCCCTTATATTGGATTACTCTTGTAGGACGAATTGCCTTGCCATATTAAGTCAGTTATAAAAGGAGATAAGCAAGATGCTCAACATCCTACATAGGTTTGATATTAATCTAAAAGTTTTCCTCAGCCTAGATTATGTATTGCTATAATTCTGCCAATGGCACAAAGATAAAAAACAAAAGATCTTGGCTACAGGTTTAAGAGAAGAGACCAGTGAGTTGAAAGTAAAAAGAAGATGCCACCATGTGGAGACAAGCAAGCTCTGCACTGGAAAAAACTAAGGGATCACCTGATCTTGGCTGTTCCAAGCACTTCTAATTACAAAAAGTGGTGCTTCGATGTGCTTAATTATAAATCAGTGGTCTTAACTAAGGCCACAAAAGTCTTGTTTTACTGTTTCAGTTAAGTCAAGAAGGGATCACGACTTCTTCAATGCCATACCATTCAAGCCTCATTTCTGGCTCTGCCAAAGTGCCACATCTGGGTACTGAGCTGGTCTCTGGGTTCACACAAAGACCAGCCTAGAAGGCTTGGTCTTGCTACAACATGTTAAATGATCAGGCCACATCAATTCCTTAAATAATCTACTAAGGAACAGAGAGATTTGTATAGGTAGAAATGCCCGAATATAATTATACATATGAAGTACTTTAAATTTATTTAATACTAAGAACAGACTTCTTATTGATTTTTCTCAGTGTTTTTCATCTTGTCACATTCCATGTAGCTCAGAGATGAACCCTTTTTTGTGACATAGATCCTGGGGGAATGACCCCTTCTCAGAATCACGATTTTAAGTAATTGAAAGAAGTGTTAAATTTCAGTTAGAGATTAGTGAAAATCTCTTTTTGTTGTTGTTTGTTTACATTTTGTTCCTTTTTGATCTTATTTTTCTTGTGCAGCATGATGATTGTGGAAATATGTATAGAAGAATTGTACATGTTTAACTTACAGTGGATTACTTGCTGTCTGGGTTAGATGGGTGGGAGGGAGGGAGGGAAAAAATTTTTAAGGGCTAGTGTTGAAAATTACCTATAAATATGTTTTGAAAATAAGAAGCTTCAATAATAAATAATAATAATAATAAAAAAGGAGATTAGTGAAAATAAAAATGTCATTTTCTTTCCATCCAAATTCACAGATCTCAGGTTAAGAAATACTGATTTAGAACATAAATTGCTATGAAATACTGTGATGTCTCACACATAACTGATTTAGACACTTAACAAATGACACAAGCTAAAGGGGTCCTGTCTTGTAGCTTGAAAGACAACTTAAATCAATGGCTTTAAAAAAATTGATAAATGATCAATTGACATTCTTTTGCCAATATACTAATTGTTAGACACTGGTGAAGAGTCCCTGCTACAAAGAAGCTCACTCTATCCAGATTTATCAACCAATATGAGATACAGACAAAGAGCAAAAATAAATGGAGGTGGGGAGACCTCAGGGAGGAGGTGATACAAGCAGAAGGAGTGAAGAGAGAGAGAGGGGTGATTTACAGAGAGTTTACAATGCAATGCCCTTCCAAGGCATAAACACTAGAAAGAGAATGTTATGTCTGAAAACTCAGTGTGTTGACAATACTATATGATAATCAATTCTGATGGATGTGGCCATTTTCAACAATGAGATGAACCAAATCAGTTCCAATAGAGCAGTAATGAACTGAACCAGCAAAAGAATTCTGGGAGACTGACTATGACTGACTATGACTAAGAATTCTGGGAGATGACTATGAACCACTACATAGAATTCCCAATCCCTTTAATTTTGTCCGTATGCATTTTGGATTTCCTTCACAGGCTAATTGTACACTATTTCAAAGTCCGATTCTTTTTGTACAGCAAAACAATTGTTTGGACATGTATACATATATTGTGTTTAATTTATATTTTAACATACTAAGCATGTATTGATCAACCTGCCATCTGGGAGAGGGAGGAAGGAGGGGAAAAATTAGAACAAAAGGTTTGGCAATTGTCAATGTTGTAAAATTACCCATGCATATATCTGGTAAATAAAAACTATTAAAAAAAAAAAAAAAAAAAAAAAGGACTCAGTGTATTGAACAGGTGAAGGGTTGAAGGGGACTCTGAAGTGTCAAGTCTAGACTGAGGCCACCAAGTGTAACAGCAAAACTCAGAAAGCAGGGCTCCCTGGGAGAGGAGGGGAAGTTGCAGATAACTGGCTTAGCTTTGGGCTGAGCAGGAAGTCTTGAAGAGATGCAGAGAAATAAGTTTGTGTGAGTAGTATGGAAGGAATCAAGAGGAAGAGGTACAGACAGATGAGACCATGAATCTCTCTGGGCCCTTCTGTGAACGGATCCAGGTACAGAAGGAGGGACTACTGGGGGTCTCAGATGTTAACAACCAACATTAGGCATTCCATTCAATGGGAAGATGAGTTTAAATCTTCAAAGAGTATAAACTTTCAAGGAAAAAATAAGATCATTTTATTCAATGCAATACTGAAAAAACATCATCAATATAAAGAAGTTGCTAAAAACAAAAAGCAAAAAAAAAAACCCAACAACAACACAATCTGGGATTCAATAATGTTTTAGTTCTGCAAATATCTACATCACAGAAGAAAAAAGTCAGCCACTAGCCAATCGAGTAAGAGGTAAAATTTAAGAATATTTATGAATGTGGCAAAAGGTAGAAAAATATCTGGGAAACCAAGCTCTGGTCACTGCCGTTTAGGACCTTCAGGCAGTCTCTTAGCTTCTTCTACTGACTCATAACATCCTATTAGTGGCCAATAGCTATTAGGTCCCTAAGTACTTATTAATCACTTGTGTGCATAGACCAGGAGCAGGGAGAGAGCCCCCTCCTCCTTTCCTACATCTCCTTGTCCTATGTATACAACAGGCTGACATCCCTGCTTATGGGCTCCCAGAGCTGCAATGGTTCTTTCCATTTCACTATATTGCTTCTTTTGGTCAATAAAGTCACTATAAATCTCAGCAGAATAAATAAGCATGCACACATAACATATTTATAAAATATGTCTCTGCTTTACCATTCAGGGGGCACCATGCTTCCATCCACATCCCAAAAGGTATTTTTGCCATTCATTTCAGTGGTGTAGATAACCCATCGGTGTCGGCCTGAGTGGAAAGAAACAATAACATTGGACAGATCGGAGGGCAGACAATAACAACAAGGATACTTCTAGGAAACCAAAAAAGATAAACAAGTCTTGTAATGCCAAATATACTTACTAGTCTTAGAAGAGATCTGTTCCTAAGGAACACTATAGCTATTGTTTTAGTAAGACTGGCCCCCAGACTCTGAGCACTTCAATCATGAGCCTCTGCATTAGCCTGCCCCTAACACTTCACCCCCTTTTCTTCCTTCTTTACCACCCTTAGCCTCTGAAGGTCAAGAGCAGAAGACAAAGTCTGTTTCCTTGGTCAGGCTCACAGCAGGAGAGAGCAGAAAGGACTCACCCCTTGCTGGGTCTATTTAACGGAAACAGTCCCAAAACCAATTCAAATCGCACATTCCTATAGAACTGATGCTAAAATGGATAATCAGACTCCCAGGGTGGCATCCTTTTAGCATAAACAATAAAACTATATTACAGGCAAGTTTTTTTAGACTCCCTGAGGGTCAGTTTTCTCATCTGTAAAATAAGATAAAAACACCTTTAATTTACTGGGTTATTGTAAGGACCAATGCGATGTAAAGATCCTCTATAAGCTGGAAATTGTCACACAAATAAAAACAGATAATGAAGAAGAGGACAATGATAAGCAAGCATACTTTTCATCATGCATTATTTGGCTTATATGAAATTTACATATTGGACATAAATTTTAAAACTCTAGGCCCATAAAAATTCTAACACCGCATATTGTGCTAATTTTAATTTCTAAGTTTCCTTACTAGATATTTCACTTACCAAAAAACTGTTTGTTGTCTTCATAATATTTATTTCCATATTTGTCTTCCCCTACTAATGTTCCAACCCTCACGTCGTTTACCCTGCAAATTCCCAAAAAGAAATATTTTAAGTTATGTGCAAAGTGAAGTCAAACTTGACCCTTCATTTTTTCTTAATATCTTCCCCAATTACATGTTAAAACAATTTTAAACTTTTCTTTTTAAAGTTCTGAGTTCCAAATTCTATCCCTTTCTCTTTGAAACGGCAAGTAATCAGATATAGGTTATACATATGCAATCATGTAAAATATCTCTATTAGTCATTTTGTAAAAGAAAGTGAAAAATAGCATGCTTCAGTCTGTATTCAAACAATATCAGTTCTTTCTGAAAGCAAATAGTATGCTTCATCATTAGTCCTTTGAGATAGTCTTAGATACTGTCAGTCAGGAAGGCTTATGGAAAATTATATCAAAATTTGGTTGCCCAGAATTCATCAGAATAGTACATCAGTTGCGTAATAGCATGCTTGCCTGGGTTCCAGAGATAAACAGTGGAAACAAGGCTGTGTGTTTGCTCCCATACTTTTTTTAGCATGATGTTTTCAGTCATGTTGTCAAATACCTTCAATAAGGACAAACATGGAATCAAAATAGGCTACCGCACTAATGGTCAGTTCTTCAACTTGAAAAGGCTACAATCCAAAACTAAAGCAGAGGGAGTATAGGTGAATTATTTTTTGCTGAGAATAAATAGCTAAGTCATTCACAATTCTTCATTGAACAATACTGATGTTACTGTGTACAGCGTTCAGTAGAACTGTTCAGTACAGTAGAAAAGGTCCAGCTCCATGAGGCAGGAGGTCTGGGGTTAACCCTAATTGCCTCAAACTACCTGTGACAATTATTTACCTCTCCTAGACCCCAGAAAAAGAGGTCATTAGCAACATAATAGCATTTAGGGGAAGCTAGGTAGCACAGTGGATACAGCTCCAGCCCTCAGGAAGACTTGAGTTCAAATGTGACCTTAATACCTCTTAGCGAGGAAGTGACCCTGGGAAAGTCACTTAACCCCTGCCTCAGAAAAAAAAAAAAAAAAAAAAGATAACAGCATTTACTGTACTTAGTCAGAGAGGCCCCTTTCTAGCTCCAAAGAGTTTCTGGAATAGGGCTGGAGGCAATGTTTTCTAGCAGCTGGATTCCTCTGACCCTTAATATCCCCACTTCCTTTAGTGCCCCATTCATACTCATGCAAGGCTAATATATATCCATATTAAGCATCGAAACTTCAGAGCAGTAAGTCCCTGCTCACTAGGCTGACAGCATTATATATATACACACACATTAAAATGATAGGCAGCAGAGAACTACACTGAAAAAGATGGGGCCCACGTTAAGGATGCAGGCCTAAATACATTCAGAAAGAGTGGAAGAGACCTCAGAGGCCACAAAATACACACAAATGGGAATTATCTCTCTAATACAGCCAGCAAGTGATCTTTATTTGAAGTCCTCTGGTGAGGGGAGAACCACTATCTTCCCCAAGGCAGATCATTCTGCTTTGGGACAGCCCTAATTGCCAGTGAATATTCTTTAAATCCAGCTTAATTTTCATAATTTAAACTTACTACTCCCTAGTTTTGCCCTCAGAAGCCAAATGGAACAAATCTAAACTACAATTGAATGTTGAACTGCCCAATAAAAAACCAACACCGCTGGCCCCCCAAATACAACACAGCTTCCCACCTACATTCTCCTCATCTATTGAGTGGAAGGTGAGTCTTTCACCCAAGTGAACACTAAGCCAATTTCTTTCTTCAAAGATCCATTACCTGGTTCCTTCTCATTTTCTGACTTCTATTTAGTTTATTCCTTTGTTCAGGCCCCAGACACTTACTGGTTAAGGGACCCTGAGTTAGACACAACCTCTGCCTTTGCTAATTTTTTTCCTCTGTAAAATGTGCTTCTCAGAGTTTTTGTGAGAGTAAAGGTAAGGTCTGTAAAGCACTTAGCAGAGGGCCCAACAAACACAGTAGGCTAGTTCCTATAATTATTATTACCCATGCTAACTTAGGTGCACATTACCACACATCTTTGGATCTCATTTTCCTCCTCTGTTAATAAATGAAGGTACTGAAACAAAATGTCAATTTGAATATTTGGTTACTAATTAATGTGGTAATATATGATATAGCACTTTGTGTTTTATGCAAACATCATTATCTCTCCAAGAGCAAGAACCTCAGAGATACAACCAATATTAAGTGCCAAAGATGAACAGGACTTGATTTCTGTGATTCAAAAACCAAACCTTATGACTAGAGAGAGAAAATCGTGTTGTTTCCAGGTTAAGTGAATATTTTCACCACCAATTTTCAGGGATGGTCACCTTATGTCAAAGGGGGAATGGCTTCAGTGTTAGTGGAGATAGTCACTACATAGATGAATTCAGTAATTCAACAAATCAATTAAACTCATCAAGTGTTTATTAAAAGCTTATGTACAGGTTTTGCATCAAGTTCTGGAGATCCAAGAGAAAAAGAAGAAATCCTTGCCCTCAAGGAGCTTATGTTCTAATTAGAGAAAAAAAAATGCAGAATATTATGCAGCAGGAGAGAGGGATAAGATACAATCTCTAAATTCATGGTGCTCTTGTTCAGAGATGAAATGAACATACAGAAGACCTAATAGATAAATTCCAAGGAAATGTTTTAGTATCACTAAATATTCATGACTTTTGGATGCCACCTCTCATGCATATGAATAAACAATGCTGGCAAAAGAAAGTGACTGTCTCACAGTGCCACGTGACATTCAAACCCTGGGTTTTTTCTAAGATATCATAGCTGCTCATGGCACTGATTGTAAGGATATGTCACTCTCACCATTCCTAAATGACACAGCATTTCCAAAGACCATTTGACCTTAAGTCTATGGCAAGTTTTGGCACACCGGCTTCAGGACTTGAAGAAACCACTGAATCTAAAACCCACATTTTACAAAGAAGAAAATGAAAGGCCAAAGCCTGGTGGAAGGAAACAGCAGAGATCAGTTTCACACATAGTGCTCTGACTCAGTGGCCATCTAGTTATACTCCTGGCATGAGACAAGAGTGAGGGGGTTGGGGGCAGAGAGTTGTAGCCTAAAAGAATCATTGAGAGGGATGTTAATATTCAGAGCTGAAAGAAACTTTAGAGATAAGCCAATGGTATAATTACATCAACTGTGCTTACAAAGCAGTCACTTGAAGATAAATGCTCTTATCTGTTGCTCTCTTGACAAAGTATTAAATCAAATAATAATAATGTTAAAGTACACCTATTAACTCACCCTGTTCATTGTACAGAAACAAAAAAGAATTGGAAGAAATGTAGATGCCCTTCAAGCGGGACACAGCTAATCAATAGGTGGCAAATAAATATAATTATGGCTTATTACTGATCAATGAGACATGATGAATGAAATGACTACGAGAAGTATGAAATGCTCTACATGAACTGATGTAGAGTGAAAAGCATAGTCAAGAAAACAAGATCCACAATGTGTGCAACAATGTAAATGAAAATCAGGTGAATATAGTAAAATTCATAAAGACAAAGCAGATCTCAAAAGGAGATTTTAAATGGACAACCCAAATCCAACCCTTTTCTATGAGAGAAGTGAAGTATTACATTTCAGACTTCTTTTTGTTTTTAGACTCTCTCCCCTCCCCCCCTCCCCACTCGCCTGTGTATAACTCTTAGAGGGAGAGGGGAGAGAAATGCTGAGGCAATGCATAAAGATATGAAAAACAAGAATCAATACAACTTTTTTTTTTTTTTAATCAAAGGAGTGACTGGAATGCAAAAATTAAAAAAAAATTTAAACTTTAACATTCTTTTTAAAAATTTTGAGTTCCAAATCATCTCCCTTTATCTAGTCTCTTCCCAGCATTGGGAAAGCAAGAAATGTATCAATTATAGATATAAAGTCACGCAAAATATATTTCTATATTAGGCATGGAGCCAAAAAAAGGCAAAAGAAATATGTTTTTAAAAAAAATTATATTTTTAATTAGCATTCAGGACCTATCACTTCTCTCTTTCTCTGGAGGTGGACAGAACTTTTTATCATGCATTCTTTAGAAATGTCTTGATGAGAGTAATTATAATTACTATAATTATATAATCATCATTATAACATTGCTGTTATTGTGTATAATGATCTGGTTCTGCTCTTTTCACTTCATAACAATTCATCTAAGTCTTCCTAGTTTCTTCTGAAACCATTTGCCTCATCACTTTGTAAGCACAATAGTTAGAACCAAAATTTCAGATATACTAACAACTATCCCATAGGCTATGATGAAATACAAACAAAATATAATATTAAAAAAGACGATGGTACCTCCATTTCCTTAGGGCTTTAAGGTGTGCAATGCACTAGACATACATTATCTCATTTGTTTTCTCCCAACAACTCTATGAGATAGGTACTGTTTCAGATTTATTTACAATAAACGTTTATGTTGATGTCTTTCATGCTTTACATTCTCAAAGTTTTCCCCAGGATCTCTCTCTCATTCTCCCTTCCAGAAAGTCATCCTATAAAACAAATGCTATTTTTTAAAAACTAAAAGGCTAAAAGAGGTTTAATGACTTGCTTAAAGTCACACAACTAATACACGTCTAAAGCTGGATTTTCGGAACCTGAGTCTTACTGACTTCTAGTTCTATATTTAATATTCAGAATAATATCTGTTAAGTGTTTTATAAAACTAAAAGCACTAGAAAAATGTCAGTCACTTTTACTAATGTATTATGTAAGATACAACATGTATAATGCTGCAAATATAATTATATAATTCTCTCTAAATGTATGCTTCTGTGTATGTGTATATATGTCATCCATGTAGAAAATCAGCATTTTAACTTAGATCATATATATTATACCGTTTTTCAAGAAATGATAATACATGCTCAATAGGGGTATAGAAATCTATCTTACCCTGCAGGAAAATAGGAAAGAAATGGGAAAATATGAGAAGAGGGGGAATAGAAGACATATTGGAGGAGGGAGTGATCAGTACCAAAATACTTGAGGAGGGACAGGGTGAAAGAAGAGAATAAACGTGGGGAGAATTATCTGAATTAGCAATAGTAATTGTAAAAAGAATTTTGAAACAAGTTTCTTTGACAAGGCCTCATTTCTCAAACATAGAAGGAATTGAGTCAAATTTAAAAAAAAAAAATAGGAGCCATTTCCCAATTGATAAATGATCAAAAAACATGATGCATTCCCAAAGGGCTATAAATTCCTTTGATCTAACAACATCACTAGGCAGAGATATTAAAAAAAGGATAATGACCTATTATGTACAAAAATATTCATAGCAGCTTTCTTCGCAAGGAAAAAAAAAATTGGAAATCGAGAGGATGAACATCAATTGGGGAATGGTTCAATAAACTGGGGTATGTGTTTGTGATGGAATTATTATTCTATGGGAAATGATGAGCAGGATTGTTCTCAGAAAAAAAAAAATCACAAACCTGGAAAGTCCTCCATGAACTCAAGCAAAGTGAAATTACTGTATACAAAGTAATAGCAACATTCTGGGATGATCAGCTGTGAATGACTTTAATATTCTCAGTAGTACAATCATCCACAACTACTCT
Source organism: Sminthopsis crassicaudata (assembly GCF_048593235.1). Taxonomy (NCBI): domain Eukaryota; kingdom Metazoa; phylum Chordata; class Mammalia; order Dasyuromorphia; family Dasyuridae; genus Sminthopsis; species Sminthopsis crassicaudata. The sequence goes on from NC_133621.1 coordinate 280,683,560, forward strand.
GATGAAAAATCCTATCCATACCCAGAGAAGGAACTGATTATATCTGAATACGGATGGAAGCATTCTCTTTTTAACTTAAATTTTCTTGAAGGTTTTTATTTTCATCAGGGGAGGAGAGCTATGTTTCTCTCACAATTTCACTTTTATGGAAATGTTTTACATAACTTCACAAGTGGTTTCTTTGCGGGTGGAGATAAGGGAGAGAATTTAGAACTCAAAAATTTTAAAGACAAATGTAAAAAAAAATAGTTTTGAATGTAACTGGGGGAAATATTAAATAATTAAATTATCAAAAATAAATTAAATTATCAAGGAAATGATAAGCCCTATGTCTGGACATAGCATTTAAATACTGGTTCTTACACTATCTGAGGAAGTTTCTGGGCCTCAGTTTCCTCACCTATATAAATGGGCAGTATTAGATGGCTTCTGAGGTTCCTTTAAGACATAATTCAAGGATTCTGTGCTGTTACTACTTATGTGTCCATTCAGTCCTATCCAGTTCTCCCTAACCCCATTTGGGGTTTTCTATGCTGGATACTAGAGTGGTGGTTGCCATTTCCTTCTCCAGCTCATTTGATTGATGAGGAAACTGAGGCAAACAGTGTTTTAGCCCAGGGTTACCCGGCTAGAAGTGTCTGAAACTGGATTTGAATTCAGGTCTTCCAAACTCCAGGCCAGCCCTGTATCCACTAAGCCACTTAGCTGCTCTCACTACTTGTGTAACTTTGGGAAAGTTACTCAATCTCTCCTGACCTCAGTTTCCTCATCTGTAAAAAGGGCATAGTTGTGAGGAACGAATGAGGCGCCGAGGTCCTACCAGCTTACGGTTCACTCCCTCCTCCTTCCGTTCACGTTCACAAGTCACAGTCTCCTTCGTGCCTCAGTTTCCCTAGCTGTATAATGAGCAAAAAGTAAATGGCCCTGAGGTTCCTCCCAGCTCTAACTCTGAGCACCTAGGACCACCCTAGGCCTCAGTTTCTCCCTCTGTATGATTGAGGGAGGTGGTCCTCTCCCGTCCTCCAGCCATGCCCTTGACTTCGGGGACGCCCCAAGGTGACTCTGGCCCCCTCTGGCCCCGGGCACCGGCACAGCCCCGCTCTCACCTGAAGAGCTGGCGCAGGTAGCCAAAGACGCCTCCATGGCCTCTGAGCTGGCCAAACCCCCGGCCCAAAACCCGCAGGTACTCCATCCAGCCCCTCACCGCCGCAGAGCCGCCTCACCGGAAGTCCCGGTGCACTGGGGGGGAGGGGAATCCCGGCCGGAAACCGCCGCTCTAGTCCCTACGGTTCCGCCCGGAGAGTTTCCCTGCCCCGCCTCCAGATTCTCCCTGCCCCGCCTCCAGATTCTCCCCGCCCCGCCTCCAGATTCTCCCCGCCCCGCCTCCAGATTCTCCCTGCCCCGCCTCCAGATTCACAAGTAGGCGCGAGCCAGGGCATAGGCCCCACCCCTCTCCTCGAGGCTCCTCCCCTGGCTTTAGACCCCCCCTCCGCTGGATAGCTGCTTGTTTACACCTTGAAGGGAAAGGGACCTCAGAATCCATTTCTCTTGTTTTCCAGATGAGGAAACTGAGGAAGTTCAAATTCATAATAGATAGAATTTTGGACCCGAGGTTTAGAAGGAAAAGGGACGTCATCTAACTCCCTCATTTTAACGAAAAGCAAACTGAGATCCCCAGAATAGGTATCACCCAGGTAGAAAGTCATCCTTTGGAGTCATAAGAGCTAGAAAACACGGTAGAGAAGATTGAGCTGGACCTGGATGTTTTGCCCATCAGGAAATTGAATTTCAGAGAAGTTACATTTGTAACACAAACAAAATTTGAGCCTGGCTTCTCCAGGCTTCTCACTTTCTAAGTGTGTAGCGATGTAGTTTACATTATAGCAAATGAGTACATGTGCACAGATAAATGTGCAGTAACTTTGTTGCAATGCAGAGATTCTCCAGGAGCTTTTAAATCTTAGATTTATTTGCTAGTGAACATGGGCAATATTATTACTCATGGGCAATTACTTTTATTAATAGTAATAATAGCTGACATTTACATATTAGAATATACCCCTTGAGAGCTATTTCTAGAACTTCTGCTAGCATTGTCAGGTTGGGAGCCCAAGAGGCAGTCGATTACTTCTCCTTTCAGGGGCTGTTTCTAATAAGATTGCTCATGTGCCCCCATCGGGCATGCTCCCTATTGATGAACAGCAACATTTAATTTATTTTTACAAAAAGTATTTATCAATAAGAACACTTAGTCTACAACATCCCCTCCCAAATGAGGGCATTCTCTCCTCTTGAATATAAGAGGTTGTTGGGGAGAGTGGGCTTCATCCTAACAGACCCAGTCCCTGATTATTGAAAGACCATTCTCAAGTTCATAACCAGAGTTCTGTTGTAGTAGAAAGCTCCTTTTTAGGTTATTTTTCCCTTGGGCCCCAAGATTGAGATATCTTAAGAAAGATATCTCAATCAACTAGTATTTATTAAATGCCCACTATGAGCCATGCACATGTGATGCCCTAGAGAAACAAAAAAAAAAACAAACCCTAAAACAGTGTCTACTCTGAAGGGACTCACAGTCTAATGAAAGTGACAACATAAAAATAGCTATAGAGGGGATTTATACAAAATAAATGGGAGCAGTCTAAGAAGGAAAACATTAAATTAAAGAGAAATTTGAAAAGCTTCCTGGAGATCCTTATACATCTCTCTGGGTCTGTCTTTGTCCTGAGTGTGTCTGTCTCTCTCCCTGGTCTCACTGTCACCTACTGGCCAAGTCTCTATGGTTATTATGAGGCTAGTGATGTTAGCCCACTAACTTCAGGTCCATTCTCTTCTGGCTTAGACACAAAGGTTGAACTTCTCAAGGCTTTCTTGAGCTTTGGGGGAAGAGAAGGTCTGGGTTCAAAACTGAAGAGAAGTCTGGATCACTTTGGAGAAAATTATATGGCACCTATATTCTCTAAGCTGATGCCTGCTACCAAAATCCATTTCTCAACACTAATGTTCTTCTAGTGACTAAGAAGTTTCAAATCATGGATCGCTATAATACCATGAGTTATAATTCCATGTGACACAAATAGTAATAGAAATATACATAATGGATGTGCATAGACTAAAGCAGAACACTAACAATGAATTGAATGCAAGAAGTAGCATTATAATGATCATTAATCATGTTTGATTAGAAAAGAATTAGACTGCTTGTGTAGAGAGACAGGGACAGAAAATTACACCAAGAGCGGTAAAATAATAATAATAACATTAATCTAGAAGAAAGTCTCCATAGTTTATTAGAAACATGTTCGTTTATCTAGGGAGCATTTGTATAAGGCCTTGCTGTGTTCTGATTCATTTCAGTGAACAGAGTACTCAACCAGTAAGATTACAGCCACTGACATATACTACACATCTACCAATGCACATTTTTTACTTTTTTGAAATCGTTACGAGAATGATATATATGCACATCTTTAAGAATGGAATGGGATGACATTTGTAGATTATTTTCTATAACAGATGTCTTCGCTGTCATATAGTTGACTGAGAGGTATTAAGAATGCAAAATCCAACTGTGTTTATTGTTTGCTGTTTAGAAATAAAAATTTGGCTCAATATAAAAAAAATTTTGCTCTAATGAGACACTTCCTATGTATGTGATGAATCTATGACATATACAATCATAGAGATCACTTTTATGTTTTTCATTGTCAATGGCAAGCTCAGGAAGCTGAGCTGTGTTCACCAAGAATCATGTTTCTAAAGACTTGGGGAAAAAATGTTTGGTGAAACCTATAGACCTATTTCTCAGAATCATATTTTTAAAGAATTGGGAAAAATGCTAAATTTCAGTTAAAGCTGAAGACTTTTTTTTTTGTTTTTAAAGGACCCACTACCTCTATTTTCTTAACTATTATGTTTTCCTAAGAAGAGGCAACCTAACAAGCTTCATGGATTCATGAGTCACAGACATTGGGATCATATGATAGAGTTCTATCATTTTGCAAGTGAGGAAAAGCCTCCCAGGATAAGAACTTTGCCCAAAATTATATAGGTAAAAGTGATGAGGGTTGGGGTCCCTTTAAGATTCCTAATTACCCAACCCATGACTGACCTTGATTCACAAATCCTGGTCAAAGGCACCCTTTGAATATCTGGGCCCAGCCCCCCACTCTCAGCTCAGCTTCCCCCAACCCTTACCTGATCTGGGTTAACTGAAAAGCCCGCCAGAACTGGGTACCACCCATCATCTTTTAGGTATAAAAGAAATAAGCTGGAACGCCCTCTTTGCAAGAGCCCTCCCAGGCAACACATGGTATCCTTCCAGCCATGTAATGGTCCCTGCCTGCCAACGGCCACCTTTGGCCCTGGCGTCTTTCTAACTGAGCTTTACTTCCAAATTTCTACAATAAACTTTTTATTTATCAATCTAGGTTTTTGGGCCTGTAAATTCATTTTACAGGGGACACTGCGCCTCATGGGATTATCTATGCACCAAGAAATGGGGTTCCCCTTTCCTTACCCTCATTAAAAGCATCAGAAATGAGATCAGAGTTCAAACCCTCAATGCTGAGGTGAGAGCTCTTTCTACAATAATTAAGCAACTAGGCTCCCCAATAGATAGAGTACTGGACCTGAAGTCAAGAAAATCCTAGTCTGAATCCTGCTTCAAACACTTGTATGATTCTGTATCAATCACCCACTTTCTCAGTTTACTCATCTGTAAAATGGGGATTATAAAAGTAGCTATTCTCAGTTGTTATGAGGATGAAATAGAAAGCATTTTGCAAAACTTACAGTGTTAAATAAATGCTAGCCTTTACTGGATTTGTGTGTATGTGTGTGTGTGTGTGTGTGTGTGTGTGTGTGTGTGTGTGTGTGTGTGTATTTTAGGGGATTTTTTTGTTCATAGATATTTTCTTATGTCATCTGGAAGGAAATTCAATCCTAGTCTCTCTTATCAAAGCAGATGCTTTCCATATCTTTTGAAAAGGCTTCTTTTGTCTGTTCTTAATACCTTTCTGAACTTTAATAAATATGTTGAATTTTGTGGATCCTGGAAGTCTTCAAGTAAGCCTAGATGATTATGCATTGATTATGTTATAAAATGGATTCTTGGTCAGGAATGGGTTGAGCTAAATGGCCTGGGAGATCCTGTCGGACTCTGAAATTCTGCATTGGTCCCTACTGGCTTGTGCCCAGTAGCCCTTAAAAATGGTGGAAGTTCATAAAAGCCTGGAAAGACTTACATGAAATGATATTCAGTAAAATGAGCAGAACCAAGAGAACAATGTACACAATGACAAGATTATGTGATAATCAACTGTGATGGACTTGGCACTTCTCAACAATGTGGTAATTTAAGGCAATTAACTGCTTTAAGGCAATTCCAATAGACATGGGATGAAAAATGTCATCTATATCCAGAAAGACAACTATGGAGAACTATGAAGCACAGTATTTTCACCTTTTGGCTGATGTTGCTGTTTGTTTGCTTGTTTTTTCTTTTTTCTTTTTTCCCTTTTGATTTGATTTCTTTCTTGTACAACATGCCAAATATGAAAATATGTTTAAAAGAATTACACATATTTAATCTAAAAAAAAAAAAAGAGAGAGATAATGGACATTTCTATGCTCAGACTGCCCTCTAGTGACAGAACTGAGCAAAGAAATAAAATGAGTCTTGCTCAGCCACAGACAGCAAGTTTCCATTAATTCAGAGCTAACATCGAGTAAAATAATACAATGATAAATCACATAGAAGGATGCTTCAAGATATCTGTCTATCTGTCTGTCTGTCTTTCTGTCTGTCTATCTATCTATCTATCTATCTATCTATCTATCTATCTATCTATCTATCTATCTATCTATCTACACTAGCATCCCAAAATGACACAGGAAGATGCTGAAGCTTGCCTCAAAGCTATGAGCTGAGATGGCTGGAGACCACCATCTCTCATTGAGTGGTCCTCCAAAGCCTGATTTTCTGGGATACATTCTTTGCTGGCATGACATGTACTCCATTCTCACCATAATGCAACAGACTTTTCCTCTTAATTTTCTAAGTTATTTTGGGGTAGAATTTTTTTTCAATCTATTCTTACTATTCTTATGTTATTCTTAAGTCTAGCCCTTTCTCAGGCACAGCACTGCATTGGGCAATGAGTATAAGGAGGAGAGGAAATTAATCAATATTTATTGATTATGGATCCAACATTGTACTAAGATCTATGTACAAAAAGAGATTTAAAACTAAAATGTAGAATTTTAGAACCAGAAAGGATCTCATCTCTCTTATGTATCTTTAGTATTTCCTTTGCTATGAGCTCCATCCTACTTGCCTACAAACATGCTCTGGTCTCCCTAAATCTAAAAAAGCCAAACTTCTTTTAAAAGTTCCATCTATCATTTCCACTTCTGTACTATCCATCCTTTCCTCAGCCACTCTATTGAAATTTCTTTCTCAAAAGCCACCATTGACCTTCTAAAGGCCAGAAGCAATAACCTGCTTTTATTCCTTCTTCTCTTTGACTTTGGTAGCATTTGGTGCTGCTGGATTCTCCTACTTTGGGATTCTCTCTTCTCTTTTGGCTTCTATTATCACAATCTCTTCTTCCTAACACCTTAGAGTAGAGGCTTTTGTCTTTGACTTTCCTGTTATTCTCTTCGTGGTCTCATTGACTCCCACAATTTCAACTATCATTTACTTCTGTGCAGATGATTTTCAAATTAACTCTTAACCTCCAATCCAAAAAGCATTTACAATACACATACGTACAAGGCATGGCAGGATGAAGGGATTGGGGTAGAAAAAGACAAAAAGAAAAATAGCACTTGCCTTCAGGGAGCTTACATTCCACTTGTGATATCCAATATATAAAGTTTAAGTATATATGTAATATATACACGCATATGCCCATACAGGTATATGTGTATATATATATAGTATACATGCACACATTATATGTATATACATATCATCTAAAATATATATATATGAAATATACATATATATTTTTCTTTCCCTTTTCATTTTCTTTTCTTTCCTCCCTCTCTTTCTCTTTCTCCCTCCCTCCTTTCCTTTTTCCTTCCTTCCTTCTCTCCTTCCCTATTTCCTTACCTTCCTCTCTCTCCCTTTCTCCTTTCTTTTTCTTCCTTCCTTCCTTACTTCTTTCTTTCCTTCCTTCTTTTTTCTTTTCCTTCCTTCCTTCCTTCTTCCCTTCCTTCATTCCTTCCTTCCTTTTGCTACAAGAGAAAAATGGAAAAAGAAAGAAAATCCTAGGCTTGAAATCAGGAAGATTCATTTTCTTGAGTTCCAGTTCAGCCTCGGACATTAGCTGCATGACCTTGAACAAGTCACTTAATCCTGGCATTCCACTTCCCATGGCACACTACTTCCACGTCTCTGCTGAGAAAACCCTAAAAAGAATTACAGAATAAAACATTGTAAATTCTGGGCTAGTTCCCTGGACACCTTGGGATCAGCCAGAGGCAGGATAAGTAAAAGTCCTTGGTCTTTAGGGGGAGAAGTGAAGGAGACAGACAAACTGCCATGAGGCTCACCACCAACTTCTTTCCTCCACATCCTGCCACAAAGTGAGTCTCAGTTGTCTCACCCCACATTGAGCCAGCACCCAACAGTGAAAAGAGCCATTTTCCCAAACATATACTAATAGTCATTGTAGAATAGGTAATTAGCCTTAAGTTCCCAGTTGTCTGATTCAAGTATACCTTTTAAGAGTTTCAGCCCTTTACAAAACATGACTGAAATGACTGAACAATAATAAAGTGTTGATGCATATAGTATAATTATATGTATGTATATGTATACATATACATATATACTCCCACCTTTGAATATATAGCATACTATATATTTGAATATATGCATCTTGTATATATACATATGTGTGCATAAACATATACACGTGTAGATATATGGTTATGATCCATAAATATATACACACATAAGTGGGATGTATATATGTGTGTATATATATATGTATATGTGTATATACATATATATATACACACACACACATATATGTATACACATACACACACAATATTTTCCCAAACACATCTATACTCTGTATATATGTATATATACACACACATATATATGTTTTTGTTTTTGTTTTTGTTTTTTCCTGAGGCTGGGGTTAAGTGACTTGCCTAGGGTCACACAGCTAGGAAGTGTTAAGTGTCTGAGACCAGATTTGAACTCTGGTCCTCCTGAATTCAAGGCTGGTGTTCTATCCACTGCGCCACCTAGCTGCCCCCACATATATATGTCAAAACTTAAATCTACACTCAGCATTTGAGCACACTGTATATATGATTATTTGAGGCTGGAGCAGAAACTAGGGGATCAGAAAAGGCTTCCTTATGGAAGATAGCCCATGAAGTGAGCCTTCAAAGATGCAAGAATTCCCAAAGGCAGAAGTGAGGAAAGATTCAATTCTGGGTGTGAGAGATCACACAGAACAACAAGAGATCAACTCTCAGTAAAACATATTGTTTGAAGGCAAATGGGGAGTTCCAGGCTAACATTTCTAAGTGCCTTGTTAGGATTCTTACAAGGTGCTAAGTCACTAGAATGGATAAGAGACAATAATTATCTGATTTAGCATGGTTGATCTGATCCTACAAGGAGATATTATGGGCCAGAACTTGAGACAAGGTAATATATTTGGTTCACACCTTTAAAGGAGTTTACAGCTTTAAAGGAATTCACTCATTGGTCCACACATTAGACTCACACCTTAAGAGAGCACATAAAAGCCCACTCTCTGGGAGGAGGAGTCAAGATTTCATTCCAACTTCCAGTTCATCCTGGCTGGAAACACTCAGACAAGAGCTCTTGGGAACTAAAGAGAGAGAGAGGCCTCTAAGAAAGCTAGCTGAGTCCCAAGTGAAAGAGACAAGACTTGAAGGAGAAAATAAAGGATCTGGAGATAAGATTTGGAAAGAGACAGTAAAGGATTTTAACTCCTAGCTGCATTTTGGGATTATTGAATGGAACTGAAAGGAAGGCTGACTCCAGAAGCTTCCCAAGAATCCTGCTCCCAGAGTACGATCATAACTTAGAGAAACAGAACATTACAGTGCCTATAGGGAAATTCTATCTATCTATACTTTGATCTCATCATGCTCAAGATACAGCTTATTCTTCATATGATTTTTATTGTTTTAGTTATTGATATAGTCAATAATGGTAATAGTTTTCCTAATATTGAACCAGTCCTGTATTCCTGCTATAGATCCTATTTTGTCATGTATATTATCCTGAGGATAACTTGCTGTAATTTCTTTGGTAATATTTTATTTAAGATTTTGCATCAACATTCATTAGGGAAATTGTTATATAATTTTTTTCTCTGTTTTGACCATACCTGGTTAAGTTATCAGCATCATATCTGTGTCACAAAAGGAATTGGGTAGGACTCCTTTATTTTTCCAAATAGTCTGCAAAGCATTGGAATTAATTGTTCTTTCAATGTTTGGTAGAATTTCCATGTAAATCCATCTGACTCTGGAGAGTTTTTCTTAAGGAGCTGATTAATAGCTTGTTCAATTTCTTTTTCTAAAATGGGACTATTTAAGTAATTTATTTCCTTTGTTAATCTGGGCAATCTATAGTTTTGTGAGTATTCATCCATTTCACTTAAATTATCATATTTATTGGCATATAGTTGGACAAAATATCTTCTAATTATTGCTTTAATTTCCTTTTCATTGGTGGAAAGCTCACCCTTTTCATTTGTGAAACTAACAATTTGATTTTCTTCTTTCTTTTTTTAATCAAATTAACTAAAGGTTTATCTATTTTGTTGGTTTTTTCATAAAACATGTTTTATTTTTTATTTTTACTTATTAGTTCAATAGTTTTCTTACTTTCTGTTTTACTAACCTTCCCTTTTATTTTCAGAATTTCAAATCTGGTATTTAATTGGGGTTTTTTAATTTGTCCCTTTTCTAGTTTTCTTAATTGCACACCCAATTCATTGATCTTCTCTTTCTCTGTTTTATGCAACTAAGCATCTAGAGATATAAAGTTTCTCCTAAGAACTACTTTGGCTGAATCCCATAAATTTTGGTATGTTGTCTCATTATTGTTATTCTTTTGGATGAAATTATTGTGTTTATGATTTGTCATTTTGTCTACTCATTCTTTAGGATTAGATTATTTAGTTTCCAATTAATTTTTGGTCTATTTTTCCCTGGACCTTCATTACATGTAACTTTTATTGCATCATGATCTGAAAAAGATGCATTTACTCCTTCTGGCTTTCTGCATTTGATTTTAAGGTTTTTATGTCCTAATACATGGTCAATTGTTGTGTAAGTTCCATGTACTGCTGAGAAAAATGTATATTCCTTTCTGTCTCCATTCAATTTTCTCCAAAGGTCTATCATACCTAACTTTTCTAAAATTCTATTTACCTCTTCAACTTTTTTCTTATTTATTTTGTGGTTTGACTTCATTTTCTGACCTACTTTCCTTCCTCCCTTGACTTCCAAATCAAGGAAAATGGATCTTAAATTAGATCAAAATTAAATTAGAACAAAAAAGAATCCTATGAAAAGGGATTATCTAATTATTAAACAGCATGGCATACAGTGGAAAAGCAATGGTCTTGGAGAGAAAGTCCAAAGTCAAATCCCCGATCTGACACACATGGATTGATCCTGAGACTACTTCAGCTCTCTGTGCTTATTTTTTTATCTGTGATATAGGAACAATTTTTGCACTATCTTTTTCATAGAGTTTACTTACTATGAGAAAAAGTTGTAAACTTTAAATTGCTATATAAAATTAGTTGTTACTTCAATCTTCTCTCTTTCTGAATGAGGAAGCAAACTGAGGCTCATGAAACTTCCCCAAGTACACACTTAAAGCAAAACTACTAGTTACTTTATAAAAATAATTTTTAATCTAATTTTTATATGTAAATGTTGTGTTTATATATTCATATTTTTTATTTATTTTTTGATTCTTATGGCTTACAAAGCACTGGCCTCACAGTTACATTGTAAAGTAGACTGTAAATTACTATCTCCATTTTACAAAAAAAATAATGTTTGGCAAGTCACACAGATAGGTTAAAAGAGCCAGAATTTGAATCCTGGTCCTTGGAGGGGGGGTCAGGGGTGGGGAGGAGAGAATCTTTTCACCCCACCACATCTTGGACTTAAAAACAATTTGTTGCATGAGCAATAATAACTCATCCTTTTCCAAATGGCAAAGGGTCCTACTGACAAGACAAATATGGCCTAAAGAGAACACAATGGAATAAGTAAAGCCAGGAATTCTAATGAGACTGAAGACAGAAGAACAGAAATTTGTAATGCAAATGATGCTTTAATACAGTCCTTTAAAACACTTCCAAAACAACTTCCAACAAGTTTAATCAGGAAAATGCCTAAAAGACACATATTTCTTAACTGCACGTACATTACTTTAAAGGATTATTTTCCTGCACTCTTGTCTTGATACATTAGATTTTATAAAGTATAAATTTTTTTCTTGAAGATTTTATACTAAATGTATTGTTCCTCTCAGTTTAAAATTATAAACCCATTGACAAAAAAAATCTCATTTTTTAACTGGCAAAAAATACCACCTTAATAAGCAGAAGACCATAGGCTAAAACATTTTAATTTCTGATTTCCTAGATAGTAATCACTAGTGAACACAACAAAAAAAATCCACCTCCTCTTTTGTTACAAAAGATTTTGGCAAAAATTCATTTTTGCTACCTGTAATGAAATTTCCAGGTTGGTTTTTTTTACAAATCAGTGAATTTAATTGCTAAACAATTCATAGGGGGAAGAAAGAAAAGAAATGTTTTAAAATTACCATAAAATTAATTCTGAAAAATATGTATTATGGAAGACACTATAACCAATAACTCAAGATGTTTTTGAAATAGAAATAATGGAAGTTTAAGTACCTACTATCATCAAACTATAGTAAGGATCCTTGCATATTTCTTCATTTGACAGCAATTAAGAGATCTGTGGCTAAAAGAAAATTATTGTAGATTAAAAAAAATCAAGCACAGTTACTCTGAAAACTTAACTTTGTTATTAAAAGAGTTATTTAAAATTGACATATTTATTCTCCTCACATATGCTTTTTTTAAAAGCTAGAATTAGGATCTACTTGGGTCAATGTGCTCAAAAATGTGGGAAATGAAAATCATGTGGTCAGATTGCTCTTTAAAGAAAGTAAGAGCAATTTATACCAGCTAGTATTAAAAAACAATGTAAACCAAACCAAAACCAAACCAAAAAAACAAAACACAACTCTGGGCTCAGTCAGTGTGATTCTCTTAAAATACAATGGATAACTAAAAATGGAGAACACAGAATAAAGTATCTCAGTCAATACTTTACTCATAAAACAATTTTCTACTGAATAAATAAATAAAAATAAGCATTACCTACTAGTACACAACGCTAAAATATTAACTCTAAACTTCCAGATTTGTCAGCAATAGGAATGATGTACTAGGACATGCCATGGTATTTACAAAAGTTTTTTTTTTAATTATACTTTGATTTCCCTGCAGTTTTAATGGCATCATCACACCATTAAACAAAAAACCTATTTCTTTTTCACATATTAATTGAAACAAAAGTGAGTTCTATAACATAAATGTGAAAATTGAAGGCAATTCTTGGGCTCTTTAGGGATTTCAGACCACTGAGTTTTCATACTGGTTTATTATTAGATTAAACATAAATAGAATAACACTCTTTTGTTTTGTTTTTTTAATTTATTTTTTTTAAATTTTATAATTATAAATTTTTTGGCAGTATATATGCATGAGTATTTTTTTAATAACATTATTCCTTGTATTCATTTTTCCAAATTTTCCCCTCCCTCCCTCTACTCCTTCCCCCAGATGACAGGCAATCCCATACATTTTATATGAGTTACAGTATAACCTAGATACAATATATGTGTGTAAATCCAATTTTCTTGTTGCACGTTAAGTATTAGATTCCGAAGGTGTAAGTAACCTGGGTAGATAGACAGGAGTGCTAACAATTTACATTCACTTCCCAGAGTTCCTTCTCTGGGTATAGTTTTTTTCTGTCCATCATTGATCAGTTGATCAATGAAGTGAGTTGGATCTTCTTTATGTTGAAGATATCCACTTCCATCAGAATACATCTTCATAGAGTATTGTTATTAAAGTGTTCTGGTTCTGTTCATTTCACTCAGCATCAGTTCATGTAAGTCTCTCCAAACCTCTCTGTATTCATCCTGCTGGTCATTAGAACAACACTCTGAAAGGTAAATGAATTTATTATTATTTTTCCAACATGAAATGTGCACAGACATATTAATTCACACAGGTCTGTGGTGCTCCTGATGGCTCTTTGCCAAGACTGAATTCTGAAGACTCCTCATCCACTTAAATATGAGCCTAGTAAAGAAGATAATCCTTATTCCTGGCACATGCTTAGTTGTCACTTAGAAATTATTGAAAGTCATGTGAAAAAGAAAACCACTTTGGATTTCAGTCAGATATTAAAAATAAAATGTCTAGATATAAGAATAGAAGTAATAAGACAAGGAAAGTTGGAATGATGAGTGATTATTATCAGATAAAGGGATCTCAAAGTTAATGAAATGGAAGAGAACATTTGTGGCAAGATCATGGGTGTGACTATCTCCATCTGGAGCAGACATGGGATGGAAGAGGAGGTCATGGAAATGAGTAAATTGAGGAAGTGGGAAGTTGAGGGCACTTGAAGAACATATCCCCTGTTAAGCTCAGTACTGGCACGGAAAAGGTCCAGAAAAGGGTGTTGAAGTGACCTAGTGTTTGAGCAGGAGTTAGGGTAGGGAATGTGGCAAGAGCTAACAGATAAGTTATTAGAATTTCACTTGAGTGATTTAAAAATGCTAGGAATAGCTATTTTTTTTTTTAAAAGTAATGTCCTTGAAAGGCATATTTTATTTGGGGTTTATTAAGTTCAGAATGATGGTAGCTAGGTGGTGCAGTGGGTAGAGCCCTAGGTCTTGGAGTCAGGAAGACCTGAATTCAAATCTGGCCTCAGGCACCTACTAGCTATGTGACCTGGGCAAGGCTGTTTGTCTCAGTTTCCTCACCTGTCAAATTAGCTAAAGAAGGAAATGGAAAACCACTCCAGTTTCTCTGCCAAGAAAATTCAAAAAATCCAGTCAGACACAATTGAAAATGACTAAATAATAAATTCATGATAAAAAAAACATTGACTACTGGCCTTAAATAAATTCTAAACAGTAGTGGTCTTTATTCCACAATCTCCTTACCAATCAAATCTTTACTGTGCCCTCATTCCAGTACCAGGATTCTTTTTGATGGCATTACTGTGGAGAAGACCAAAGTTATCCAAAACAAATAACAGAGTGAGAACAACAAGACTAATGCACACATGGAGCATCTCTGGGCAATCAAAAAAAAAAAAAATCTGAGACCACAATGTGTTACATGGAATCATGGACTTTGAAAGTTACATAAAGGAACTGGAGAAGACTTCACTAATGCAGTAGTGATTAAACTTTATCAAATGATAGACTTAGCTATTCTCAGCAATGCAATGATAAAAGAGAATTCCAAAAGACCCATGATGGAAAATGCTATCCACATGCAGAGAAAGAACTACATTCATATTCTGAATTCATATTGAAGCATGTTTTTCTTCCTCATGGTTTTTCCCTTTTGTTCTGATTCTTCTTTCACAACATGACTAATATGGAAATATGTTTAACATGACTGTATGTATAGCTATAATAGCACATGCACAAAAAGACACCAATGAAAAAATAATTATCAATTAATACTTAAAATGAAGACAAAGGTTAAAAAATAGTAAGAATTCTCTAGTGACTAAAATAGAATAAAAAATAAGAATTAAAAGGATTTGGAACTATTTAATTTAATGAAGCTAAATTGTATGTCAATTTGAAAAAAAAAATGTTACTGTTAGGCTGTGTCTGTGAGCCTGGGGAATAGAGTAACAAAGCTGGCAAACTGGTTAAGACAGAGAATGTGTAGACATGATTAGCTAATGTGGAACATTAGAAACAGTAACAATTTAAAAAAGCTTTTTAAATTTTGTCCATGTCATTCAAGACCAGCAGATTTTTCTTACAGTCCACATTATTCTGTGGTGTCTTTGCAAGTCAATCCAAAATACAAATGTGAAAAATATATGAGCTGAGCCAATTTTGCAATATTCAGTAGCTGATAATCCAATTTTTATTTGTTTTTCTAGAATTAATGTTAGAAAAGTAGCAGAGAAATAACAGTGTTGAAAATCAAAGTGGAATATTTTCTTTTAGAAATTGTGATGAGGGGGAAAGCAGGAAATTGAGGGGAGATTTATAACAAATGTTTCTGATAAAGACCTCTTTTCTCTAATATAGAAGTGAATTGAATTTATAAGAATAGGAATCATTCCCCAATTGACAAATAATAAAAGGATATGGATAAGTAGTTTTCAGGGGAAAAAAAATCAAAGGTATTTATAGTCACATGAGAAAATGTTCTAAAACACTGCTGACTAGAGAAATGCAAATTAATACATTTATTCTAAGGTACCATCTCATCCCTATCAGATTGGCTAATATGACAAAAAAGAAAAATGACAAATGTTAGAGGTGATGTGGAAAACCCGGGACACTATTAATACATTGTAGAGTTTTGAACTGGCCCAACCATTATGGAGAACAATTTGGAACTAGCTCCAAAGAAGAGCTATGAACCTGCTTATCTGTTGATTCAGCAATACCACAACTAGGTCTGTATCCCAAAGAGATTAAAAAAAGGGAAAGAATCAATTTATACAAAACTATTTATAGCAAATATTTGTGGTGGAACTGGAAATTGATGGGATGTCTATCAACTGAAGAATGGCTAAACAAGATGTAATGAAATGTCATTGTGCTAAAAGAAGTGATAAGTAGGAGGGTTTCAGAAAAATCTGAAAAGATTTATAAGAAATGATTCAGAATGAAGTGATCAGAACCCAGAGAACATTGTACCTGGCAACAAAAATACTAAACAATGATCAACAATGACTTAAATGTTCTAAGAGATACACTGAAGACAATTCTTAAGAAAGTATGATGAAAAATGCTCTCTACCTCCAGAGAAAGAACTAATGGAGTCTGAATGAAGACCAAAACATTTTTAAAATTTTATTTTTCTTATGTGTATGTATGTGTTGGGGGGGTTGCTGTGTTTTCTTTTGCAACATAGCTAATATAGAAATATATTTTGCATGATTTCACAAGTATAATCTATAGCAACTTTTGCTTGCCATCTCAACAAGGGGGGTGGGAAGAAAAGGATGAAGAAAAAGAATTTGGAACTCAATTTTTAAAAACAAATGTTAATTATTTTATATGTAACAGATATTGATAATGAAATAAAAATGTTGAGAGAAAAAATAATTGTATTAGGTTTCTGGAATTTTATTTTTGTAAAGACAAAAACCTTTGTTTCCTAGATCTAGGCCATCAAATACCTAAGAAAGATATACCTAAGAAGTGAAACACTGCTAATATCAGAATCCAATATCTCAATATGTGAACTGCTCTTGTGGTAGAGAAGAGACCTGTGCTTAGCCTCATGAGGTAAAGTTAAAAGTCACAAGGAAGTCATACCTTGCCCCACAAGGCATGATACAGGTGTGACCCACAAGTAGTCTGGCAACAAGTTTCTGGGCAGACTGTATACTTGTCTATAATTTCAGGATAAGCTCAAGGTTACTCACCTGGAAGCACTATGGCTTTTAGATAGGCATGTTCATACCCATCAAGGCAGAGTCTGACCATACTGTTACAGAACTCCTAGAGTTTAAAGATGTGCTTCTATCATGACTTTTCCTCTCTTTCTTTACAGTTTATCTGGAATCATAGAAAAAAAATCCTGGCATTATGCAATTATGGAAAAGTGACATTTTACTTTTTACATGTTGTTTAACCAATCTGACAAATCTTATAATCTTACTAAACCTAAGAACCTCTGAAGAGGGCATGAAAATGAAATAATCAAGCAGAACAAAAAGGGAATCTCTTCAGCATACAAAAACATGCACAAAAGTACTAAAGGCAATTATTTCTCCTTCATAAAATGTCACAAATCTAACATTTAGAAGTTTGAATCCAAAAGAACACACTAAAAAAGCTACAAGCTGTTAAAAGCAAGAATAATTAAAACACTCCAAAGATTTAAAATTCTGGGAACAGAATTTACTCATATTTATATTTCTTTGAGGATAGGAGAGAAGAAAGCAGAAATACAAACTTCCAGAATTTTAAAAAAGTTACAAATAACATTTCAAGTTATAAAGTCTGGCATGACAATTATCTGGATAGAACCAAGGCCTAGAGACCTAAAAGTAAAATTTATTCAGGTTCAAAGATAAGAAGTGACTGAAGCAAAAGACACTTAAAAAGGATGAAATATTTATGTCAGCCATCTTTTGAAACTGACAAAAGACATTATAAATGCTGCTCAGACCTTACTAGCTATTCCTCTGCATACATGACAGTACTAACATGTGCCTTCTTATTGATGAAATTAAGGCACACAGTTAAACTATAAACTGTGGATGCAAATCAAAAATTTCTGAACCTAAATAACTGCCTTAAAAAAAGAACAACTAATACAGCTATCTGCATTGAAATCACCACTATCTAATAAAGATATCCCTTGAGGGCAGCCATTCCCTTTAGCCTGATTCTACATTTACCAGAAAACCTGGTGATAATGAATCCAGTTTGCTAGTACTTCAATGCCAGGTAGGCTAACCAGATAGTGTGAGTATCTAGTCATTATACCCCAGAAGTTAACAAATTTACATTTTGGGCAATTCAACTGTGAGTGAGTTTGGAAGGCATTATTGTAACACCCATAATAATACCTGTTACTGCAACATATGGGTGTTATTTTTTCTGAACTCTTTCATAAAAAAAAAAAAAAAACAAAAACAAATTTTCTGACAGTTAATGAATGTAAAAGAGGAAAAGAGGTTCTTGATACATAAGATATATGTAGAAACTTTTGAACATCAAGTTTTTAAATATTCCCCTAAAAAAATTCTGCAAAACATTCTCCTCTATCCTGAAAAAGAAAAGGAAGCATTTTTAACTTGGGATTATGCTCAAAAAGTTATCAAACTGTGCATAACCTTTGACCCCAGCAGTGTTACTGATGAGGAAACCCCAAAACTCTTAAAATCTCCTTGGATTCTGCCTCAGGGAAGGGACCCCCACCCCAAGCACAAACAGTTTCCTCCTTATCTAAAAACCCATTGAATTCTATTCAAATTCTAACCCTGGCTGAAACTCAAGCAGGAAGCCAACCTGGGACTTCACCCACAGGCCCCTTCAGATTGTCCAAAGCCCCCCTATTATAAAAAGAGCCAAACTTGAGTCCACTCTTTGCAGAGGTCCCAAACATGGCATCCTAATGCTGGCCATGTCAAGGATTTCTGCCCACTGCAGCTCAGGGCTCTGGTGTCCTTTTATCTCTATCCTCAACTTTACTAACTAGACTTTGCTTCCAAACCCCATAATAAGCCTCTTTTATCAATTTAGGTTTTAGGGTCTGTAAATTCCTTTACATGGTACTCTTGCACCGCTTCTAGACCTCATTTAACTCTGTATCCTTGCGCCGAATCCAAAGGGGTTGCAGGGGAGCTTTATTTGACTCCCTGTACCCCAAACTTGCCACTAGACTCAATTAAACCTAATTTCATTTAGGTGTCCCTTATCTAATTCTCATCACTACTACTGAGCTTATATCCCAAAGAGATCTTAAAGAAGAGAAAGGGACCTGTATGTGTAAGAATGTTTGTGGCAGTCCTCTTTGTAATTTATTTTGTGGTATATGAATATGTGGAATATGAATATTATGGAATATTATCGTTCTGTAAGAAATGGCCAACAGGATGAGTTCAGAAAGGCCTGGAGAGACTTACATGAACTGATGCTGAGTGAAATGAGCAGGATCATTATATACTTCAACAACAATACTATATGATGATCAGTTCTGATGGATGTGGCCCTCTTCAACAATGAGATGAACCAAATCAATTCAAATAGAGCAATAATGAACTGAACCAGTTATGCCCAGTGAAAGAACTCTAGGAGTTGATGATGGACCACTACACAGAATTCCCAATCCCTCTATTTTTGTCTGCCTGCATTTTTTATTTTCTTCACAGGCTAATTGTGCACCATTTCAAAGTCTGATTCTTTTTGTACAGCAAAACAACTGTTTGGACATGTATACATATATTGCATTTAATTTATATTTTAACATATTTAACATGTATTGGTCAACCTGCAATGGAGGGGGGGGCGGGAAGGAGGGGAAAAATTGGAACAAAAGGTTTGGCAATTATCAATGTTGTAAAATTACCCATGCATATATCTGGTAAATAAGAACTATAATTAATTAAAAAAAAAAAAGAAAAGAATAAAAGAAAAGGCTGCATTTTTTAATTTGCTGAAGGCTACTGTGAAGACTATTAACAAATGCTGCTAATCTCATGGCCCCATTCATTATTTGGGAGCCCTGGGCAAGATAGAGGGTAAAGAGTTCATTCCAATAGGTTTCACTAATGAGATGCAGTTTTCTTGATTGTAAAGAGAAAAAAGGCAATGCAATGCAAAATTCAGTTTATTTAACTACTATCCATCAACAGGATGTAATAAGCATATTTATTTAAAAAGTAAAATGTAGTTAAGCTAAAATGACTGAGAAGACTATAGAGTGGCAAATTCTATGATTTAAAGAGTTGATAATTAATGAGATAAATGAGTAACTATTTCAACCAACTTGAATTAAATTCAGTCTACTCATCTCAGACATTCATTCTTGTAAAAATGTATGTAAGCTATGCAAATTTGGAGTTTCATTTCATATTTCTCAGTGACAACAACTGTAAGTGATCCATGTAACAAATGTAAAGGAAAATGAAGAAAAATATAAAAGTCTCTTAAAAATCCAAGTATATAAATGAACTTGATAAAGTGAACATTTCCATGAAATAAATCAGTTAAAGATAAGAAGTCTTATTTGTCTTCTACCTTCAAAGTTTGTAAATTTTTTTTGAGGCCTACTAAAATTACTTAAAAGATTACTTATAGTCTTTAAAGGAATTTCCTGGGAAAGGAATCATTTGATCTTCTTAAACATTATAAATTATGGGTTGTGAGTTATATTTTATTATAGGATTATTTTTATCTATTTTTTTATTCAGTTTTATTGATCCCTTTCAGCAACACCATTGTTATTTCATTTTGGATCCTGTCTGACACAATCATGTCCTGCAACAAACACAACTCAGAACCTTCCCTCATAACAAATAAAATAGCTTAAGAAAAACTAATAGCATCTGTAACATTATACAACTGTAGTCCCTCTCCCTCCCCCTTTCTTCCCCCCCCCACCCCCTGAGTAGAAAGATTTTAAGGGCATTTTACTAAGAACAAGATAAAGAAAATTAGAGTGGGGAACTCTGAATAAGAACAATTAGCACATGGTTAGATACTAAAAATGAAATCACTGGCCCATGAAAAATATAACATCCCAATTCAAGTAACAGCAATGATAAATTTGAGGGGAAGAATAATGACTTTTACTGATGACTTCTTATTTCCCTATGTATCTTCTCCATTCCCACAGGTACCTCTCTATTAAGAAAGAAAACCATTAAGCAATATGGACCCATAAATGTAATATTCTGCAACTGTAATGCAGTGGAGGAAAATGTATATCATTAAATGTTTTTCCCAACCAAGCCTGTTTCCCACAATCAGTCTAACTGCCTTTTATTATATGATTTTAATTTACTGAAATGGTGTATAAGTGGTGATTTTGTTTCCTTCTCTACATCATTTCCCTGAAGTCCTCTTATTTGTTGCATTTTAAAGCTCAAAAATATTACATTATATCTAAACAGGATAACTGTTCAGCCATTCTCACATCAAAGGACGCACATTTGTTTTCAAAGATTTTTTGTTTGTTTGTTTGGTTTGGTTTTTTTTGCTGCCACAAATATTTTGTTCTATGTGAAAATGTTCTGCCTTTGATTTCTGTGAGGTTTATGATTTGTAATGGAACTGCTGGATCTGTGGTTAGGAGTTTAATGACTTCTGTCACAGCACTCTAAACAACAATTTAGCTATTGGCCCCTATCTATAATCCAACCTATATCCTCATTAAAAGTTTAGATAAAATGTTCTGTCTCTAAATATTGAGAGATGGAGAAACTGCAGATAAATTTAAGTACAGGAATGAACAAATCAGAAGGAAGTTAGATTAAAGATATTGCTTTGGAAGACAATGGACAAGAAGAAGTAGGAATAAAGAAGTCCCTCTGATGAGGTCTAGAATTGGGGTACCTAAATGAAATTAGGGTTCATTTGAGGTCTAGAGGCAGGTTCGGGGTACAGGGAGTCAAATAGAGCTCCCCTGCAACCTTTTTGGATTCGGTGCAAGGATACAGAGTTAAATGAGGTCTAGTGGTGGCGCAGAGTCCCCTGTAAAGGAATTTGCAGACCTGAAAACCTAGATTGATAAAAGAGGTTTATTATGGGATTTGGAAGTAAAGTTAAAGTCTAGTTAGTAAAGTTGAAGGTAGAGATAAGAAGGCACTGGAATGTTCCAGTGGGTAGAGATCCTTGGTGCTAGGCATAAGGCTGCCATGTTTGGGACCTCTTCAAAGAAAGGGCTCCAGTCTGGCTCTTTTATAATAGGGGTCTTTGGCTACAAGCTGAAGGGGGCTTGTAGGTGGAGTCCTATGTTAGCTCCTGGCTAGATTTCAGCCAGGATTAGAATTTGAATTGAATTCCATGGGTTTTGAGACTGAGCCCTCACCCAGATAACAAAGATGAAACTGTTTGTGCTTGAGGTGGAGTTCCCTTCCTGAGGCAGAGTCAAAGGAGGTTTTCTCCTTTAGAGATTTTTCAGAGATTGGGGTTTCCTCTTCACCTCTACTCATCAGAAGAAACTGGAAAGCTTATTTTGTCTGAAACTAATCAAATAACAGTCTATTTCCTAACTAGGAGCTAAGACAGAGGAGTGTGTGCCTTAGCAGAGGAAGCAGTGAAAAGGTTGCATCATGATGAGAGAAAAGAAAAGAAAGGGCCTAGAATATATTGGGTTCCTATGAACTCTACCCACCAGTAAAGCCATTTTGCTCTTGTTGAGTCTGCATTTGTACATTCACTCCTATGAAGAAGCTGGCAAGGCAGGACTGTTTACTTGCACTTTACAAAAGGTAGAAAATGCAGCCTTAGAGGAACTACCCAGGATGCTCTTTGCCAAAGTTCCAAAGGTCTTTGTATTTCTGTGGTACTTATCCCCTTCTACTTTGTTATCATAATTATTTGTCTAGACACACTTAGTAGACTTCAAGCTTCCTGAAGACAGGGACTGGCTAAGATATCCAGGCCAGTGATTCGCATATAGCAGACATTTCTATTTGATTCATCAAGAAAGCATGAGACCACTTTAAAAATGACTGTTTACATTTTGCTTTTAAGCTTGAAAAGAAATGAAGTAAACCCCCCCTTAAAAAACAGGTCTGACTGATGCAAGTTTGGAAAACACTGAAGCCGATCCACCCACTGTGAGTTAATATTAGCTACCTGTGGGAGAGAAAAGTCAGGAGAACAGGAACAGGAAGCCATGTGAGAAGCTGGGTTTGAGGGAAGTCTTTTCCTGTGTCCAACAGCCCTGTCTGCCCTCCCCAAGAAGGAGAGGCAGGACCTTAAACACAGAACACAGTTACTGCAGCCCGAGCATCAGAGGAGCAGACAAAGAGCCTCCTGCAGGGCCTGGTAGGCCATGGGAGCCAACATAGCCAACATGGAGGGAGTAGACGGCCCTGCAGCGCCCTGAACCCTCTCCACACAGGACACAAGGAAAGAGAGAGGGAGCAGACTTCAAAGACTCTGAGGGGAAATTGCACAGTTCAGGGCAAAGAGGCCTTGAAACCAAAGCCCAGCTCTGTCATAGCCTGCTTGACCTCGGCCGAGTCCCACTTCTCTGGGCTTTGGTTTACTTGCCTTTCAGTAAGTATTATTCCATGAAATCAAACTATCACTCTTTGCAGATGATATGATGGTATACTTAGAGAACCCCAAAGACTCTGCTAAAAAGCTATTAGAAATAATTCATAATTTTAGCAAAGTTGCAGGATACAAAATAAATCCACATAAATCCTCAGCATTTTTATACATGACCAACACAATCCAACAGCAAAGAGAACATACAAAGAGAAATTCCATTCAAAATAACTGTCGATAGTATAAAATATTTGGGAATATATCTACCAAAGGAGAGTCAGGAATTATATAAGCAAAATTATAAAACACTTGCCACAAAAATAAAGTCAGATTTAAATAATTGGAAAGACATTGATAGGCCGAGCGAATATAATCAAGATGACAATACTCCCTAAACTAATCTATTTATTTAGTGCTATACCAATCAGACTCCCAAGAAACTATTTTAATGACCTAGAAAAAATAACAACAGAATTCATATGGAACAACAAAAGGTTGAGAATTTCAAGGGAAGTAATGAAAAAAAAATCAAATGAAGGTGGTCTAGCTGTACCTGATCTAGAAATATATTATAAAGCAGCAGTCACAAAAAAAAAAAAAAAAAAAAGTATTGGCTAAGAAATAGACTAGTTGATCAGTGGCATAGGTTAGGTTCACAGGACAAGATAGTGAATAAAAATAGCAATCTAGTGTTTGACAAACCCAAAGATCCCAACTTTGGGGATAAGAATTCATTATTTGACAAAAACTGCTGGGAAAACTGGAAATTAGTATGGTAGAAACTAGGCATGGACCCACATTTAACACCACATACTAAGATAAGATCAAAATGGGTCCAAGATTTAGGCATAAAGAACAAGATCTAAATAAATTGGAGGAACATAGGATAGTTTATCTCTCAGACTTGAGGAGGAAGGAATATGTGTCCAAAGGAGAATAGAGATCATTATTGATCACAAAATAGAAAATTTTTATTACACCAAATTAAAAAGTTTCTGCACAAACAAAACCAATGCAAACAAGATTAAAAGGGAAGTAACAAATTGAGAAAACCTTTTTACAGTTAAAGGTTCTGATAAAGGCCTCCTCTCTAAAATAAACAGAGAATTGACTCTAATTTATAAGAAATCAAGCCATTCTCCAATTGACAAATGGTCAAAGGATATGAACAAACAATTTTCAGATGATGAAATCGAAACTATTTTCACTCATATGAAAGAGTGTTCCAAATCACTATTGATCCGAGAAATGCAAATTAAGACAACTCTGAGATACCACTATACACCTATCAGATTTGCTAAGATGACAGGAACAAATAATGATGAATGTTGGAGGGCTGTGGGAAAACTGGGACACTGATGCATTGTTGGTGGAGTTGTGAAAGAATCCAACTATTCTGGAGAGCAATCTGGAATTATGCCCAAAAAGTTATCAAACTGTGCATACCCTTTGATCCAGCAGTGCTATTACTGGGCTCATATTCCAAGAAGGGAAAGGGACCTGTGTGTGCCAAAATGTTTGTGGCAGCCCTTTTTGTAGTGGCTAGAAACTGAAAAATGAATGGATGTCCATCACTTGGAGAATGGTTGAGTAAATTATGGTATATGAATGTTATGGAATATTATTCTATAAGAAATGACCAACAAGAGGAATACAGAGAGGCTTGGAGAGACTTACATCAACTGATGCTGAGTGAAATGAGCAGAACTAGGAGATCATTATGCACTTCAACAATGATACTGTACGAGGATGTATTCTGATGGGAGTGGATATCTTCAACATAGAGAAGAGCTAATCCAATTCCAATTGATCAATGATGGACAGAATCAGCTACACCCAGAGAACAAACACTGGGAAATGAGTGTAAACTGTTAGCATTTTTTGTTTTTCTCCACAGGTTATTTTTACCTTCCAAATCCAATTCTTCCTTTGCAACAACAACAACAAAATTCGGTTCTGCACATATATATTGTATCTAGGATATACTATAACATATTTAATATATATGGGAATGCCTGTCATCTAGGGGAGGGGGTGGAGGGAAGGAAGGGAAAAATTCGGAACAGAAGGGAGTACAAGGGATAATGGTGTAAAAAAATTTCCTAGGCATATGTACTATCAAAAAATGTTATAATTATAAAATTAATTAAAAAAGTATCATTCCATGAATCTACTCTGAAGCATCAAGTCTCACCAAACCACTAGGCAGAGGGAAGGGGAGGATGCCTTGAAGATGATCAGGACTAAGACTGGGCAGTGTGAGCCCGGACCTGCCTCTGTTTCCTCATCTGTCGAGACCACCAGAGCCCCTAATTCCCAGAGTACTTGGCTCAGGGCATTGTGCACAGAAGAGGCTGCAGAGAAAACAACAGGTTTGGGCACTATAGACAGGTCACCCAGAGTGGGCCCAAAGGCCATTAGCAAGGTGAGAACAGAGACTGGACAAAGCTGACCAGAGGGATGTCTGAGTCCCGGGAGCTGATGAAATCCCCTCACAAAAGTGGTAGGAGAAAAGAATAGGGCTCAGGGCAGGCTGGTGGGAGGTGGAGAAGGAATTGGAGAGAGAGCCAGAGAAAGCAGCAGCACTGAACATGAGATGAGGGTTAGGGCATCCTACGGCCTCACTGTGACTGAGAGACCAGGAGGGCAGAAGGCCAGTGAGAGAGCTAGAGGAAAGGGGGCACGGAGTGACCCAGCGGTCTCAGGGAGTCTGCTGCCAGAGACAATAGCTGGGGGAGAGAGGCACAGAGAAGCCAGAGAAGGTCCTTGTACACTGAGGCTGGCCTTGGCAAAGAGCAGGGAAGCCAGGGAGAAAGACTTCTGAGGGGCAGAGATGGCAAGGAGGGACAAAGAGGAAGCTCGGGGCACATCCTGGCTGGAGGACCAAGAACAATTCTTCTCGGGACTGTTAGTGGCAGAGCCCATCCAGAATTTCCTGTATTGATAAAACCAGAGCTTCAGTTTTTGTCCTCAGGGATGAGAAAAATGAAGGTGAAATGACTTGTCCATGGAGATGACAATGAATGTCAAGGGTAGATTCCTAACTCCTTTCTTCCCGATTCTGAATGCAGTCGTCTTAACTAGAGACATTTTCTAAGCATTATAAACAGTTGAAAAGGGTCCAAAACAGCCAGAGTTCAGGTTTTGCCTCTTGAACCATTCAGGCTACTATGGTCTCTCAGGCCCCCCAGAATCCCCAAGATGAAGGCTTTCTAAGACTATACTGGTCAAGAATTGTTCCCCTAACACTGATACACTGTTGGTGGAATTGTGGAATACATCCAACCATTCTGGAGATTGATTTGGAACTATACTCAAAAAGTTATCAAACTGTGCATATACCCTTGATCCAGCAATGTTACTACTGGGCTTATATCCCAAAGAAATCTTAAAGAAGGGAAAGGGACCTGTATGTGTAAGAATGTTTGTGGCAGCCCTCTTTGTGGTGGCCAGAAACTGGCAATTGAGTGGATGCCCATCAACTGGAGAATGGCTGAATAAATTGTGGCATATGAATATTATGGAATATTATTGTTCTGTAAGAAATGGCCAACAGGATGAGTTCAGAAAGGCCTGGAGAGACTTACATGAACTGATGCTGAGTGAAATGAGCAGAACCAGGAGATCATTATACACTTCAACAACTATACTATATGATGATCAATTCTGATGGATGTGGCCATCTTCAACAATGAGATGAACCAAATCAGTTCCAATAGAGCAGTGATGAATTGAACCAGCTACACCCAGCAAAAGAACTCTGGGAGATGACTATGAACCACTACATAGAATTCCCAATCCCTCTATTTTTGTCTGCTTGCATTTTTGATTTCCTTCACAGGCTAATTGTACACTATTTCAAAGTCCAATTCTTTTTATACAGCAAAACAACTGTTTGGACATGTATACATATATTGTATTTAATTTATACTTTAACATATTTAACATGTATTGGTCAACCTGTCATCTGGAGGAGGGGGTGGGGAAAGGAGGGAAAAAGTTGAAACAAAAGGTTTGCAGCTGTCAATACTGAAAAATTACCCATGCATATATCTTGTAAATAAAAAGCTACAATAAAAAAAAGAAAAAGAAAAAAAATTATATCTGACCTTCCAATTCAAATTTTTAAAAACCCCTAAAGAATCTTCACTTGTTCAATCCATTCCTTCTATCATCCCATATCTCTTCTCTCATTTTTGTTTTCATTTTTGAAATCATTACATAATGAATACTTATTTGCTTTATGCAGGTCATAATACAATAAGCCCTTTCTGTATTTCAACTAAAATGAAGTTTAGATACAATATAGAAAATTTCACATCCCATTAAACTTTTACTTATCCACTTTTCAATTTACAGTGGAGTGTCTTTAGTGTATTATTCTTATCTTTGCTACTCTGTACAAGAGCTCTTAGTTAAGAGATTCAACAGATATTATGAAGCTAAAAATGAGTATGAAAGTTGAAATCCAACTGCCTTTGTTCAATATTAGCCATGGCTTTTTTACCCATCAAAACAAAACAATGACCCAAAAGGTCAAATGAGCTCAACAATACATATATCCAAAACTTCTCCAATGTTAACACTAGAGAAATATTGGGGAAAAATACTGAAATTCATTTATTTGAGACAAGTTTTAAAAAGAATAGCAGCAAACATATGAATAACAAATTGGGAACCATCATACCTTTTCAGAACTTGCCACAGGTGAGTGGGAAAAAATAGGGGAATTACCAAAGATCACTAGTTTTAACCAGAAAATCCTGTGATTGGTATCTAGGTCAATTTATTTTTTAACAAATCCAAAGCATTTGCAACATGTCAAAATTATTTGACTAGAGCTTGTATATAACATATGTGAAAGCAAATACCTCACGTGTAATAATGCCACCATTTGCTTATGTGAGTTTAAGCAATAATTCCCTCCTTGTCTATGAGATATTTTATCTCCTCAAAGTGAAGATAGGAAACAACTATTTTGCATAACACACCTATATCTAGCCAGCAGGAATCACAATGAAAATTTTGTCAAGTCTTGGAAGTTGAGGAGCTAAGCCATGAGAGATGACCAAGTGCAACAATGCAGTTATGACATCTTTCTTGTTTTATACAGACTATAACCTAGTTTTGTAAAACTTTTTATGTCAGATGCATTCCAGAAATTTAAAAGGACTCCATTTTTCTTACATAAATACTTACCCACTAACTAACCAGTTTTATAAGCTAGGTTTGCTTAAAGTGTGACATCTGTATCTTTCAAGTGAGCAAAATGGTTTTGGCTGGAGATGAAATAAGCCATGGGACATGTCTTTCATGGAGAAAAGATGCCAAGTCCTTCAGATGTTCAAATCTGTTTTCCTATCTTCAGGTTTACGGCCCTAAATTAATGTTTAAATGAAAGTTTTCCAAATTGAAAAAGGAAAAAAATAATCTTGGTTTAAATTTTTCATAAATGAATGACAAAAACTAGGCAATCAAAGTCCATCTGTTTGCATTAATCCTTTTAACAGGAGATTTTTTTTTTTACCCCAAACCATAAAGTTTTATTTCTAATTTACAGATGTTCCCATTTGTTTCTACAACCTTCCAAATCTCTTTAAAGACAAGAACAAGGATAAAAATGCTACTGAAAGCCAGCCTTGTATAATATGATCATCCTGTGTCTCCAATTACTTCTCTGAAATTGTGAACAACAAACTATCCAACCTCACAAAGTTGCAGTAAGGACCAAATGAGAATGTTTGAAAAAGGAATGGAAAAGTATGGAAGGCTATATTAAAGAAAATTGATAGCGAAAAAAAAATGTTTCTTTTCTGAACATTCTGCTCTCCAACTTTTGCCTGAAGCTACAATTTTAGAATTGCAGGCCTTAGATTTTAATCATCTGCTCTCTGTAGGCCCTAAAGATCATGACACCATGGGATGGGGTAACAGTCTCTAACTGTAAGGGACTTTTTGGAGGAGGTCAAGTCCAACCCCCTGATTTTACAGACAAGGAAGAGAAACACAGAAACTATAAAAGACTCACCCAGTGTCACATAGCTAGTGTCTGAGGTGGGGTTTTCCACCATTTTTTTCTGACTCCAAGTTCAGTGCCCTCTTCACTCTACTATGTTGCCTCTTTCTCCTATGGAGATAAAATGTTTCATTACTAATTAAAAAAAAAAACCCACACAACAAATATTCTTAATAAATATCTTCAATCACTTGGAGGACTAGGTGGAAAAATAAAGGTAGATTTTCAAATGGCGTGGAATATCTAATATCAGGATGTAGTTAATGAAGACAAGGAAACCTGATGGGATCTAAAACTACAAAGTATTACTCTTAAGTGTGGAGTTAGAAGAATTCAATAGGGAACTACAAGAAATAAGCATCTTGTTTATTATATGCCTAAGAACATATGTGAATCTTAGAAACAGAAACATACATTTAAAGTACAAGAAAGATAAATAGGTTGCCTTAAACTATCTATATCTTCTGCCCCAGCAATATTACTCTTTGGTTTGTTTCCAAAGATAATTAAAGTAAAAGGAAAAGAACTTCTTTGTTCTAAAAATATTTGCAGCAACTCTTTTTGTGGTGGCAAAGAAGTGGAAATTGCAGCAATGTCCATCAACTGGGGAACAGTTGAACAAGTTCTGGAATATTATGATAATGATGGAATACTACTATATTAGAAATGGTAAACTCTATGATTTTAGAAAAATATGGAGAGACTTGCATGAAAAAAATTAAGAGGGAAATGAACAGAACCAAGAGAATGCTATACATGGT
Organism: Sminthopsis crassicaudata; assembly: GCF_048593235.1. Taxonomy (NCBI): domain Eukaryota; kingdom Metazoa; phylum Chordata; class Mammalia; order Dasyuromorphia; family Dasyuridae; genus Sminthopsis; species Sminthopsis crassicaudata. Next base: position 280,713,426 of record NC_133621.1, read on the forward strand.
AACAGCAATATTTTTTAAGAGCAACTTTGAGTTAATAATAATAATTTTATAATTAATATTAATTAGTGTAATTAATATTAATAATAATTTTATCTATTATACATACCCAAACTAATTTACAGAGCACAAATGAAGAAAGACTATCTGCATTCAGACAAACAGTTGATAAACAGAAAAATGTACAGAATAAATTTATGCCTAATGGGAATCATCTGGGGTGGGGGAGATGTGGAAGGGAAGAAAAGAAAAAAAAAATTACACAATAATTTTATTGCATATTTGGAAGTAGAGTAAGTTCTGTGTAACAAATTTGCAGTTTCATGTACACATCTTCTTTCTTGTATTAGGGTTGTTTTACTCCATAAATTAAATTTTTTTGCAAAAAAAAAAAAAAAAAAAAGAAAGATAAGTAGAGAACATGGAAGTGGCTCCTGTGTCAGTGATGGAGAAAGGAGAAAAGCAAAGAGAAGATGGTAGGTTTCCTAAAGCTGAAGGTTCTTCAGTTTAGAGTTTTAGGCAGAAAAGAAATTAGGTCAGACCAGGTCAATCAAGCCTTAAAACTGTTTTGACAAAGATAGAGAATTTGTCTGTTTCAACAAGATTTTAGAATGAAAAGCAAAATTAATAAAAGTTTCCGAATAGTAAATCTTTTATCTAAATGGTAGAACAAGGATATTACATATATTTCAACTGAGATAAAGACAGGAAGACCATAGCCTATCATGTCTCCTGGATTAGCAATTGTTTTATCTAAGAAATTCTGGATTAGAATTGCTTTAAACTAATATTTAAGGGAGACACACATATCCAAGCCAAGTATCTATTCTGATTGTGACAACATTAGCCTCCAAGTAGAACAATCCTACACTTGACCATTTGCAAGAGCTGTTGAGTTTGGAGGCCAATGCTTTTTTTTTTTTTTTTTTTTTTTTTTTTTAAATTGTGAGACCAAAAACTCTAAAGACCCCTTTAGAAAATCCCATAATTAAATAATTAAAAAACAAATTAAGTGAGGAAGTATTAATTCCTTCTGACCAGAGTAGAGTTAGGGTTAATCTAAACTAGACATATTAGACAGAAGCAGTGAGACAGTTGGCAGCTAGAACTAGTACTGAATGATTTTAAAAGAAACTTAAACTTTAATTTCAAAAACATCAATTAAGAAAGCTGATCACCTGATTTTTCTTATGCAGCGATTAATGATTAATATGGAAATATGTTTAAAAGAACTGTACATATTTAACCTACATTGGATTACTTGCTGTCTAGGGGAAAGGAAGAAAGGGAAAAAAATTGAAACACAAGGTATTGCAAGGGTGAATGTTAAAAGCTACTTTTGCATGCATTTTGAAAAATAAAAAAACTATTAGCACAAAAATATCAAAAAAAGAAAATTCACACTAGATGAAATATTTTCTATCCCTATACTACTACTACTACTACTACTACTACTACTACTACTACTACTACTACTACTACTACTACTATTTTAACATCTCTAATTTTTAAGAAAGTTCACTTTCCTTTTCATTGAGCTTCAATTTGTCTTACTAAATTGATTTAATGGTCATATTTTTAGCCCATGATGCCCTATGAAATACAGCTCATCACTATTTCACACAACTGACTTCAAAGAACTAAACTATTGCCTTTGAAGAAAGCTATCATCTTTTTCTAAGTCTTCCTTTCTTCAGACATGCAATTGCCCAGATTGTTTTTTTAGGATACGGGATCTTTCAGACATTTTAGGAATAGGAAATTCATTCAGCCACATTTGTATTAAGCACCTTAAGGCATGGTTTTCTCAATTTTTTGAATGATACAAAGAGAGATATTAAAAGTCCAATTAGCTCTCTAAAACCTTATTTACCAACATTGAACTTTTAAGTAAAAAATTGGATTTTAGTGGCAGATTTTTTAAAAATTAATTTTCAAAAATAGATGGAAAAGAAATTTCAAGGATTTTATAGTGTTATCCACAATCTGGAAAAACATTGGTTTTTAAAGTAGTCTTTTCTTCCAAAAAAAGATAATTAATGAAAACTTCATGGAAAAACACTTTACAATGTCAAGAGCCATTAAACATTTCTAGACACGACAGAAAAGAAAACCAGCCTTAGGAACTGAGACTTTGGTTTAAATTCTGAGTCTGTCACCTTAGGTTAGTCCTTCACAACTGAATCTCAATTTTCTCTTCCGTAAAATAAGAGGGTTAGACTTGATGGCCTCTGAGGTCCCTTCCAGGTCTAAATATTAAGATTACTTTCCTTTTGACATATACATATAGGCAAAATAATATTGTTAATCAAATGTTCTAAAAGTCTAGAACTTGATTATCACCCTGGGAAAAGCAAAACAACTCAAGGTTTTTCCAATGTTTCCCACATATATACTTTACTGTCATAATCTAGTGAAAAAATTTGTTATATTTGACAATACTGTACAACATGAAATTTTTCTTTAAATACTCGATGTTCCTCACATATCAGATGTGTCAGACCTTTCTGAAGACTATATTGTTACATGTTTGTTTTGTACAATTTATAAAATGATACTTATTAATATGATTCTTGCTGAAAATACATGAAACAGTGATATTTCTCCCTAAACAGTCCATAAGAAGCATTACCTTGTCATATTGTTGCTGCTCTGCATCTCATACTGAATATCTGATAATGATGTGTCTCCATTACTTAAGTTTTCAGTCATTGAGAGCTCAGGACTAGTTTGTGAAATGTCCTTTGTTTTGCCAAGATTTGCTAATGATGTTACTCCCCCCCCCAGGCCAAGGTACTTCAATCTCCCTGACATGATTAAGCCTTCAAAAAAATCAAAAGGAAAAATATGTATTAGTAATCTCCTCTTTCTAGCATTCATGAATTTCATGCTCTGAAATATACAAATGTAGCTTCTGAAATGTAGAGAAACATAAGTAAGTTAAGGAAAGCAAATTCTAAATGAAAAATAACAGTCCCAAAGTTTTAGAAGTTCTTGCACATAAGTCATCTCAATGGACCAGAAACACAGAAATCATCACAGAATCTTAAGTTGTAATATAGCTGACATTTTAAAAAGTGTTTCTTCAACAATAACTTGTGAGGTAGTTAAGTATTAGTATTTTAATATCCATTTTACAGATGAGGTTAAGCGTCTTCTTAAAAGTCCTATCACTCTTTATGTTAGAGATGAGGTTCCAAGTCCCAAGGCGGACTTAAGATGCCAGGAGCTATCCAGTCCATTTATATCTGTGCAAGAATTCACACAGCTGATAAAAAAGTAATCTGGACTTTTTTTTTTGAAGACCTTTAAGCAGAGTGAGAGAAGCCTACTCCCTTCTCAGGAGGTCCATTTAACTTTTAGATTGTAAAGGTTTTTCTACACCAAACAGAAATAGGATTCTATTGTCTTAGCTCTGCTTTCTGAGACCAAGGCAAAAAACAGGGCTTATCTCACTTCTACATGGGCTTATCTCACTTCTACATACTAGCTTCTGGGGAATGAAAAGGGTGATGAGATTGGAGTCTGATGTCCTGGGTTTTAATACTGATTCTGTGAAACTTGTCTTGGACGAAATGTTTAACCATTCTGGAGCTCCATTTTCTGGTCTATAAAATAAGGAGATGGACTAACAAATCTCTGAGATCCTTTCCAGATTTAACTTATGATGTTATGATCTGACCGGAAAATGGCCATCATATTCCTTTCCTGTGCAAATTTCTGTCATCCAAGTGAAATATCAACCCGAGGTGGCAAAAAATGTACAATATTCATTTTATGAGAAAAGTCCTCTTACAGTAAAAAAAAAAAAAAATTACCTACAGACTGAAAATCACAGTGGATTGCTCTATGTGTATGTATATGTGTGTGTATATGTGTGTGTGTGTGTGTGTGTGTGTGTGTGTGAGAGAGAGAGAGAGAGAGAGAGAGAGAGAGAGAGAGAGAGAGAGAGAGAGAGAGAGAGGGATTGTGTGTGTTTTGGTGAAGGAAAGTGGGGGGAATTATAATCCTTGAAAACCAAAGGGCCAATTAATTAATGAATATTATGAATATTTACTTTTCAATCTCTACTCAAAAACTACCAGACTAATTTTAAATCATATCTCAGGCTCAGTAGTCAAAGGCTTTGGGGTTTCCTCATTTATCTAAGAGAAAAATTCTGATTTCCTAATCTAAGACACAGGGATTGCTCATTTTAATTCTCCTGAACACAGAGTTCTTGTATACAATACATTTTTATGTTGAATTTTCAAGTTATTGCTGTCAAAGATTCTTAAGAGAAGGTAACTTTTGGTTTTTTGCAACTATTAGCATAAGTAAATGGACAGTATGAGTAAAATCATTTTTTAATACTAAGATATGTGTGAAGATGCCCAGTGCCATTTTGAACAAGGATTTATTTGCCTAATCACTACTTCTAGAAATAAACTTTTAATGGTTGGTATCTTAAAATCTTAGTCTTCCAAACAAAGTTCATTTTCTAACCAGCTTAATTCACTGCCTTTAAAAATTCTATTTTTTCTTTTTGTTCTCCTCAAAGTCTTAGAAAATGAATCTTGCAATCACTCTTCTAAACTGCAGTCACCTTGCAAGACAATTACATCCAAATTTCATTTTCATTCCTTATTCAACTGTCAGTATTGCTCTGGATTTTGTGATAAGGAATATAAATCGTTATTTCACATTCCAAGAATCTTTCTACTTGAAATACTGTAATCATAAGGCATGGCAGCACTCTAATAACGATAAGGAATGCATTAACAAATCTTAATAGCATTCATAACAAATGTTTCCACTTTCTAAATTGAAGTGAAAACATCTCTTGTGGAGTATTAAACATTTCTATTATCCACTTTTAAGAATCCATTCATTGAATAAACATTTATTTATTAAGCACTTACTTTGTGCTGGGTGCTGGAGCTGCAAAGACAAAATGAGAAAATGCCTGTCCTCAAGAAGATTGTATTCTACATATGGAACACAACATTTAAGCACATAAATATATCATTTAAGGAGAGAGAGCTAATAAAAAAGGATTCCCTTGGAAGATGATACCTGAACTTTGGATCTAAAGGAAAACAAAAATTTTTGGATGTAGAAATTAATTGGAAGGATGTTCTGTGAATGGTGGAAAGACTGTGAAACAAAATGGAAAAGGGATTTGGGGAAAATTCAGAGTACATGAAGAGAAGGGAGTAATAAAGGAAAAATAGGAAGATGGTGAAGAGCAAACATGACTATCTGTGACCTCCTCTGACTTTCTCTCAAACCAATAGCAGATTAAGCCTCTAAACTGGTTTTAAAGTCAAAGAATCCAAAAATATTTGAAGTACAACACATTTCTAGAAGAAGTTACCTTGGAAGAGGAGCCTTTTCCACCTCAAGGAAAAATATATAGAAAGCATAGTTACACTGATAAAAAAAAAAAAAAAAAAAAAAAACAAAAAAAAAACCAAGGTTTGATTGTAATATGGAAGCAGATCATTGAACTCTTTGAAATATTAAAATGCACAGCTCCTTGGTTCTCAAAGGAAGAAGAATTAGAGCCAGACAAGTGGAAATTAGTAGGATAGCAATTGAGTATTAAAGTACAATGATAATGGTCCTGATTCAATTCCTAAAGAAACATTCTATACATATAACTTAATACAATCAGTTTTAAGGAATTATATAAGTTTTAGAATTAGGAAAAAGGAGAAGAGAAAAAAGGGGTTAATTGGAAATCTATAATAAGGACATATTTAGAAACTGGTCAAAATTTATTGTGGCTTTCAGAGTATAGTGAATTATATAGAATACAAGTCCAATGAAATAGGCAAACTGGAGTTAAAATACCAGTTACCTTTGGCCAACTAGCAGGTAAAAGTCATTATGCAGACACTTTAGCACTCTTTGATCATGTATGAGCAAATTGCTGCTGCTGCTGCCATAAAAGGATGGGGCACCCTCCCAGGAAAATGAGAGTGGGGAAGCCTACACAAAAATAACACAAGGTCCAAATAAACTCTTTGCTGATTTTGTGGGACTTCTGCAGATAGCTGTCATATGAATTATTGATGAAAATGAAGCAACAGCAATAATGATAAAATAACTTGCTAGAGAAAATGCTAATGAGGTTTGTAGAAGAATTATACCGGGACTACACAAAGATGCTCCTTTAGAGGAGATCATAAGACACTGTGCCACAGTGGGCACAAATACTAGGCTATGTTGCAGAACATGGGAAGACAGGGTTCTTCATGGCAAGGGACTTTCAGAGAGACTCATCAATGCTTTCAAGGTGGAGGCTCTCAGAGAATTGACCTGATTTCCCTATTGGGTAAATTACATTTCAAAACACAACTGAATAAGAGTTGGGAAAGAAAAAAAGAGCAAGCAAACAACAACAAAAAAGGTGAAAATACTATGTTGGGACTTACTTTCAATCCCCATAACCCTCTTTTTGGATGCAGATGGCTCTTTCCATTACAAATCCATTAGAATTGGTCTGACTCACCTTATTATTACTCTACAAAGTAATTTCTTGGGAGTTTGATTGGCATGGCACTGAATAAGTAAATTAGACAGAATTTATCATTTTTATTATATTAACTCAGCCTCCCCATGAGCACTTGATATTCTTCCAATTGTTTATATCTAATTTTGTGTAAAAAATGTTGTATAATTGTGTTCATGTAACTTTGTTTTAGCAAGTAGACTCCCATATATTCCATATTATCTACAGTTATTTTAAGTGAGATTTCTATTTGTCTCTTGCTGTTGGATATTGTTGGCAACATGTAAAAAATGCCAAAAACTCATGTGGATTTATTTTATATCCTGCAACTTTGCTAAAGTTTTTAATTGTTTCTATTGTTTTTTTAGTTGGGTTCTTTAGGATTCTCTAAGTATAACATCATATCATATGCATATGATGCATAACATCATAATTTTGTTTCTTCTTTACCTACTCTAATTCCTTCAATTTATTTTTTTTTATTTTCTTATTGCTAAAGCTAACATTTCTAGCATAATACTGAATAGTGGTGGTGATAGTGGGAACCTTGTTTTATCCTTAATTTTATTCAAAATGCTTCTAGTTTATCCTCATTACATATAATGCGTACTGATGGTTCTAGATGGATGCTACTTATCATTTAAAGGAAAACTTCATTTATTCCTATGCTCTCCAGTGTTTTTTTTTCTATTTCTCCCCTTCTTTTTTATTATAGCTTTTTTATTTATAAGATATATGCATGTGTAATTTTACAGCATTGACAATTGCCAAGACTTTTTTTCCACTCTTCAATATTTTAATAGGAATGGGTGTTGTATTTTGTCATATATATTTTCTACAAATATTGATATAATTATATTATTTGTTAGTTTGGTTATTGATATAGTCAATTATGCTAATAGTTTTCCTGATACTGAACTAGCCCTGCATCCTGGTATAAATACTACTTGGTTATAGTGTATTATCCTAGAGATAAGTTGTTATAATCTTTATGCTAATATTTTATTTAAGATTTTTCCATCAATATTCATTAGGGAAACTGATCTACAATTTTCTTTCTCTGTTTTGGCTCTTCCTGGTTTAGATATCAGTACCATAGATATGTTATAAAAGGAATTTTATAGGACTCCTCCCTTTTTTTCCAAATAGTTTATATAGTATTGGAATTGTTTTTTAAATGTTTGGTACAAATCACTTGTAAATCCATCTAGTCCTGGAGGTTTTTTCTTAGGGAGCTCATTAATAGTTTGTTCAAATTTCTTTTTCTAAAATTCTAAATGAATATTTAATTTATTTCCTCATATACTTATGTGGGCAAACCTATATTTTTGTAAGTATTCATCCATTTCATTTAGAACATCAGACTTACTGGAATACAATTGGGCAAAATAGTTCCTAAATATTGCTTTAATTTCTTCTTCATCAGTGGTAAATTAAACCTTTTTATTTTTGATATTAGTAATTTCTTACTTTTTCTAATTAAAGTAACAAAAGGTTTGTCTATTTTTTATGAAACCAACTCTTAGTTTTGTTTATTAGTTCAATAGTTTTATTACTTTCAATTTTATTAACTTCTCCTTTGATTTTCAGAACTTCTAATTTGGTATTTAAATGGGGATTCTTAATTTGTTCTTTCTTTTTTCTAACTTTTTTTAGTTGCATGCCCAATTCATTAATCTTCTCTTTCTCTATTTTATTCAAGTAAGCATCTAGAGATGTAAAATTTTCCCTAAGAACTGCTTTGGCTGCATCCCATAAGTCTTGGCACATTGTCTCATTTTTGTCATTCTCTTAGATGAAATTATTGTTTCTATGATTTGTTATTTCACTCACTCATTCTTTAAGGTTAGACTTAATCTCCAATTAATTTTTTATCTATTTTTCCTTAGCCCTTTATTACAACTAATTTTTATTGCATCATGATATGAAAAGAATCCATTTACTATTTCTGCCTTTCTGCATTTTATTGTGAGCCTTTTATATCCTAGTTTTATGTAGCCAGTTTTTGTGTAGATGTCATGTACCATTGAGAAAAGGTATATTCCTTTCTATTTCTAATTCAATTTTCTTCCAAAAGTCTATATCATACCTAACTTTTCTAAAATTCTATTCATCTTCATAACTTCTTGTTGATTTTGAGGTTAGGTTTATTTAGTTCTGATAGAGGGAGGCTGCAATTCCCCCCAGTATAGTTTTACTGCTTATTTCTTCTTGCAACTCAAGTTCTCTTCTAGGAATCTGGATGCTATTACACTAGGTGCATATATGCTTAATATTGAAATTATTTTATTATCTATGATACCCTTCAGCAAGATGTAGTTTTCTTCCTTATCTGTTTTAATTAGATCGATTTTTTTATTTTGCTTGATCTGAGATCAGGATCGCTACCTCTAAAAAAAGATAGCTGAACTTCCTCAGCTGAAGCATAAAGGATTCTGCTCCAATTTTACCTTTACTCTATATGTATCTTTTTGCTTCAAATCTGTTTCTTGTAAATAAAATGTTGTAGGTCTGGCTTTTGATCCACTCTCTTATCTGCTTCTATTTTATGGGAGAGTTCATCTTTTTCACATTCACAGTTGAGATGACTGTATTTCCTGCCATCTTATTTTTCCCAAGTTAGTTTTCATTTTGGGGTCTCTTTCAGGAGATGATTCTTTCAATGATTATTTTATCCTCCAGTTCTATGATATTGTGGGTGTTTTTCTTGATGGTTTCTTGAAAGATGTTTTTCAGGCTTTTTTTTTTCTTTGTCTTTCAAATAGTCCAATAATTATTAAATTATTTCTCCTGGATCTATTTTTCCAGTCAATTGTTTTTCCAAGGAAATATTTTACATTTTTCTCTATTTTTTTTTTCATTTTTTGGATTTTGTTTGTCTGATTCTTTTTTTTAATTTTATTTTTAAAGCTTTTTATTTTCAAAACATATGAATGGAATATTTTTTTTAAACATTGACTCCTGCAAAGCCTTGTGTTTCAGATTTTCCCTCCTTCCCTCCACCCTTTTCCCTAGATGGTAAGCAATCCAATATATGTTATGCATGTTAAAATATATGTTAAATCCAATATGTGTAAACATATTTGTACAACTTCTCTTGCTGCACAAGAAAAATCAGATCAAAAAGGAAAAAAAATGAGTAAGTCTACTTCACTTGAAGCATAATAGATTCTGCTCCAGCCTTTTACATTCACTTTGTATGTATCACTATGCTTTAAATGTGTGTCTTGTAAACAACATATTCTGGCTTTTAATTTAGTCTACTTTCCACTTCCATTTTATGGGAGAGTTCATCCCATTCACATTCACAATTAAAATAACTATTTCTTGGGGCAGCTAAGTGGCACAATGGATAGAGAACCAGCCCTAAAGTCAGGATAACCTGAGTTCAAATCTGACTTCAGACATTTAACACTTCCTAGCTGTGTCAACCTGGACAAGTCATTTAATCTCAATTGCCTCAGCAAAAAACAAAACAAAACAAAAAAACTAAATTCTGTATTTCCTGCCATCTTATTTACCCTAAGTTATGCTTTTCTCTTTTCTTTCCCCCTTCTCTCCTCCCCAGTATTTTTCTTTTGATGACCACCTCCTTCAAACATCCTTGCCCCCTTTTTTACATCTTTCCCCTAAAATTTCTGTTTTCCCTTCTGTTTTTCTCTTTATTTCTTTCTCTTTATTTTCCCTTTTCTCCTCCCACTTCCACATAAGGTGAGAAAAGTTTCTCTATGAAACCAAATATATCTGATATTCTCTCTTGAGCCAAAATCTGATGAGAGAATCACAAAATGCTCATCCCCATCTCTTCTTTCCCTAAATTATAATAGGTATCCTTTTCCTCTTCATGAGATGTAATTTCCCTAATTTTGCCCTTTTTCCTCTTTTTCCAGTATGATCTTTCTACCTCTAGTTTCTTTTTCATATTATCATAATAAAATCAAATTATACCCATATTTTCTCAGTATACCATAACAGAAATATAGTTCTCAAGAATATTTCCTTTTTACCTTTTTTATGTTTCTCTTGAGTTCTGTGCTTGGAGATCAAATTTTTTGTTCAGTTCTGATCTTTTCATTAGAAAAAGATGAAATTCACCTATGTCACCGAATGTCCATCTTCATCCCTGAAAGATAATTGCTCATTTCAGCTGAATAGCTTATTCTTGGCTATAATCCAAGTTCCTTTGCCTTTAGGAATATGAGATTCCAGTTTGATTGATTCTTAATGCCTCATTGAGTCACTTCCATTTATCCAATTTTAATTTTTTTTGAATATTTTCTTCAGTTAGCTTTTTTTTTTTAACCTCCTTTTGCATATGGCCAATTATACTTTTAAAGCAGTTGTTTTGATTCATTGGATTTTTTTTTCCATTTCACCAATTCTATTTTTCAAAGTGGTTTTCTTCAGGATACATTTTTTACATTTGACTTTATTTTTTAATGAGTTGTTTTCTTTAGTCAATTTCTGTGTTTCCTTTTCCGAACTCTCCTGCAAAACTTTCATTTCTTTCCTCAGTTCCTTCTAACTCTCTTTTAAGATCCTTTTTGAACTCTTTCAAGAGAATGTTTTGGACTAAAGACCAATTCATACCCCCCTTTGAGGCTTCATCTAGAGACATTTTGCCTTTGCTGTAAAAACTATCTCCATAGTAACTAGTTTTAAAAGATCCACACTTATTTTTAAGGGTTGAAGTCTGCTCCTAGGGTACAGGGGAGATTATTCCAAAATTCCTAAATATTGATTACACTGGGAGGAGGGGAATGCTGCAAGCTTCCCCACTGTGCTGAGGGGCCTTGGCCAAGTCCTGCCTGATATGCTGGAGTTCATGGGCTTACTATTTGCCTTCTGTAGTTGCCCTGGAGGTCTACAGCTAACCTGCTAATCCACTGGCCTTCTGAATCAGGACAGGGTAGCCAATGCTGCTGTATTTTGGCTAAGATAATCCTGCTAGATTCCCCACATCAGGCCCCTCCCACCCTGAGTTTCTCCACATCACACCTGCAATGAACTACATTCCTTCTTGACCAATTGAGAAAGACCTTTTCTCAGGTTTCAAGATAGCTTATGCTGGAAAATTATTACACTACATATGTTTATGGGTTCTGTCACGCCAAAATCTGTTCAGAGGCTTGATTTAGTGTTGATTCTGAGGGAAGCCAGGAAGAGTTCAGGCAAAGTCCTGTCCATCCTAGTTCTGCCCCCTTTTCATAATTTTCTTGCATTATAATTTTCTTTTCCCAATTTTTCTTTGACTACTCATCTCTATTACTTCTAGGAATTCTTGTTAGGCTTGGATCCAACTAACATTTTCCTTCAAGCCTTTGTAGCTGTTTCACAGTGTTGTATAATTTCCAAGGCTTATGTCTTGGTCTTCCTTGTTTTTATGGTCAAGTTCTTTTTTTATTGTTTCCTCATTTTTTTACAACTTACTTTTTAATTTTGAACTTTATGTTAAAGTTAGGCTCTCTTCACCTAGGGTTGAGAAGGCACCGGGCCAAACTTTAGTCCTTTTCATGCTGTTATTTTCAGCAATTTTAGAGGAGTTTAAGTTTTGGATACTTCCAAAGTAGTGTGATTCTAGAAATGTGGCTACTCTTCTCATGCCTGTGCTCTATTCTTTACCTAGTAAGGGTCCCTTTTTCTCTTGTAACTTCCCATATCAAGCCTCTTCTCTACTCTGATAACTCCCTAACTCTCTGTGACCAACAACCACCAGTGGTCCTTTCCATCTCAGAAATTCAATGCAGTACTGTGTGGTGTAGGTTCAACAGAGTTGTAAATCAGTACCAGTAAAGGATAATCTCTAATCTGATTCTGAGCAACTATTTAGTCCCCTTCTCATCTCCAAACTGAAAACACCTAAAGCAGATAATCTCTATCCAGGCCTGCCTACCTCTTTAGTTTTCTTAGATGGGAAAGTTATCATTCCACAACTTTTTGTTGTCTCTGATGGTCCAAAATTTGATTTGAAACATTATTTTAAAGTTGTTTGGAGGAAAATGTTGGGAGAATTCCTCTGCCTCTAATCTGCCATTTTGGTTCTGCTCAGAAAATTACAAAGTATTTTTAAGGAGAAGAAAGTTCATTAAGAAAATACTGACAAATACTAAAAAATGAACAATAACTGATTGTGAACTACAAGCTTGAATAACCACTTGTATGAAAGACTATATTAATACCTGTTGAGATAATCTTCCCATAGTGTAGTCTCTAATGCCCACTTTCTGGTAAATTCCACAGCTCAGATCGAAAGATTTTTCTTCATTGGCAGATAATATTCTTAACAGCATGCAGTATATGAACAAAATTCAGAAGCCATGGGGGAGAAATTCCAAGCTATTCTCTGATAAATCCTCTAAAAGCTATACATGCACTTTGGTAACCTATTTTCTTGGTTTGCAATAATAGCTACAAAGTTCTGTGGAGAGCATTTTAGAACTGACAGATTGTAGTCATACTGTTCAATTTCAACTCTGTTTTGCTACTGATTGGCAATCATTTGATCATAGTCTTGAACCAATTCCCTGGTATGCTCATGTACATCCAGTTCCATAAACCATTTATTCCAATGCTTTAGCCCCCTGGCTTTCCACAGTTTAATGAAATTTCTTGGAGGTTCAGAATACTTGATTTTATGGTATCTCTCTGACATCTCAGGATAAAGCAATAGTAGTACCCCAGTGTTCTGAGAAGCCTGGATTGTCTCAGACCAATTCTGGTCTAAGCACTAATTTACCTTTGAGGGAGAATGAAGGAAGGAGCTCCACTCTTTTTGTCTCTCTCTCCAAGCAAAATGGATTGTAGGCTACACAAATGAAACTAAGAGATTTCCTTCTTGTGGGCCTACCCCAGAACAGGCCCTTGATAATTCTCTTTCCTATTGTCTGTCATCTTTTGGAATGGAAGAAGTTATTTATGTTAGTTTCTCACTGAATTTCTTGATCACTATTACTCTGGTGTGAATTCCAAATTTTTTCTAAACTGACTACATGGGAAATGGACATCATGCCTCCATTTGGGTAGTCATGATGGCCAAAAATTCAGTGGCATCTCACTGCTTTATCTTCACTCTTTGGAGCATCTAACTACCTTGCTCCTGGAAATTCTTCTCTCTTATCTTCCACAGACACTGCAAATCTCTTCTTTTGTTTAAAGTTTACCATCTATTTCTTTGCCTGCCACAAAATATGTATAGTAAATCAAAACAAATTTCCATCTTAGCCAGTCAAAAATATTTGTCTTGTTCGTGCTGAATTCTTCACCTTTTTGTTAGGAAATGAAAAGTATATTAATATCCCACTGGAACCATGGCTGGACACCACATTGATAAAAATGGGGTATACAGTACACAGTATTTCCTTATAACTTGTTCACTGTTTACCTAATTCATGAACACTCCCATACATTCCCAATCTTTGCCACCTCAAATTTACATCCTTCAAGTTTGTTTTAAGACTAACCCCTCCTTTAATCTACCTTCCAAATTTCTCTTCCTTTCCCTCTTATTTTCCTGCAGAGTGAAATGTGTTTTTGTAATCATGTTGTACATATGTATGTGTGTATTCTTTCTTTCTTAGACCAGTTCAGATGAGAGTGAGATTCAGGTGTCAGTTACTCTCCCTCAGCTTCTACTTGTTTGTACAGATATTTATTTGTGCACCTAGAGATTATGATTAAAATTCCCTTCCTCTTCTTTTTTTCTCTCCATGTCTCCAAAAGTGTATGTCCCTGATTTCCACTCTTTCCTTAAGATCTTTAATATGCAACAGAATTATTACTAAATCTTGTGTAATTGGACTTTCTCTATGAACTCTGATGATGACAGGGTTCAGAAGGGATGCATGTATCAACTCCCTATGTCTGAATGTCAGCAGTTTTTTCTTGTTTAGTCCTTTGCCAATGTTCATTCATGTTTACCTTTTTTATTTTGTCTTCACTCCTCTGTTGTAACTTCAAAGTTCCTTTGAAGCTCTGGTCTTTTTAGCAGGATGTTTGGAAGATCTCTTTCATTAAAGAGCCACTTTCTTCCTCCATGCATTATAGCGAGTTTTTCTGATAAGTTATTCTTAGTTATAAGCTCAGATCTTCTGCTTTATGGAATATTATATTGCAAGTTCTCCGATTTTTTTATAGTGGTCTCTCTAAATTATGTATGATGCTGATTGTGTCATCTCCTCTTTCTTTAGGGCTGCTTCCAATATTGTTTTCTTTGGTCTGAAAGCTCTGCATTTTGGTCCTAAAAGTCCTAGGGTTTTTCATTTGGCGTTTCTTTCAGCAGGTGATTAGCAGATTCTTTCTGTTTCAATTTTGGCTTCTGGTTCTAAGAAATCTGGATAGTTGTCTTTTAAGATTTCTTGAAAAGGGTGGTCTAGGTTCTTTCTTTAGATCTGGTGTTCTAATAGTACAATGATTCTTAATTTTTTTCTCATCATTTTCCAAATCAGTTATTTACATTTTCTTCTCTTTTTTCTTCAATTCGTTAACTCTGAAATACAAGAAAATTGTCCTGAAGTAAGAGAACATATGGAATAAGTAGAAATGGAAAAAATCCACCAATCACATCTCAAAGAGAATATTGTTGCCAGATTTTAAATCCTACAGATCAAAGAGAAAATCTTGCATGAAACAAGAAAAAAAAATTCAAATACATCTGAGCTCCCAATAACAATTGTACAGGACTTACCAGTAGCCACAATAAAAGACTGAAGGCCCTGGAATCATGTGTACCAGTAATCAAAAGAAGTAGGTCTGGGGCCAAAAATATCATGTCTAGAAAAGTTATCCACAATATTGAATGAGAAAAAAATCATTCAATGAAATTACAGATTTTCAGGTCTATCAACCAAACCCAAACTCAACAGAAAATTTAATATATAAGAGCCAATATCAAAGATGAATTTCAATAAATTTAACAAGAACAAATTCTTTATTTTTTTACATGAAAATGTATTTAAGATTGACATTTAAAATATGTTTAAGATTGACATCAGCAATAAGGTAGCACAAAAGAAGGACTGAGGTAAAAATAGTAATTATGTCATACAAATGAGATGCAGAGGAATAATAGTCACAGAGGCATTAGAAGAGGGAGCAAGACTCATAGTTCTGAATATCTACTCACATCTGGAATGGGTTAAATAGGCAACACTACATATTTATCACCAAGGATATGGCACCTTTCAAAATCTATAAAGAAATAAGCAGGAAGGGATGGGTGAGAGGGGGAAGTAAAGAGTGAGGGAAGAAGACAAGGGAGGGATCCATGGGTAGAGAGAGGTTAAGTAATATCAAGATAAGTTAAGGGGCAGAATTAAAGTAAAGAGTTAGGAAGGACAGAAAATATATGGTATGTGGGGGAGGAGGGATATGTGTGTGTATATGTATATATCTACATATGTATATATAAATATATTCTTGCTTAAAAATAGCCTGTTTAGAAGAAGTAGGGGGGATGAAAGGGGAGGGGAAAGAATAAACTAAAAAGGTGAGCAGCAGAGAAAAGAACAAAGAAAATAAAGAAAAATGAACATTCATCAATATAATTTCTTCTACTATTATATATTTTTTCTTGAACTGCTAATTTATTGTAATATATTTTGAATCCTCCCTGATGTTCTGCTGGGTACATGACAATGTTCTGCTTTGTTTTGTTTTTCATTCCTTTTCTGTTTTTTTGAGGGTTTTTTTTTTTGTTCTTTTTTTATAAAATAAATTTTAAAAAATTTAAATAGCAAAAAAAAAAAAAAAAAAAGGTTCATCAAAGTCAAAAATACTGAGTGAATTCTTTTCATAGTTTCAGGTTCTCTCCCATTAATCTTTACATTCAGTTAAGTGGTTGTGACAAAGCTGAAGTAGCCAGGGCCTTTGAAGGGGAAACAGGAAGTAGCACATGCCTGGCAAATCAAACTTCCACTATCTCTCCTCAGATCTCAATTAAAACAGATTAATTCAGGACCTTGAACTAAAGAGTCTTAAGGACAGCCAGGCTTTTAGCTTCCTGCCTACTGTCTTGAGAAGCAGCACCCATGTGGATGCAGTCCAGGGATTGCTCCTGTTGGAGCTTCGATCACAGCTTGTGATGATCCAAAAAGTTCTTGCTACTTAAATTCTCAGAACAATCAGACAGTTTAACATCAGAAAGTGATAGGATTCTATCAGTGGAAATGACATAAAAGAGGTACCATTATCATCTGCTTTGCCATTGCACCTCAGGATCCTGAGGTCTTCCCATGTGAGTTATAGGGGAAACCTTCTGTGTTCTATCACCCATTAAGTGAGCTCCTGGAGAGCAGAAAGCAGATAATTTTTTTATTTGTGTACCCAAGGCTTAGCACAATGCTTGGTGCATCAGAAGCACCTAATAAATGCTTTATTCATTCATTTAAACAAGGGCACTTGTTATTTTTTTTTTAAGAGGAAGAAAATAGTTTTTGGTTCCAAAGTAAAATGCAATCTATTTCCCCTTTCAAGGTAGAAACGTGAGACATTATAAATTTAAAAAAAGGTATATAATGTCAGACATGGGTTCTGTACTGAGTATTTTTACTTATTTTTCTTTGTATGTGTAAAGATAAAAGATATCAGTTAACTTTAGAGGGGAAAAAAGAAGTTTTACTAATACTTTTTGTTTATTATTTCAATCAATTCTAGATATACCCAAGCCTATCTTTTATATGACAACCGAGCCTTATCCTTTATTAGCCAAACAAAAAACAACCAACAGACAAGGTACACAGGATTGTGTGAGCCCTGAAATCCTTTCCACCCAAATAAAGTTAAGTGAAATGAAGGAAAATTTTATTAGGACCTATTATGTGCCAAGCTCTGTGCTAAGTACTTTATAAATCTTATCTCGTTTGATCCTCAAAACAATCTTGAAAGATATTATTAAAACCCTACTTTCACAATTAGGAAACTGAGGCAGACAAAGATTAAGCAACCAGTTCAGGATCACACCATCAAGTGTCTGGGGTTGGATTTGAACTCAGGTCCAATGTTCTATTCATTGTACAGCCAGCTGCCACACTAAAAATCATTATAATACAGATATAGTGATCTACAAATCTTTTAAGAAAATTTATATCTATAGGTTTGGCTGAAAATAAGAGGAAAACACACAGCATGACCTAAATTAAATCCTCCTGTCACTTTTTCTTTTCTTTGAAGTGGGATTAGTTAATCTTGAATTATTCAGAAGACCACATTTCTTTCCCAGTCTTTTAATTAAAAAATTAAACTAATAATGTTCAGCATTAAGAGTCTCCTGGGAAGATAACATAAATAGGTATTGATATGTTTGTCTTAAATATAAAATAAAAATACATTTCCCATTTGCTGTTCAATAATTTGATGAACAAATTCTTCTTTGGGTGCTATGATCTAGAGTTCCAGAATGTCCTGCAAAAGAAGGAAAAGTCTTATATGTTTGTGAGGCAATCACACTTGGCTCAAACTCATATACAAGAGCATACACACAGTAAAGAGAGGTTCAAATAAGGTAAGATAAGTTATTCACAGTTCAATTAAAGTATAAAATTCTACAAAAAACAGATAAATTTCTGCACTGGGTTTCCACAAGTTTAAAATAAAATATAAAAGCTAGATGCTCCTTTAAGGTATTAACCCAAGGAAAAATAAATAAATCTTAATATTTAATACATTTGGTTTGTACAAATAAATTTTTCATTGACAACTTATAAACAGGATTTTCTAAGATCAATCAATAGAGAATTTATTGAACATCTGTACTCCAGGTACTATATCAAATGCTGAAATTAAGACAAAGATGATCCTATCTACCCAGGTTACTTATACCTTCGGAATCTAATACTTAATGTGCAACAAGAAAATGGTATTTACACACATATATTGTATCGAGGTTATATTGTAACACATGTAAAATATATGGGATTGCCTGTCATCAAGAGGAGGGAGTAGAGAGAGGGAGGGGATAATTTGGAAAAATGAATACAAGGGATAATGTTATTTAAAAAATTACTCATGCATATATAATGTCAAAATTTTATAAATAAAATTTAAAAAAAAGACAAAAATGATTCTGGCCTCATGGAATTTACATTTCAAAGGGGTAAATAGCACATAAACAAATACAAAGAGATGGGGAACATGGAGTAGACAACCATTGTAAAAGAGAAGTTAGCCTTTTTTTTTTTTTTTTACTTAAGAAGTATGATATATAGTTCTATTAGAGATAACCTCCTAGATCAGGATTTTGCTAACTCTTTCAATACAGCTAATTACCTTTATAATTTTATGAATTTATTTTCTTCATTTCAAAATGTTATTTGGATCCCTATCCACAGGATTCACCAGATTAACAAAAAAGTTCATGACGGAAGAAAGTTAAGGACTCTGGACTTAGACATTTCATGAGCACTTCAAGGTTAACACACCCCAAATGGAGTTCTTTCTGACTCTGATTTACTAATGGTAGGCACCTAGCTTCATTACCCAGGCACTCAGAGCTGAAGTTTGTGTTTGATTCCTCATCCTCCTACCCCTTCTGGACACCAAAGTCACAGTTTATAATCTCTCACAACTCTCCCTTCACCTCTATCACCCCCTTCACTTTCCACAAAACCCTGCCTTCATCACTGTGAACCTTAACTATTATCCAAGTCTCCAAATAGATCTTCTGAAATTGTTATTCCCATCTCTATTCCAATCCCAATCCATTCTCCACCTCTCTGCTAGACTTATTTTCTGCACAGACTTGATCATGTCAGTCCTCTTAAATAAAAATAATTTTTAAAAACCTTATTCCTTACTGCTTATTGAATAAAGGTCAAACTCAACTTGTGTGTCTGGAATTAATTCAAGGCCCTCTAATATCTGGTGCCTCCCTATCTGTTTGGTTTTATTTTACAGCATACCCACTTCCTCCATGAGGCAGTCAGATTTAAACCAGTAGCAATGCCCTGTACTTTCTAATGACTATGCCCTCATGTTGCTCCCCATGGCACCACCCTCCCCACTTGCTGAATTCTAACCCATTCATTAAAGCCCATTTCAAAAGATACCCAAATTAAGTATGAGACCACCTTGGTGAATTCAATTTTGTGGCCAAGAATGGCCTCTATCATGGACAATGGAAGAGAAAACATTCTCCTGGAGAAAGGCCAATATTCCAATAACAAAAGAACTCAACATGTCCAAAACAGAACTTGTTTTCCTTTTCAAAACTCACCCTTCTCCCCACTTTACTACCCCTATCTCAGTCACACTATTTTTTCTCTCTCCCAAGTTCACCACCTTGAATGTACCTGTATAAATTGTTCTCTTAGCTCTGCTCATCTTACTCTGTACTAGAATTCTCTGACATTCTCTCTTTTATTATTTCTTGTAAGCCTATAATAATCCATTCTGTTAATATGCCAGATTTTGTCCCACACCATTTATTAATGGCCTTGAAGGCCATCTATGGCACTTCCTCAGCTTTTAGTTTTTTCCCTCCAACCCCTTTTAACATACCCCTCAGAATCAAGAAGTTTATTTTGCTTGTGACTCTTCTTTGGACAGGTCATTTAACCTCAAATTGCCTCGGTTCCCTCAACTGTAAAATGGCTGTTTGAAGAGTATGGCACATATACACATTCTGTCTATCAGGTGCTTTACAAATATTTGATCCTCACAACAATCTTGGCAGGTCAATATTAACATTGTAAATACTGGCTATTATTATGCACTATATATTATGTTGAATTGTAATTTTTTTTCAACATGCCATATTCTCTTAGCAGTTCATGAGCTTCATTAGGTCAGGGATTAATTTTAAGAATAGTAGTTCACTGTATTGAAGAAGGATTCTTGTACTGAAGAGTCAAGAAGCCTCTGTCCTGGAGGTCAGAAGTCCTCTGATCTATGAAGAACCAGACAAATGCAAAGAGCTAAGGTAAGTTTTACTAGGTACCATTTGCCTTCCATTCCCTGTGGGATTAATTCGTATGAATACTGTTCCAAGGTTTTTTGTTTGTTTGTTTGTTTTGTTTTTTGTCAAGAAAAAATAATCATCAAGGCAGTAATATTTAATGACAGATTATTGCTAACTTTTCTACTTAACCACACATTGTAAATGGCAATTTTCGAAAGAAGCTGATAGCAGAATCTGATGGAGAGACTGATTATTAATGGGGGAATTAATTACTCAGTGACACATGTAAATAAATGAAAAAGATAATACAATTAATGTTTGTCAAAGGCTTTAGGAAAATCTGAACTGAAATATCACCAAACAACTTAAATCTTTAGAATTATCAAAAAGGAAGAAAAGAATTGTAATGAACTCAAATCATAATAAGTACTGCTTTTTAAATTGGTGAAATGAAAAGCCATATACATTAAATGAAAAAGTATAGACATCCTAATTAATTCAGATAGGATTATAATATTCATGATTATAAATTACAGACAATAAAAATTATATTTAAAATGTATAGTTTTGGGGGTTTAAGGGCCACAATTTACAAAGTGTAAAATTTTAATGCTAAAATGAAAAGGTAATATTGCCACACAGAAACTGGCAAAAATCCATCTAAGCCCACCAATGTCACTTCAGCAAGCTCAGGGGGAAATGCCACCATTTGACATTATTAGCAATGTAGGTCATTCCCAATAATCTTGTATTTGGCCTCCTTCCCTCAAGTCTCTCCCTATTTCAGTCCACTCTTCCCAATGCCATTCTGTCCCTAAGAGAAACTTCTCAAACAACTCCTATTTAGCTTTTAAAGACATTCACAATTATGCCCCCAAAACTATCTTTCCATATTCAGTGGATATTCTTTTCCACAGCTTCAACATTCTGCAATCAGCCAGATCAGCCTTCCCCACAGAGGACACTCCATTTCTAGATTTTTGCTTTCGCACTGGCTATTCCAAATACATGGAATACACCTCTTAGAATCTTTTCTTCCCTTGAGATGCAGCTCAGGTAACACCTACACAAAGCTTTTCCTGATCTCAATAGCAAGAACCCAGCCTTCCTCCTTCCCAAACTGCCTAGTATTTGACTACTTTCTAATTATTAGCTTTATATATATTTTTTTTCTGTATATTAATATCCTTATTATCTCCCCCATCAAAATGTGTCCTCTTTAGGATTAAGAATTATATCATTAATTGTACTTGTAAATCCCAGCAGCAAGCATAGTAAACACTTAATACTTGTTGATTGATTTGAGCCCAAAAGTCCACTTCAATTTCCAGTTCTGACACTTTACAGAGTTTGAGGCCATGACTTACTGGGCTTTTAGATGAAGGGATTTTACACTAAAGGACTCTAACATACTTTCTATTCTAACACTAATTAACAGACACACAACTTTTAGATGCTATTAATAACATTTTCCATAAATTACTAATATAGTAGTCTATGTCTCAGGAGGTCACCATCATAAGTATTTAATTAGTTCTAATTTATCTTTTTCCTAAAAATGAGAGAGAAATTACACATGACTGAAACTGAAAAATGCAACTTAATGCCTTTGCATCCTGGTCTTTTTTTATTTATTTATAGGCCTTTCACTAAAAAAATGGAAGGTAGTCATCGGGTTGCATAAATAGTAGCAATCTGGTGAATAAAACTGAAAAATGCTGAACAATCTACATTGGAGACACACAAAGGGAGTTCTGCTCCAATTAAAAGAAACAATAATAAGAATAAATCTACTTCATTCAATTTTGAAAATTTACATTACATCTTTATCTTACATCTTTCATCTAAATCTTAGGAGACTAAAAGCACTACATCATTTTGAAAGAATGAGATATTTCAAAAATGCATTCTTAAGGAGTAACAAGTTTTTTAAAAATCCTCTTAATTTAATTGGTTAAGATATGGAATTGATATTACCTACTTGTCATCACAATGTTTTTAATATGAGCCTAGAGTAACTCAGATGTTTTAGTGTAACAATAAAAATTTACCCCAACTGGCTAATTTTAAGGACAAGGAGTCTTAATTTCTCTTAGAAGGAAATTATCCCTGTATTATCAAAAACAGTGGATAAATACAGTGTCAATTAGAGAAGCATAAGCTAAAGAGCAACTATTAAACATGATAGTTTTGAAGTCATTTTAGTTAAATATCTAATATGTGTTACTTGTAACAGAAAGCCCAGGAAGGAGGGAGTTAGTTGAAGGAGACTAGAAGCAATGTAGACAAGGCAGAAGGGGTTCTCAGGAATATTCAAGGACAAAGTCATCATGGAAGCTTGAAATAGTGGTTAAAATAACAGGAGATTTCAGCATGAAAAGAAGAGTTCTTTACTGAGAAAGGTTCCAAAGTGACCCTAGCAAGTAGATGGCAAGCTGGCTTATTTTTTCTTGAGCATTAAGGTCCAGGAATCAAATAAGAAGAGCTAAGGGAGTTTTTCTATTATTGCTTGGCAACTCAGTTTCCTTTGCTGTCATATATATATATATATATATATATATATATATATATATATATATATATATATATATATATATATATATATATATATATATATATTTTTGGTCATATATATTTATAATAGAAATCTTACTTCACAAAGATTTTTAAATTTACAATTTTTTCTTTCTGATTTATAAATTTCTATTTATGGTTAAGAGAAATATTCTAAAAGAGGCAGAGAAGAGAGAGAGAGAAAGAGAGAGAGAGAGAGAGAGAGAGAGAGAGAGAGAGAGAGAGAGAGAGAGAGAAAGAGAGAGAGAGAGAGATGAAAAGAGACAGAGAGACAGACAGAAGAGAGAGAGAAGTATTCTAAAGAGTTCCTATTTTTTAACCTCAATTTTTATATAGTGGCAATTGTGAGAAACTTATAGAATTGTATTTCCATTTAGGAACAAAAACTTAGAGAAAGTTCATGTGAGCTGACCCATATTTAGTTGTACAAAACAACAAGATATTGGACCTGCACCGATTAACTGATAAAAACCACCCAAAAACAAAAAGTGGGTGAAAGGAAATTGCAATCACTGAATGAGCATGCTTAATGAATTAATATTAATTCATCCTCTTCAAAGGAGGAGTTTTCTGTCATTTTTGAACATGGATTGAGTGATAAAGGAGAGGGCAAACATGTTAAGGAGGAATAATCAATGGGAGGATCAGAAAGTCGATTTAACTTTGTCATCCCCAGCTAATGGGGTGACTGAAGGAGGGACTTTCTACTTCATGTTAGGAAATAAAGAGGCTCATTCTGGTGTCTATAAACACATATCTGCCCAGGTACTGCCCCTAGGTGGATCACTCCTTTGTTGCAAGAACTGTAAATAAACCAACTTACTTTATACACTCCTGAATTCTTTTTATTTTTATAATGTATTTCTAGCAGTGATTTACTTAAATAACATTCTTTTCCTTATACTGAGAAAGATACAGAAAAAATTAATTTTATGGAAATGTGTTTTAAAATATTATGCATGTATAATATATATCAGATTACTTGCTATCTTGGGGAAGAGATGGGTAAGAGGAAGGGAGGAAGAGAGGGAGAAAATAATTAGAACTCAAAATCTGACAAAAAAGAATGTTGAAAAACATCTTTACATATAATTGGAAAAATAAAATACTATTAAGAAAAAAATGAACTTGTTTTACAGAAAACAAATGCACTAAGGTAGATATCATAAGATATCTTACCAAGAAGTTCAGTAACTCACTGATGAATTCTGAAAGAATTTTATTTTCCATTCTGTGCTCCTAAATCACATCAATAAGCACATAATTTAATAATGTTCTTTCTTATCATTTCCAGTTGAACTGAGTTTTCTCTGCTCCCAAAATATATTTAATTTTTACAAAAGGATTCCTATTAATATGCTGTTCTGGGATCCCAGTTTTATAAATTTAAAGTGACTTTACTAAAGTTTTATTATCTATTATTATGAGTTAAAATTTTATCAAACTGTTTTACTATTTGTAAAAGCATGCTGGAACCTGGAAACTTAGCAGCCACAAATCTTGTCTTTAATTGCTGTTATATATTTGTAAGAGATGCTGCCCCATTGCAACAAGAATCCCCCTATATGCAAGAGGGATTTGGTTTTAGCTGCAACAGGGATTTTTCTAAACTCATATACACTCTTACAAGGTGAACAAAATTAACAACAGAAATACTTCTAATATCAAAATGCTTGTGTAAATTACATAAAAATCAAGACGCACAAAGATGCCTATTGGCAGAATCCTCCTCCCTGCTTCCCAGCTCTGTCAGTGAGGAGTAGTACCTAGTACATATTAGGCATATAATAAATGCTTATAGACTGAGTGACCTAAATTCTCAATTGAATAGAAGCTACATCATCTGCTTTATAAACATTGGATTCTCTTTGTGAGAGAAGAAAAGGCTTAGAAGAATTGTAGGGAATGACAGCCCAGAACTCCCTCACATTTTTCTCAGACACCAGAACTTGGAAGTCACAAGGGATCAGGGGCTTAGGGTAGGCTGACAATTTGAGGATCACCTAATCTGAAGTACATCTAAAGGGAGAATTTCCTCCATGACTTTTCTGACAAATGATCATCTTGCCTCTGCAGACCTCCTGAGATGATAAAATATGACTTCTCTGGAAAGCTTTCCTAGTGAAATGTTTTGTTTTGTTTTTCTTCTTTCCCTCATCCACAGAATGGGGCTAACACTACTCGATTATCTGCTTCCTAGTATTTTTTTTAATAAAGTACTTTGTAACTCCAAGCTGTAATTCCACAGTCTCCTTGAACTGCCCTACCTCAGTAATTCTGTCCTAAACCTCAGGCTATCATACCACCCTTCCCTCTTGATCATCACAATAATTGATAAGGATAAAAGATCTTATATTTTAGAATATCAGATGCTGTTCCCCATTTCAATTTATTAGAATAACAGATCAGATATTTTACCCCATTAGAATATCAGATAACTTTCCCATCTCTGGTCCCCATTTGCTCCTCATAATGTCATTGTTTCTGTCACCCTATAAGGAATCTCTATACCCCAATTCGATACTGGATGCTTGCAGATGAGAGTTCGATCCAGTCAATTGATTTACTCTCAATAAATTAAATTATAATAATTCTCTAATCTCTATCTTGCCTCAGTTTCTCCAGCATTACATTTTGGAGGTCCCACCGAGATGTTAGAAAATGAGAGCAGGATTAGAGAATAGAGACACTTGGGTCTCTGCCTTACGCCTCAATCTCTGGGTTCTTTGCTTGGAGAGGCTGGCCCTCTGGATTTTTTTTTCCAGAACCTCCAGGAAAGAGCAGTTTCCAGCCACAACTGTGCCTGATGCCTGATGGTGGACATCTCCATTTGGCCATGGGAGAATCTGGTCTTCAACCCCTGCAGGGTTAAGTTTTCTGTCTGGTCTGATTGCTAGCAAATCTGGTCCCCAGGAAAGTTGGGCTGATGAGCCATACAACTCTGGGAACATTACGTGGCATTACTTGGTTCTGAGTACCTTTGGTGCTACCTGGTTTTAATCTACGCATTCTCTGTAAAGGCAGAGAAATGTACCAAACTAGGAGAGAAGAAATTCGAGCTGACAACTTCCCTTAGGGCTATTCTTCCCAGATAGCCCCTGGTCTGTGTGTTAAATATTTTGACTGCACAGTCTATGTCTGTGTGTTCTGTGTGACCTGTTTGTCCTGTTGGTCATGTGCCTCTAATTAGGTAAAGAAAGGTCTGATTTTTCTAAAGGCTCCAACTCTGGCCAAAGTTGGAGCAAAGGAAAAGTCCATTGGGAATAATGGCCACTTGGGGCCAGAGAGAAATTCATTATTTGAAATATGACAGGAAAAGCAGTTTTATATTATTGGGCATTTAAAAATCAGACCTTTCTTTACCTAATGAGAGGCATGTGACCCCTTTCAGGAATTTAAAGCTGGATTTGATTGGATTTTAAGTTAGAATATAGGTTATTAAAACAAAATGCCAGTAGCTTACCTTGGTAGGTTGTAATTGTATCTCCCTACTTAGATGGTATGTTGCTTTCTAGAAGTATTGGGTAATTTGTAAACTATGCTCTGTTGGGTATATACATTAAGTTTTATGAAATTTTGTTCAAAGTTATTTGTGAATCTTGAAGTTTAAAGTTTTTTAAAATGTTACTTAAAGACCAGGGGCAAGAGGGATTGATTTGCAAAAGCAATTAATAGTTTAAATGGAGTGGGGGGGAAGGATGACCACGTGGAATTCCCCCCACACACACACACACACACTAAGTGTGTTCCAGCCTTTTTCTGCAGAGGCTTGGCTTTGGCAAAAGATTTCAAGAGCTAGGCCTGCTTTTAAATTAATTAACTGATTTATAATTTGGTAGGGCTATTTCTAAAAATTTAAAGGATATTTTAAAGAATCTGAAAGATTCTTATATGTGGAATTGGGAATTCTGTATAAGTTTAATTAATTGTATCCTAAGGTTATGCCCATCATTTAAAGGGCTTCTAAAAATAATAGTTTTTCCTTGTCCTTTTGAAAATGTTTGTTAAATATGAAAAATAACTTATGAACTTACTGAAACAAATTTATTACTGTTATCAATATGAGGTTATGTTATTTCTAAAAGTTTAACAGTTTTAAGAACCTCCTGGATTCTTTTATGTGGTATTAGGATATTCTGTGTAGGATATTCTAAGTTTTAATTAATTGTATTGTGTCATCCTGAGGTCATTTAAAGAGGATCTGAAAATATTTTTTTTGGCCTTTTGAAAATGTTTCTGTTATGGACAATATGTAATTTGAAATATTTGTCTAATGTATTGGGTATTTTTAAAAGCAAACTGATTTGTATATATAATGTTCACTTATGGAAACATCTACATAGATATGAAAGAAGTGAACTTACTGAGACAAATTCTTACTGTTATAAATATAAGGTTATAGTAAATATTTAGGATTTATCTGAAACTTTATCTAATATAATTTGTTATTGGAAGTAAATTTTCTTGGGTTTATAGTTAATGCTATTTGGGAGTTTTAAAGTTCCACCCTCTGACAGTTAGTTGAACAATTAATTGGAGTAAAAATGAATTAATTTTATCCTGTTTTGCTGAAAGCTAAGTTTTAACTACTTATTTTATAGTTATGTCCCTGCATTTTTTTCTCCTGTAACTAGTTTCTATAATCAGAGCAATGGTCAATAGAAACTGTTAATGCAATTTAATCATGTCATACCTTGCTATTTACAATCTGATTATATGTTATACCCTGCTGGTTCCAACCTGGTTATATGTAATCATTATTGTTATGGGCCAGGACTTTTGAAACAAAGGATTCTTACAAATTGCTAAGACAGTGGAATTGATAGATACAATGGTTATCTAGCTGAGCATGATGTTCTCTCAGTTCAGTATGATTGAGTTAATAATGGTTTCCTAGTGATATGATTGGTTTATACTCAGTGTAGAGCATATAAGCTAGAAGCCTCAGCCAGGATTCATTCAGAGAGATTTAGAGGCAGAGAAGACAAAGGACTGGCAGCAGGAGCTTAAGTTCTCAGAACTAATGGGAGAGATTAAATTCCATCTTCGATCTTCCTAGTGGCTGGCCTAGCCTCCTGCATTTCCCCACTGAGACCAAAGATGGTTTGAAAGGCTCTCCAGAAAGCTGCCCAGACCCAGGAAGCATACAGTAAAGTATTGGGAGTAGAAAAGTGAATTATTGTTAAAATTTTAACTGTGTTACTGTATTTAAGATTTGTTAAAACTGGGATTTGTTAAAACTTTAACTATTGCTATATATTTGAGGGATTTTTAGGAAACTTACTGTACTAGTCTGTCATGTATAGCAATTTTGATTCACTCTTGGGATTTATATGTGAAATGGTTATCTGATAATTCCTTTCCCTGAGGAAAAAAAGGAAGAAACTGGTTAGGAAATTGAGAAGACTGATGTATTTTTCTTAGGCACTTCTGCCCTACCCCTATCTCATTAGTTCAAATTGAATTGGAAAGTATTTAAACATTCCTTTTTGTTTTTATTCCTTGCTTAAAATTTACTGGACTATGATTTGCTGGTTATGTTTTAACTTTGAAACCATTTATTCTGCTGTAATTGCCCTGGCAGACTAAGGTTGGTTTTTTTTTTTTTTTGGGGGGGGGGGGGGGAATTACTTTTTAGAAACAACCAGGAATCAGTCTTGGGACTGGCAGTCTTTCTGATCTGCTTCTCCACTCCTGTTACCCAGTTCCTTAATTAGTATTTCAGCATTCTCAAAAGACCTTACAGTATTAGGCCTCTAATAGTTAGGGGTTGCCTGCCTTGGTCTAATTGCATAATCTGCTCAGAAATCTGTTTCCTAATAGCAACTCCTGTTCTATGGAGAGGGGATTGTAAAGGGCTAGAACTGAGCAATGCACTTGGATAATGAAGCACGTGAGACTAATTGGCAATTGGACAGTTCCCTATTAACTTGTTTTAAGGTTGACCCTCCCCAGCTGTTCTGTGCTGACTTGATTGGTAGGACAAAGAGGGGGAAGTGACTCGGGGGTGGGAGGAGGAGGAGGAGGAAGGGGAAATTGAGACCCGGATGCTGAGTCAAGTCTCTCCCAGCGTTTGAGGGAAGAAGGGAGATTGCTAGATTTAATCCCCTGACCTTGACCGTAAAAGATCAAGAATAAAGACGGTTCGTGATCCTGACTCAGCTGATTTCTGGGAAGACAGAGTTCCAGCAGGGGACAGGAGTCCCTGACAGACTTGGGGTGCCCCTTTTAGGATGGGCAGGACTGTCTTGAGCACTGCTACTCCCTGCATAAACAGAGGCTGAGTTAAATGCTCAAATGACCACAGATCTAACTCACAGTGAACTGTCCATCTCAGACTGGATTCTCTGGTTAAAATGCTCCCCAATTGCAGAGGACCTGCTATTTCTGCAACAGGGCAGCCTGTGTATCTCCCTAAGTGAGGAATGTTGTTTTTATGTTAATAGGGAGAGACTCGTCCTTCCCATAAGTCCTTGCATTTTTCTAGTAATAGTTTGGTTTATTTGCTTTACATAGGATTGGTCAAAATTATGGTGCTAAGATCTTCTAGAAGAAGGTAATTCAAGGACTTGAATATTCAGAAGAGAGTGTGGAATGTTATGCCACAGTTTTGGGTTTTTTTTTTTGTCCTGACTCAGTTTCCTTAATTATCCTAACCCAGGATTTTTTATCCTAACCTGTTTTCCTTAGTGTTCTGCCTCAGGTTATAATTGTCCTTCAAAACTACCCCTCCCTCTTAACCAGAATATTTGATAAGGATAAAATATCTTATTTTAGAATATCAAGATACCTCTCCCCATCTCCTGTGTGCCTCCTCCTATTATGTCATCTCCCTCTCCAGTGGCTCAACCCACCCTGCAGAGTCCCATTCCCACTCTCAGCACTCTGACTCCACCCCTGCCTCAGTCTACCCCGAGTCTGAGCCACGTGTATATATGTCATTGAGAACTCACATTGTTTGCTGGATTCTTGGAGACGATAGTCTCATTCAGCCCTGGTACTAAACCATAAGGTCCCAGTATATCTCTCCCTTTTAAATAAATTATTAAATAATTTCTAATTTCTATCTTCTCTGGCATTACATTATAATCATTGACTGAAACAGAAAGATGAATATGTATGTATAGAATATTCTTGATATGTAGAGGTATCTGGAGAGTAAGAAGGGCAGGAAGGGATGTACAGCAAAAGAATTTTAGTAAAATGTATTACAGAGGTAGTGTGGTACAGTGGGATGTTCAAACTCAGTGTGCTATATTATGAGAGGTGAAACTATCATTTAAATATTTATTTCCTAATACAGCAATGAATATGCATTTATTAAAGCAATAAAGACAATAAACACATACAAATATACACTTACATATATGGTATATTATATATCCAGGCACTATACTGGGTATACAAAGAGAAAAGTGAGATAATTCCTACTCTCAAGGAATTTACATTCTAGGGGGGGAGGGGATATATATATATATATACACACACACACACATATACATATATAAGTAGACATAAAATAAACATAAGGTAACTTCAGTAAGGGAGAGATAGCAATCAAAGGGGGATCGGGAATTGAGAAGAGAGTGCTGAAACTGAACTTTGAAAGAAGCAAGCATTCTAAAAGGTAGCTAAGGAAGGAACATATTCCAGACAGTTCCTGAAAAAGCACAGAAACAGAAGATGTAGTTGTACATAAGAATGAATGACTGAAGGGAAAAAAAAAAACAAAAACAAACAAACAAAAAAAACCAAACACATTTATAAAGCACTAAGCTAATTGCTGAGGATGCAAACAAAAAGGAAGACACTCTAATTGAGGAAAATATCACTTAGAGGAAAGTTCAGCTGCAGGGCTGATGCAAAGGCCAGCAGTTTGATGTGCTAAGCTAGAGGGAACCAGTTCAGTGCAATTGGGGGAAAGAGGGTAGGCTTATTAGTCACAAGGAATTATGAGTTCCTTCTGGTAGGGGGTAGGGTTTAAGGGAAGGAAAGGGTAAACCAGTGTCCAGCAAGGACAGGGAGAGGTAGAAAAGTTCCAAGCAGCATCTGAAAGCAATCTGAGAAGGGTAGGGAAAAGACAGCAATAGGTAAGGCTGAATGGAGTTGGGTTGTTACATATCAAACAAATATTCGACCTCAGAGATAATAAAAAGCTATTGAAGTTTATTGAATAGGAGAGTGATATAAGGAAAGCCATTTTCCCCCCAGGATTCAAGAAGAATGAGATGAACCCCAAAGAATAAGATAAAGGAATAATATGGAAGTTAATCTGAACTTTAAGGACTAGTTATCCAGGAAATGATATAAGAAAGTACCAGTTATGCTATAGTTATTCAAAGGAATCCTGGTGGCCAAGGGTCATGAAGCATGGAAAATGGAAGAAGACCTCAATTCAAAATAAGACTGACAATTTCTAACCACATGGCTCTGAACAAATCCTTTATTCTCTTTGATCACCAGGTTCCTAATTTGTGAAAACCAGAGATCTCACAAAAGGCAATGTGGAATAATGGATAGTGATGGCTTTAGAATCAGGAATCTTGAGTTCAGGTCCCAGGACTACCAAACAAATTACTAGCCCTCTCTGGGCACTGGGAGGGACTATCCCTCCAGGATAATCAGTTGCAGAGTAGGTACTAAGCTACATTGATAGAGGGAGCTCTTGTTAACAATATCAACGGTCAACATGATAGGTGCTAGACAAAAATGTATCAAAACTGCCACACAGCTCTATAGAAGACCCAAATCTCAAGTGAGATAATATTTGTAAAGCACTTTGGAGGCTTTAAAGCAAAAGATAAATATGTTAAGTGCCAGAAGTAGTAGTATTTTTTGTCATTGTTCCACAAAAAGTAATGCTAATGGTGATGATGGTCACGGTGGTGATAATAGCAGTATTAGCAGTAGTGGTAGCAGCAGCAGATTATGTACAAGTTGAGAGGAAAACCTCCTCATTTTAGAAGCTGTGATAGGGAAAGGCAATTTCTCAAACTCACCTGCATCAAATAATAATTTGAAGGCTATAATTAACTGTGTCTTTAAAGAAACATTTTCAAATAAGAGTCTTAAGTAAGTTAGCATGAAATAATTTGTACTATTTCATTTGCTGGATGTAAATTCAGAGGACCCAGATTTGAACCCTAGTTCTACCATTTACTACTAAGTCACTCAGCATTTGTGCCCCACTTCTTCATTTGGAAGATAAAGAGGTTGAATCTATGGTCTCATAGATTCTTAACAGCTTTAGAAATTCTATGTGAAACATTAGTTTAGTGAATATGGGGGGAAAATCTATTCATGGTATATACAATCTAACATATAGATGAAATAATAAAAATTAGACATTTCTGAAACACTTGAAGGTTTTCAAAACACTTTGCATATAATCTATCTCAAAGAAGCAAACATATTCTAGCATTACACAAAATCTTATATAACTTCACAATTAGAAGAACAACTGATTGTAAGAGAAAAGAAGGGACCAATTTAGAAATGAACAGGATATAAAAACAAAAGGCAACAATAAAATCAAGATTGGATTGCTGAGTGTTGACCTAAACCCTTAAATTAAAGGACAATTCAGATTATTTCAAACCTATGCTAGTGGGAAATACATTACTTGACTTGGAAGTCAGAAGGTCTGCTTCTGATAGTTGAGTTGTATGACCATGAACAAGTCACCCACTTTTCAGTCTCAGTCTCTTTTGTAAAATGGGGAAAACAAGTACCTAAGGAGCCTACTTCACAGGACTGTTGTGAAGATCAAATGCAAAAAAGGTATGCCAAGCATTACAGAATTGTTTTTTTGGGGCAGGATGGGTTTCAGATTTGTCATTTTATTAACACAGGTATATCCAGGTATGGAATTGACCTTAGAGCATGGAGCTATTAGAACCTATTGCAGATCTGATGACTTTTCTGTTGGTTTTTTTTGAGATGAAGCCCTACTTTGTAATGAAGGCTGAGAGGTGAGGAATTCTCTTTCATTTCTGTGATGAAATCAAAGACTCAGAAGTTGCCTTTTTTCTTTTTTCCTTTATATCTGGTCACTCCTCCACAATTCTTTCCTCTCCCTTTTCTCCAGTCACCTTGGATAAAAGTCAGAGCACTTGATTAGGTTTTAGAGGAATGGCAGCTGGGACTGATGGAGGGGGACCCCATCATGTCTCTTTCGCTGCCACCTTCCATTTTAAGCCTCAGCTGGCTCCAAAATTCTCCGAACTTGGCCTCCCCTAGGTTATAGCATGGCATGGCATGCTCACATGATGTCTCACTGCACTTGGAGAAGAGAGAATGACAATTGTTTTCCCTTTGACTTTCTGGGCTCCTGCTTCCTTCTCTGAAAAACAGATTAAGCAGTTTCCTATTTCCATTCTGGTCCTAGAGCTACATTCCATTAACATAGGAAGTACACCTTTTCTGAGACTTTAAATGACTAACCCAGGATCCCAAAGTCAGTTAAGAGTCAGAGGTGGGGCTTGAATCCAGATCTTCTAGGCATTTTCTTCCTTTTCTTTGCTACTTAAATGTGCTTACCAGTTAGTCTTATTATTAAGTATTTGGAATCTAGCAGATTTAATGTTTTTTCATTTACTATTAGCAGGTGCTTAGTACATAGTAAAATAAGAAATTCTTCTTACAAATGCTCTAAATCACTATTAGAGAAATGCAAATTAAGACAACTCTGAGATACCACTTTATACCTCTCAAATTGGCTAAGATTATAGGAAAAGATAATTTTGGAAGGGATGTGGGAAAACTGGGACACTAACACATTGTAGATGGAGTTGTGAACTGATCCAATCATTTTGAAGAGCAATTTGGAACTATTTCAAAACAGGTATCAAAATGCTTTGATCTAGCAATGTCTCTACTGGGTCTGTATCCCAAAAAGATCATGAAAAAGGGAAAAGAACTCACATGTGCAAAAATGTTTGTGGCAGTCCTTTTTGTGGTGGCAAGGAACTGGAAACTGAATGGATGCCCATCAGTTGGAGAATGGCTGAATAAGTTATGGTATATGAACGTTATGGAATATTATTGTTCTATAAGAAATGATGAGCAAGATGATTTTAGAAAAGCCTGGAAAGACTTACATGAAGTGATGCTAAGTGAAGTGAGCAGAACTAGAACACTGTACAAAGTAACAGCAAGACTTTGTGACGATCATCTAATGGACTTGACTTTCCAACAAGGAGGTGATTCAAGTCAATTCCAAGAGACTTGTGACAGAAAAGTACCATCTGCATCTAGAGAAAGAACTAAGGATCAAAGTATATTATTGTCACCTTTTTTGGTTGTTTCGTTTGCCTTTTTTTTTTTTTTTCTTTTTCCTGTTTTCCCCCCTTTTGATCAGATTTTTCTTGTTTAGCAAGACAAATATGGAAATATTTTTACAAGAATTACACGTTTAACTAGTATTGGATGGCCTGCTGTCTAGGAGAAGAAGGGGGAGGAAAAAGGCAAAGGAGAGAGAAAAATTTGGAACACAAGATTTTGCAAAGGCAAATGATTAAAACTGTACAAATAAAAAGCTATTAAAATAAGAAATGCTTTTTCCTTCATTATTATTAAATTTCTGACACATGATAAAATTTTTTTTCACCTCCTATGATGCTTAATAAATGCATTTTCATTCCTTGTTACCAAGTATTTAATACACAGTGAGGCTTAAAGAAACATTTTTGTTCCTTAAATATTTGGATTAATACAATTTTTTTTTCACTCATTTTTTGTGTTCGGCACATAATGAGATCTAACAAAATGATATTAAATTCATCATCATCGAGTGTCTGGCACACATTAATAAATATTTTTTTCATTTACCATTAATAAATGCCTAGCATAGTAAGACTTAATAAAAAAAATCCTTTTTCATTCATTGTTATTAAGTGTCTGACTCACGGTAAGCCTATTAATAAATGCTTTATAATGTTTGGCAGACAGTAAGGCTTATTAATACTTTTTCATTTACTATTATAGTTGTCCAAGACACATACAATTCATTCATTCACCCAGTGAGGCTTGTGAACAAATGATTTGTCATTTACCATTAAGTAAAAGTTACTAAAATGCTTTTTCGTTCACTGTCACTGAGGGTTCGGCGACATTTATTTGCCATTACTATGCTTTCCCGGGAGCCAGGCCATCCTGGTTCGGAGATAAGCCCTCTCCCATCCCATCCTTGGCTCTGTTTTTGGCCTCCTTATCCCCGGAAGGATAATGCTCCGCTCCAGGCCGGCTTTGGTTTCCGTGTCAGTTTCGGCGCACGCGCACACGAGCCACTGTCTCTTCCCCGCCATCTCCCTCTGGCCTGGCTCTGGGGCTCCTCCTGGCTCCCGTTGCCATCCCCGCACCCGGAGTGGCAGAGAAGTGTGCAAGGAACGACCATCGGGAAGCCGCGGGCTGCTCCCGGCTTGCGGCCGCTCCCACCCGCCCGCTCCACAATCTCCCAGAGTAGCTTAGACTCTTCTCCCTGAGACGGCAGCTGCGGGCGGGGAGGGAGGAGGGCGACTCCCGGAAGAGAGTTGCGGATAGGGGGTCAAGAAGATGATAGAGTCTGGGTGTGGAGGTCAGAGTTCGTGACCCCTCCCTTCACTCTACAGTCGAGTCCCCGCTTGCGCCTGCGCGTTGGCTGGCGAGAAAAGCGGGCGAAAGGAGGGAGAAGTAACGTTCTTGCGTAGAATCTCGCCTCGCCCTCTGTGGGATTGGAGGGGAACTGCAGCTGGAGGAGCAGAAGGTTGGGCTCAGACTGAGTTGGAGGTTGTGGGAGAGCGCCTATGTTTTGCAAGGCAGAACTCTGTTGTTCTAAGCTCCTTCAATAACTGAGCAATAGTTCAGGCCCAATTGTGTGCCAAGCACTGTACAAGTAGGGAATTTTAACCATTCTACCAGTCAGTTCATTATGTACTAGTGTGCCAGGCAATGTACAAGTTAGGGATTTAAAGGGGTTGGGAGGAGGGGGGCGAGCAGAGAAGAGAGAAGGTCTGCCTTCGTGGGAAGGTCCTTGAGCATTCGCTATTTTGTAGCAATCTGAGATCTTACATTCTGCCCTCGAGGAGTTTACATTCTGTCCTTGAGCATTCGCTATTTTGTAGCAATCTGAGAGTTTACATTGTATCAATCAATGCATTAATTCTGACTGCTCCAGGCCTACTAGCACTGAGGTTTAAAAAGGCAAAAATGAAGTTAGGCCTTGCCCTCAAGGAGCTTATGTTCTATGAGGAAGCATGAAGTACTCAGTTACTGTACAAACAGGAGGCATAAGGAGAGGGAAAAGGCCCTGCTTTCAATGAGCATCAAATACTGGCTCAGCACTGCACAAGCGGGATGCACAAAGAAAAAGATGGGCCCTGGCCTGAGATTTACATTCTTTTGGGACAAGTCTGTGTCCAACTCTTTGGACCCCATTTGGAGTTTTCTTGGCAAAATTACTGCAGTGGTTTATTATTTCCTTCTCCAGCTCGTTTAGCAGATGTAGAAATTGAGACAAACAAGATTAAATGTGCCCAGGATCACAGAGCTAAAAAGTGTTTGAA
The DNA here is from genome assembly GCF_048593235.1 of Sminthopsis crassicaudata. Classification (NCBI taxonomy): domain Eukaryota; kingdom Metazoa; phylum Chordata; class Mammalia; order Dasyuromorphia; family Dasyuridae; genus Sminthopsis; species Sminthopsis crassicaudata. Next base: position 280,749,925 of record NC_133621.1, read on the forward strand.
ACCAGATTTTGAGTTTTTCTGACTCCAGGTCTAGTACTTTGTCCACTGAGGCACCTGGTACCTGCAGAATAAATTATAGATAGGATACTTTTAAAAGAGAAAGAGCATTAGAAATGACAATTGAAATTCTACATCAGGGAAAAGACTCCCTAATTACTGGGCTATCTCTGGCAAAAGGAATAAACTAAATATTTTTGTTTTTATTTTCCCTTTTTTGGTAATCTCTTTGGGATACAGGCCATTTAATAAACGGAGAGGATTTACAAATGAAGTAAAAACTTGAGTTAGCGGTTAATTTTTAATAGAAGCAAGAATCTTTTTGTGGCAGTGTTCTGTTTTAATTACTAAGTACTAATTACACAAAAACCCTAAATTCATGTTAAACTTCACACATTTTCTAGTTGCGTGACCCTGAACAAATTTATTTCTGTTTCCTCTTCTATGAAATGGGATATTAGACCAAGTGAGATAATATTTGCTAATAGCTGAACACAGGGTCTAGATAGTGGTCCTCAAACTTTTTAAATAGGGGCCAGTTCACTGTCCATCAGACTGTTGGAGGGCCCGACTATAATAAAAACAAAAGCTCACCCTCTGTCTGAGCCCCTCAGCCCATTTGCCATAATCTGGTGGGCCATATAAATGTCCTCAGGTGCATCTGGCTCGAGGGCTGTAGTTTGAGAACCCCTGGTCTAGGATATAGCAGAGAATTAATAGGTGCTAGTTTTCTTCCTTAGGCTATATCCAATCTTGTCACTATTGCAGCTGGGAGAATGGGGGGAAAAGAAACCTCTTCCCTTCAATTTAGCTTAGACATTCAGGAAGAAAGCATGAGGGAAAAGACAAAGAGGAATCTTGAAAAACAGGAAATAAATATGATTATTTATATACATATTACTTCAGGAAAGCATGATTTGTCATTATGGATATTTCCTTCACCATTATAAAACAGAACCACTTGACAACTTGGTAGATGGTCAGTTAGGGGCAGGGAGGTGGTATAGTAGATAGAATGTGGACTTGGAATCAGTAAGATTGGTCTTTGTGAGTTCAAATCTGGCCTTAGATACTAGCTGTATGACTCTGGGCAAATAATTCAATCTTGTTTAAATCTATAAAACGAACTAGAGAGGAAATGTCAACCCTTCCAATATCTTTGCAAAGAAAACCCAACCTATTGGGTCATGAAGAGAACCGCAATGACTAAATAATAAAGATGATCTTTGAGATTTGCTGTCATTAAAAAATTAAGCCACCTTTGACCAACCTGGTGATATCTTTATGACTTTGTTAGGTTGGTACTTGGACAGCAGAAATACCAGGCTCATACTAAAAACCATTCCAGTATGTTAGAACTACCTAAAAGTGTACCCTGCAGGAACAGCTTGTAGCAACACAGAGCCACTTCAATTGCACAATGCTGCTTTTCAGTGTTGGTGGAGAATGTACATATATGCACATGTATTTATGCAAATATGCAAATGCAAATGTGTAAAGGTTTTTCTGAGGCTACTGCTTTACTAAATATTGTGTCATTGTGGATGGGTACTCTTAGCAGCCAGGCAGAGTAAGACTCCTTTCCAAAGAATCTGAGGATGGAAATCTCTTGAATTCATGAGTTCTGAGTTGCAGTGAGTTATCCCATTAGGCCATTAGGGTCTCTGCACTAAGTCTCCTATCAATATGGTAAGTCCCAAAGTACTAGGGGCCAGCAAGTTGCCTCAGGAAAGATTAATCAGCAAAGGTAAAAAAAAATGAGCAAAGCCAATCCTTATTGAAATCTAAATCTACCTGCTGGATATTTTCCCCAGGTGGCAAATTTGTCCATCATATCCATATTTTGTGTTTCTTTAGGTGACATAGTGGCCACATTATTTTTTGATAATGATTTACAGTTTAGGCATAAGAATAATAATACATGTTATGTTTTATATTATATATATAATAATAATAATATGTGTTATATTAAAATGTACAGCTTTGATTGTTGTAGTATATTATCAAACAATCACATTGCTCTCTCTTTTCCATAGAACACTTTTCCATCTTGCCTGTGCTAAAGGATATCCAGATATTCTATCTCTCTTAGTAGAGAAAAAATGCAAGCTAAACTTTTGTGACAATAAAATTCAAACACCCTTAATTAAGGTACACATTAGTTAATCATAATGCACATATTCATTGTCAGTGAAATGCATTTTGATTTCTTTCTTTGATTAAGAAAATATGCTTTATTAAGTTATTTAAATATAATTAATGATGCTTGAATATACTAAATTTTAAGAGGAGTATGCAATAATCCTGCTTGAATATGGTGCAGATACTAATCTTATGGAATCCAACAACAATACTGCATTTCACTCTGCTGCCTTTGGTTGGGACAAAGCCATAGCATGCACAGCTTCTTAAACATAAAACTGGAGTTGAAGCAAAAAATAAGGTAGAAGGCCACCTCTTTGTAACAAAGTAGTGTATCAACTAAAATGTGTAATCAGATAGTGTCCAATTTATATATTTTAAAATTCATTTATTCATGGAAGTATTTCTTTAATAAAAATAACTCAAAATCATTCTGTAGTGAAAGTTCATTGACATTTGGAATTTTCTGTTGCCAGATAAAAAGGTAAGAAAGAGGGGCAGAGGCTATGACATTGGAGATTTCATTCATATTGGAACTCCTAATGAGGAAACACCCTCAAGTGAATTAGAATAGGGTCTGCTTAATGATTTAATCTTAGATTAGGAATTCTTAAACTGGGATCTATTAACTTTAAAAAGTCAGTAACTTTATAGGTATTTCAATGTAATTGACTTCATTTTAGGCATTTAAAAACATTTTTTTTTTTTTTTGGGAAAGGGGTTCTTGACACAAAAAAGTTGAGAAACCCTGTCATAAGAAGTGCCATAATTTAAGAAAATTTAAGAAAAAAACTTTTAAAAATTTGTTCCTACTAAGTATAACTACACAGAATTTTTACAAGAACAAATTTTAAAATATATATGTGAGGACGGAGGTATAGAGATGGAAATTTTTCTTTTTTCTAATGACTACACCATTTCCTTTCTAGAACTCTGAATAACTTCTGACTTTTTTTTTTTTAATTTTAAGAAAAAGCTTAATTTTTTTTTTTTTTTTTTTTTTTTTTTTTTTTTTAAAGAAAGGCTTTATTCTTAGTCACTGCCACTTGAAAGAGAACAAGAAAGTGCCTATTAGGAGAATTGGGAAGAGATGGTGAATGACTTTCTTCCAGGTTTAACTGCCTCGAGGGTAGTTGTATACACTTGAGGGGAATGGGTAAAGAGAAACGGGCATCTTTAAAACAGACTAGAATGTAGCTTTAGCTTAGCAGAGTTCTGTTGAAGGCTGGCTACATGTAGACAATAATTGAGCATGAATGAAGATGGCAACAAAAGATACTCATGAAATAATATGAAATGGCTTCTTACAAATCCTGCATTTCTATCTTCTGATTACACATGAATAACTAGAAGAAATCCCAGAGATATCTACTTTAATTCTCTTATTTTGTGTATAAGGAATCTTAGGGTCTAGAGAGGTGAAATAATATGCATTATGAATTAACTTAAAGAAGCAGGATTTATGTCCTGATCTTCTCACGCCAGTGTTCCATTGAACTATACTTCCTTAAGATGTCATTGGCAAATTCACAAGGTATTCACAAAACATTACAACTTGAATTGAAGTATATGTAGTATTCTTGCTATACAACACTTACAGAAAGTAACTATTATATTGCAAATTATTCCTTAAAGAAATGGAGCAAACATGAATGCTACAGATAAGACTAAAAGAATAGTAATTAAAGCTTAAATTTAGAATAGCAACGTTTCTAGAGGAATAAGAACAACTTAAATATGGAACACTTACTGAACAACAAAAATGGAAATTGATTATTATTGCAAAAGAGTGAATATCCACAAATATTAATTATGAAAAGAACAATTCTTATGTATGACTGTAACAAAGAAAGCAATTTGTGTGGGAATATCAACCACTATTTATTGGTGATTATTATTTATAGTTTTCTTTTTTTGATTTTAAATTATTTAAGATTATTCCATAGAAGTTTTATACACTCATGATTCAGTTGCTTCTCTTTATGAAATAATCTTAATGTCACCCATCAGTTCTGTAGCATGTATTTTCTATTACAAATTTGGAAATCTTTGTAATCATATACAATAGCTATTCTATTTGGACTCTGTGAAGGACATCCTACATAATATTGGAAAACACATGAAGTGAGCAAATGTCTCACTTTTTACATCTATCATAATGCTGATACTTATTGAACAAAGTTATCCCTTTGGCTGAAATATGTCATAGAATCTTGTATGATTTTAACATTTGCATGGGAGAAACTTATTTGATATCACCAAAAAAACAAAAAAATTGAAATTAAAATTCACCCAATCCCAAACATGGAGTTTACATAATCCTAACAGAGAAAAATGACCAGTTACAAATGTTGGAATCATTTCAGAATTTGTTTATTTCATTCAGATCATGGACTGACCAGAGTAAAGACTAAATTTTAAAAATTATTTTTTAAAATTAATTTTATAATTATAACATTTTTTTTGAAAGTACATATGCATAAGTAATTTTTTTTTTTTAACAACATTATCCCTTATACTCCTTTCTGTTCTGAATTTTCCCCCTCCTTCCCTCCACTCCCTCCCCTAGATGGCAGGCATTCCCATACATATTAAATATCCTCTAGTTTATGCTTGGTACAATATATATGTGCAGAACCGAATTTTGTTGTTGTTGTTGTTGCAAAGGAAGAATTGTATTCGGAGAGTAAAGACTAAAATTAACACAAATGAGAAAAAAGCATAAAGATCAAAAGCACAGAAAGGTTATAACAGCCATAGCCTGTTGTGTAAAAATCTATCCATGCCCTAAAATGAGAAGTGGAAATATTAATCATCCATGTATTAATAAGCATTGCTATATGCTATGCACTGTCTTAGGCAGTGTACATATATAATTTTCAGAAGTCTAATACAAATCCACTGTTCCAAAGAGGCCAAAATAGCCCCAAAATTGAATTAGTTGGGAAACATGATCTCTTCCAAAAATATAGTTATTATGGTTAAGATTAATTAAAGCCGAGAATACATTGCAATTTGTCAAAAATTTGAGGAAAAGATAGAAGTTGAGGAAATAATTAGTCTGTAGGTTGTTTGACATGAAGCCTAAGCCAGATCATCTTGAAAGTATTTGTCTATGAAATTGGAAGTGTAACAATGAGTAGATATGAAATAGAACAGAACTACTAATATTTCTGTTTTCATTAAGATCAGTAGTGGAACACTTGGATTCATTCAGCTCAGTATCTGGTATTCTCTCAAAAATGATGGTACTTCACAGATCTGATTCAGAAAGAGTGGCTAACCCGATTTTTCTTGTGAGCAAGATAACTGTATAAATATGTATTCTTATATTGGATTTAACATATATTTTAACATATTTAACATGTTTTAGACTATCTGCCATCTAGGGGAGGGGGTGGGGGGAAGGAAGGGAAAATCTGATAGAGAAGATTTTGCAAGTGTCAGTGTTGAAAAAATTACTCATGCATATGTTTTGTAAATAAAAAGCTATAATAATTATTAATAATAAATAACTTTAGAATTAATTTCATGACTTGGGAGACACTGGCATAGGACCACCCAGCAGGGTGTGCTCTCATCAGACAACTCAATTTTGACTCAGTAACCTAGTAACTTTGAAAAGATAAATCTCCCTTACTCTACTTTCCCATGAATCTTTTTTGAAAAGTCCTTAGATTGGAAACCATAAGAAAAAATAACATTTGGGGAGAGGGACAGGGGATTGAACCTTCCCATTGGTTCTTCAGCCAGTACTGTGGGTATACAGGTAACTCTTGATTAGAACAAATAATGACTTCTCTGAAGTTGGCCCACTATTCACACTATGGCCATTAATTCTTGTCTAATTCAACCATGTAGTGTAAATTCAAGTGATGTATGTGACCAATTCACAAGATTCAGTATTTTCATTAATTGGAACCAAACTAGGTTCTGCCTCAAGAAGCAACTGGAAGACTTAATATATAGAAACTAAATCAAATATAGACATAATCTATATCATCTCAAAAACAGCTGGAGAAAAGGGCATGCAACACATGTCCTATAAGTAGAAAAAACAAGGAGAAACTTCAAAAGAATGGCTTTATTAAATTTGCCATCCAAAGAACTGGATTCAAATTTAGCCCATTTCATTTATCAACTGTGTCCCTAGCCATGAATGACAAATTTACTTAAAGTTCTAAATTTTTAGTAAAAATAGAGATAAAGTATATAAAGTGGTATATGAACCATAAGATACTAGGTATATGGAAGCTTTTAGCATCACCAATAAGTGTAAGAGGAATTATTTGCTCATTTTCATCTACTCTATTTTTATCTGTATTCATTAAAAGTTCACGAAAATGTTTTTCAACTTCCACAAATTTCATCCTAGGTTTCAGCCAAATATCTGAGTCATTAAATTTTAATTAATGATTTGTCTCTATATTTGAGTACTAATAAACCAGATTTACTTGTTTATTCTTAATATACATTGGTCTTCTCCCCAATAAGAAATATATATATATATATATATATATATGTATATATATATTTATATATTTTGAAATTGTTATATAATTAATGACCAATTTTCTGTCCAGAGTGTATACACAGTATAATATCTATATGATAATGAAGTCTGTTATTTGCTCAATGGGGCTTTGAACTAACCAAATCATTGTCCAAATCTATTCAAAGTATATCGTGGTGCTAAATGTTAGAAAATGTTATAGAACATCATATATGCAATTTAGCAAAAATATTGAAATTCTACAGGATATCATCAGGTAAAGCACAAACAATGGAGAGAGTCTATCCCTTGAATAGATTTTGAGGAGCCATGTCAAAGTATACGCTGACCACTGAATTTACAAACTGGATCACAGATAATCCCTACTGAAACCAAAAGACCTACAGGGATGAACTGATATTTTAGTTTGTTGGAAAAAAGAAGGAGAGGGAAAAGCAAGGAAGGAGAGGGAAAGGAGGACTAGGGGGAGGGAAAGAGAGACTAAGAGAAGGAAAAGGAGGAGAAGGAGAAAGGAGAGGAAAAGGGAAGGGTAAAAGGAAAAGGGAAAGAGGAAAATGAAAAAGAAAGAGGAGGAGGAAGGGAGAGGGGGACAAGGGAATGGAGATGAGGAAGGAGGAAGACAAGGAAGACGAAGGAGAACCAGGAGAGCTGCAGGGATTGGATGGGAGGGTCATCAGAAATGGTATGTACCATTTCTGTATTCTCAGGTTCAGAGAATCTTGAGCTATACGAACTGGTAGTTCGGAGGCGGCAGGGAAAAAAAAAAAAAGCAGGAGTGGGGAAAGGCCAAGACTAGTTAGATAATAACCAACATTGTTTCCCTTTGAAGAAATTTCCTTAAGGTTGGGGGGTTGAACCCAAGACAGTAAAAAAAAAAAAAATAAAAATAAAAAAAATACTTCTACCTTTTACTTCGCATTATGTGATTTAAAAACAAAGATCTCTCCTAAAAGAAGTCTGTAACAATATGATATAAATATAGAGAATCAAAATATCCGTGTCAGATATTTGAAAATGGTCATATCTTCCCCTAGTCTTCTCTCTCTCTCTTATTCGTATCTCTTGTCTTTGAATTCATCAATGCCCCTCTTAAAATGTAGCATCCTTAAAAAACACAGTACTCTGCACAGAATCTCATCAGCCCAGAGTTAAGTGGGACTATTATCGTCTACATACCCTTTTATAGCCTAAGGGTATGTTGAAATCTTTCAACTAAAAGTGATATATCTTTTTCCTTTGAACGGCTGGAATCCCTCCTCCCTTTACCTCCTCTTTTAATAGCAGCATCACTAAGTCAATTTAAATGCTATAGAGGATGGGCTTGAACCCAGAGCTGCCTGGATGAGACCAGCTGCTGTAAGGCTGCCTGTCCTGTACAAATCCTTCCCTGACACACTTGAAGGCAGGAAGAATCAGGAGAGGTATCTAGACTCCTTTTGTCCATTCGGGCCCCCAGGGTCCTAATTTTCAGCTGGGCGCCTCCTTTAGAGTCACCGAATTTTTAAAGATCGGCAAGAGACTTATCGAGTAGAATTTTATTTTACAGAAGAAACCGAGGCTCAGAGAGGAAATGCTGTGCCCCCCAAAATAAGCAAGAGGAGCAGCTTTTTCCCCTTTCTTTCTTCTTTCTTCTCTCATTTTTCTTTTCCTTCCTTTTTTCCTTTCTTTGCTCCAGTTCTTCCTTGCAGTTCTATATTTGTTATGACTTATTTCTACGCAAGACCTTGGAGCTCACCCACACTCGTGATCTAGAGCTTTGGACTCCTCGCCTGATGAATTCTGTACCAGAGCATTCACCAGTACGTGACTTGACTATCTCATCCGCGTGAGCCGCGCACCTGACAAACGCACGCGCAATTCAGTTTTCTCCTGCCATTGCCAGGGTAGTAGGCGGCTCTAGGGCTAAATCGGTTATAACTGCTGCGGGCTCACAAAATCTCTAAATCTCCGGCCTCGGGTAATCGACATTTCCCCTTTTAATTCCCTCTCCTAGCAGGCTGTGGGGCCCGAGAGAGACCAGTGAGTTCTCCCTCCCCGCCCAGAAGCCTGTTTCTGGGATGAAGATTTTTTATTTCGGCAAGAAGAAACAGCAGTTTCAAGCCGCCGAATTTCTTTAGGGGTCGCAACATCCAACTACATCCCAAGATACGTGTTCCAGAGCAAGGACCTCCGGATAATCCACAAAGTTGCATTGTTCGGGGATGTGGCGAAGATGCAAGATTTGCTGCAGTGCGGAAAACACGAAGTCAATGATGTGGATAAAGAGAAGCGGTAAGAGCAAAGGTTGGGGGAGATGGAGAGAAGGGAAAGCCCCCACCGGAGGAGCCTAAGACATCCTCCCCATCCCTCCACTTGGGTCCTTGTCCCCAATCCCCATTAACCCTCGAGAAATCAAACCCCCTCAGCACCTGGGACAGGGTCAGGGTCAGGCTTTGCCTCTTAGACATTAGACAGCAAGTCCCAAAAGCTGGCGTCACTACCTCCCTCCTATCTGTCCATTTAGAATTGGAAACTCCTTTATTTAACTTTTAGCCAAGGTCCACCTGACATATTCTTAATCAGTAGCAGCACGGGAGCAAATACAATTCTTTTTTGCTGAAATGTTGACATATCTAAAAATAGTGTTTCTAGAGTATCCGTGAGGATATCTGAGGAATTTTCTTGGCAAAGTTACTGGAATGATTTGCCATTTCCTTCTTCAGATCATTTTGACAGATGAGGAAGTTGAGGCAAATAGGGTTAAATAATCTGCCCAGGATCACACAACTGTAAGTATCTGACATGAGATTTGAACTCAGGACAGTAAGTCTTCCTGACTCCAAGCTCAGAACTCATTCATTGTGTCACTTAGCTGCCCCCATATATATGGACACGATATGTGGAGTAAAAGTTTCAAAGTAGAAAATTGCTTTTATTAAGATCTACTCTATATATCAGGCACAGGGCTGACAGCAACAGATACAAAAGAATGGGGGAGCAGGGATGGTCTTTGCACTCTAAGAATCAGTCAGTAAGGGACTTAATCCACAAGGCAGCCTGAGAAGCAGAGGATCCAACACTTGGGAAGGGAACCAGGAGAAAGAAGTGTTACAAAACCTAGAGAGAAGGGAATATCAAGAAGAAAGTTGCAGTTTCAAAGGCTTGAGAGGTAAAAAGAATAATGAGAATTAAGAAAAGACTTTTTTTTTTTAGATTTGGCAATTAAGAGATCCATTAGTATCTGTGAAGAATTTAGAAGAAAGGACATGTGTTGAAAGAAAATGACAAGAGAGGAAATTGAGACACCTCTTGTCTACATCCCTCTCATGGCATCTAGCTACAAAAGACAGGAGAGATGTGGGATGAGAGTGGGGATAGATTGATTAAGTGAAGTTTCTTTGGAGAATGGGGGAAAAGTAGGCAAGCAGGGAAATACTCAGGATGTTGTAAAAGAGTGAAGATAAGTGAGAAGATGAATAAGTAAGATTGAATGGTATCACTTGTATATATAGAGATATTTTTATTGGCAAGAAAAAGGGCTACTTTCCATGAGATAGGTGAAGGAAAAAATAGTGGCAGAAGACATTTAGATGAGTTAGGTGAGGAGGGTGAAAGAGGGAGATCTCAGGAATGGTCTTAGTTTTTTTTTTTTTTTTTTTTTCCTTTCCCCCAGTAAAATATGAGCTGAGATTTTTAGCTGAAAAGATTCAAAGAATGTACCATGGAAGGTTTGAGAAGGGCTAAAAAGGTTTAGAAGAGCTGCTGTGGTAAGTGGAATAATGGATTGTTTTGGGAAGTATAATATGAAAGGATTGCCTTGGATCAATGAGAGCCCAATTGAAGTTATGTGACATAAATTTGCAGTGGCCCTAATAAGCACAGTTGCATGATTTTCTCTAGCCTTATTTGAAAGCATGTACATAGGAAGTCTGAGGCTTAGAAGGACACTGTTGGCAATATGATATGTTAGCAATAGATTCAAGGGAAGGCAATGGAGAGTTGAACAATTATATTGAATGGTTCACCAAGGAGTCAAGATGCAGAAAGGAAAAGAGTGTAGCTAGTGCAGGAGTGATGATGACCTTGGATTAGAAATCATGATCTGGATGAAAAATGGAATTTAAGTTTGCAAGGCAAAGGAAGAGGTGGGATGACAATAGAGTGTGATCAGATAAGAGAAACTGAGGGTTTGAAAGAATGGCAGTGCTGCATTTGTGGGTGGTCAGAGGTCTGCCTTTGTATCTGGCTGAGATAGGATGAAGAAGTAGATCATATGAAACGAGGAAGTTGAGAAACTGTGAAGTGAGGTTTGAGGGAGTGATAACATGTATGTTCAAGAAGTATAGTTATTTGGAAAGGAGAGATTGTAAGTTAACATATGGGTGCAAATATCTATGTATAAACTAGATACATACAAGCTGAAGTGGGAGTAGTCTCAGCGTGGTTTGCCACACTGAGGAGTTTAAAGGAGATGACTAAAGGCTTCTGATAGAAGGCAAGACTTTTGCTGACATCAGGAGGTCGAAATGTGGAGCATTCCAGGCATGGAGACAGCAAGTAAAGTTACTTAGTGTCAAAAGATGTGTGAAGAATAGTCAGTGGACATTTAGTAAATGTCTGTTATGTAACTGACACTGCTAAGATCTTAGAATACAAAGAATGGTAAAATATAGACCCTGCTGTCAGAGCACTCACTTTTCATTGGAGGAGATAACATTAAAACAGCTAAGTACAAACATGATACTCCATAAAGGATAAACTAGGAATAATTGACAGAGGAAGACATCAATATTAAGGGGGATTGGGAAAAACTTCTTGTAGAAGTTAGCATTTTAGCCTGGATAGGGCAAAAAATGAAGGTAAGAGAAGAGAATTTCATCAGTGGGAGGACAGATAAAAATACCTGGAGTCTGGAACTAGAAGTGTCTTGTGCTAGGATGGGCAATGTCTGCACACTCCATGTATACTCTCTCAACCAAACTACTGGACACAACAAGCCAATTGATTGTATACAGTATAGAGCAGAAGGAGACACTCTACTAACCATAGAAACTGCAAGTCAACCTGCAACTTGCTCAAAGTATTTTATATCTATGACATACATTCAAAAGCTTATCATTTCTTCAATTTATTTTTCTTTAAATCATTTCCATAAGTATTTTCCCCTATAATCCAACAATCCTAATTTTTTCAAAATACGTTTTTTATCCATATTTTCAAGTTAGATTTCAAACATGATTTCCATATAAAGACATGTGAAAAAAAAACAAGGATGAAGTTATGATTAATGTAAGAAGACCTTTTTCACATGCAGTTTATAGAATCAGCTTCATTACTCTCTCAGCATATCTCATATAACTGTCCAATGAAAAGTGCATGTTAGAATTTCTCATGGGATATAATCTTCTGATGAATATGCTGATTTGTAGTTTAATTAGGTTCAAACTATATAAATAAATAAATAGATAAATAAAATAAATCTGTGTGTATGCATAGTGTTTTTTTTGATATGGTTATTAAAATTTATTTAAATATAGTAATGATCATGGAAATGATTATAAGTAACTCTTCAATTTAAAATATTTTTTCTAAAATTAAAGAAAAATGAAAATCCTATAACCATGCAGTGTGACAGTTCAAAGAAAATGTTAGTCCTCTTTTCAAGGTTGAGATACTTTTAAATGTGTTGAATCTAAACAGAAAGTCACTATTTAATTATCCACCAGTTTTAAGTTTGATTATTCTTGATAGAGACATACTCAAAATGATGAACATCGAATTTGTAAGCAGCAGCTACTTTTTACTCATTGAAAATGGTATCAGATCTGCGCAGCCCTTTTCCCTCTACTTTTACAGTTATCTTGCACTGCAACCAAGTTGCCCTCCCATTCTGGTGCCATTCAGTCAGCATGATGATTTACTTTTTCATCCTCTTCTCCTCTGATAATTGTATGCTGCTTTGCTTCCTTCTTTTCACTACTCATAACTCAGTTTCCTGCTTAAGCAATTCCCAAATATAACTACACATCTTTTAAAATTCCTTTCCCCTCTCTGCTCACTCCTTCCCAGGAATATCATCTTTTATCCTATCTTCCTTTTATTTTGCTTATCCCTTTTCTAAGTTCCCTTCATTATCTCAATAATAAAAGGCTTAATTTCATCTCCCCTAATCATTAGCAGCTAACTTTTTAAGATTGCAAAAATCTTATGTGTTGCTTTTCTGTTTTGTTGATTACTAATTTAATGACTAATTTGTATTCTTACTAAATGCTAATTATTCAGGAAGATCAGAATTCATATTGAATCTTTTTTACTTTCTAGTTGTGTGACCCTGAACACATTTGTTTCTCAGTTTCTTCAGTTTCCTGAAGTATGAGGATGATGATAACACCTACTTCCCAAAGATCAAATGAGGCAATATTTGTAAAATGCTGAATACAGTCTCTGGGACATAATAGACTCTAGTTTTCCTCTTTATCAAGATACATTCATACAAGATACATACATGTATCAATATACATGTCACCATTGCAGCTAGGAGAATGGGGGAGGAAGAATTATCTTGCCTTCTAACTAACTTAGACACACTGGAAGAAGGCATGAAGGAAAATGAAAAAGGGTAGTTCTGAAAAACAAGAAAAAAAATTAAAATACTTATATGAATGTTTATATGAATGTTCATTATGTCAGTAATACATTTTGTTGTTATGGATATTTCCTCACACCAATACCTAACACAACCTCCTTACAACTTGTAGATGGTCAGCTAGGAGCTGAAGGTTTTCAATGGATAGAATGCTAGGCTTGGAGTCAGGAAGATTCATGTGGCTCTGGGCTCAGTCTTGTTTGCCTCAGTTTTCTCATCTGTAAAATGAGCTGGAGAAGGAAATGGCAAACCACCCCAGTATCTTTACCAAGAAAACTCAAGGTGAGGAGACAGAGTCGAACAGGACAAAGACGGACTTTGAAATACACCATCAATAAAAAATTCATCCTCCTTTGACCCATCTGGTAATATCTTTATGACGATAGTTAGGTTGGTCCATAGACAGCAGACATAACCAGGCTCTTATTACAAACTCTTTCCACCATGGCAGAACTACCAAATGTTTACGGTGCTGGAATAGCCTGTGGCAACCTAGAGCCAATTCAATAGTACAATGCTGTATTGTAGAGAGAAAGATGCAAACTGGATTTGTTGGACAGAGACAGTCGAACACCTTTAATGAAGATACATATTAGTTAACCATGCTGTTCAATGAAATGGATTTGGATTTCTGTCTTTGATTAAGAAAATCAAAAATTAATAACTAACTTATTTAAATGATGCTTGAACATACTAAATAATATATTACAGTATTATTTCTTTGTATATACTATACTGACAGGCAGTACAGTGTTAGCAGGAGGTAATGTCAATGATTTTGCTTGAACATGGGGAAGAACCTAATCTTGGGGATGGCAGCAACAATGCATTTCACTGTTACCTTTTTTCAGAGCATAAACATGGCGGTAAAACTGCTTCAATATAAAGTTGATATTGAAGCAAAAATAAGGTAGGAGCTAACCTCTTGTATAATAAAGTAGATTACCATTAAAAAATCATAGTGTCCAGTGCACATATTCAATAATTAATTTATTTATGGAAATATTTCTTTAATGAAAATAATTTAAAATCAAACTTCAGTAATTTTCAGAATGTTTTTTTTTTTTCTGAGACAATTAGGATTAAGTGACTTGCCCAGAGTCACACAGCTAGGAAGTGTTAAGTGTCTAAGGCCAGATTTGAACTCAGGTACTCTTGACTTTATGGCTGGTGCTCTATCCATTGCACCACCTAGCTGCCCTCTTAATTTTCTAATGTAGGATGGAGGGGTGAGGAAGGCAGAGAAAATAGATATAATACTGGAAGAGATTTCATTTACAGTGGAACTCCTAAGAAGGAAATTCCCTCTACTGATTTAGACCAGACCTTGTTCTATATTATAATCTTAAGAGCATGGATTCTTCAACTGGTATCCATTAACTTTAAAAAGACTACACTAAGTTTACAGTTAATTCATTGTAATTGGTTTGGCTTTGTGTGTATTTTAAGCATATAAAAACTTTTATTTTAAAAGGGGGTATATGATACAGAAAAAGTTAAAAAACCCTGTTTTTGGAAGAGTCCTGGAGTACTGCAGGGTCACCCAGTAAGCATATGTGTGTCAGCTGCAAGCTCTGAATCTAGGTCTTATTGACTTTGTTGTTAGTTAATTATTCATCACATTCCTCTCTCCAGAATCTTCTTTGCATGGCTTCCCAGAATGCAATAATTCTACCAGATATTAGCTAAAATGTTTTGCTACATCTAGAACTTTGCAATGTGAATTTATCATGAAGAAATGCTATAATTTTTTAGGAAAAACTTTTTGAAATTTGTTCCTACTAGGTATAACTACACACAGAATTTTCAGAGGAAAACTTCTTAAGTACATGTTTTCTTTATTCTAATGACTATACATTTTCCTTCCTAGAACTGCTGAATAATTCCTGATTTTTTAGATAAAGGCTTAATTCGTAGTCATTGCCACTTGAAAGAGAAAAAAAAAACCCAGAATATATTAGGAGGGTTGTTAAGAGAAGGAAAATTCGAGGTGAATGACTCTTCCAGGTTTAACCTTCTCAGATGAAGAATTTAATTTAATTTAGTTGTTATTGTCGTTGTTGATGATGAATTTGTACCTGAGAAGAATGGGTAAAGATAACTAGTCAACTTTCAACCCAGGTAGATTATAGCTTTACCTTAGTAGAGTTCTGAGGAAATAAGTTTGGTTCTGTTTGGACAATAATATGGCAAGAAAGGAAGATACTCATGAAATTATAGGAAATTCTCTCTTACAATTTCTGAATTTCTATCTTCTGGTTACATATTAATAGCTAGAAGAAATCCCAAAGATTATCTAATTTCATTCTATCCATTTTATATATAAGGAAACTTGTAGTCCAGAGAGCTGAAGTAATTTGCTTTATGGTCACATAGGAATTAACAGAAGAAAGATTTATGCTCTGGTCTTATCACTCCAATGTTCCATTGTGCCATATTTCTTAACATGTCATTAGCAAATTCACAAGATGTTCACAAAATATCTTAAGTTGAACTGAAGTAAATATAGAAGGCTTACTTAATATAACAATATATTTTGACTTTTCAGGAAGGCCTTACACCACTTTTTTTTTTTTAAACTAAAGCAAAGAACTATGATATGGCAGATTTTCTCTTTTTTATTTTTTATTTTTTGTGTTATACAATTTTAAAATTAATTTTATAATTACAATCCTTTTTGACAGTACATATGTATGAGTAATTTTTTTTTTTTACAACATTATCCCTGGTATTCATTTTTCCAAATTTTCCCCTCCCTCCTTCCACCCCCTCCCCCAGATGACAGGCAATCCCATACATATCAAATATGCTACAGTATAACCTAGATACAATACATGTGTGCAAGAATTGGAAGGTATGAGTAACCTGGGTAGAAAGACAGTTTACATTCAATTCCCAGTGTTCCTTCTCTGGTTGTAGCTGTTTCTGTCCATCATTGATCAACTGGAAGTGAATTAGATCTTCTTTATGTTGAAGATATCCACTTCAATCAGAATACATCTTCATACAGTATCGTTGTTGAAGTGTGTATAGTGATTCTCTTAAAGAATGGAGCAAGGGCAGCTAGGTGGCGAAGTGGATAGAGCCCTGAAGTAAGGAGGACCTGAGTTAAAATGTGACCTCAGACATTTAACACTTCCCAGCTGTGTGACGCTGGGCAAGTCACTTAATCCCAATTGCCTCAGGAAAAAAAAAAGAATAGAGAATAGAGAAAATGTGAATACCTTGGATGGCTATAAGAGGTACAGTAATTAAAGCTTAAATTACAAAAAAGAGCAATGTTTCTAGAGGAACAAAAACAATTTAAATCATGAATCACTTAGTGAATACCAATAATTGAAAATGAATATCACTGCAAAGAGGTGAAAAATCAGCTATGCCTTATTTATAACTTGGCAAGAAAAAAAAAACAGTTCACGTGGTCATACTAACCACTGTTTATTAGTGATTACTATTTGCAGTTTTCTTTATTGATTTTAAATTAGTTAAAATTATTCCATACAAGTTTTGAACTCTTATAATTCAGTTGATATGCTTTATGAAATAATCTTAATGTCACCCATGAGGATTATAGCATGTATTTTCTTCTCTTTGTTTAATTTTCCCTTAAGAATATGCACATTGATAAATGCAAATAAAAGAATGATATAATGAAATACTTTAATGAACCCTTGATCTTATTATTGTGAATACTCATGCCACTAATTCAAATTTTAATCCTTCCATCCAATCTCATTCTACAGTACTTTTGTTATAAAGGATCCAGGAAACATACTGAATTGTTCCCTTGGTTCTTTTAATACTTGAAGACTAGTGCAAGCTTTTATTTTTAATAAAAGATTAGCCCATCCCTTTTTCTATTCAAGCATGTCCTTGACATCACTATATCAGAGTCATCAAAATCACTCATCATACATATGTCCATGGATTTTTGGGATTATCTACAATTTTGATTCTTTTGAGATCATGTGTTTGTGTTTTAAAAAATTTACTGTGGCCAAATATCATTTTTGAAAGAATATTGTATTTATAAAATGAGCTTTTGTGGTAGGGTGATTATTAGATAAGTGCATCGATATTCCTTTGGGAAATTAGTCTATAATTTTCTTTCTCTGTCTAGATTTTTCTGATTTAGGCATAGTTACCATATTTGTGCTATAAAAAGAATAGTGAGACTCTTTTGTTTGCTTATTTCCTCATATAATTTATATAGTATTATAAATAAGTTTTCTTTCAATGTTTATTAGAATTCACAAGTGAACCCATTTGACATTGGGGATTTTTTTCCTTCAGGAGTTCAATAATGGCTTGTTCAATTTCTTTTTTTTTTTTTTTTTTTTAGATGTAGTTATTTAATTAGGCATCCATTTCCTGAGCTATTAATCGGAGTAATTTATATTTTCCTAAATATTTATTGATTTTCTTTATATGATGAGATTTATTGATAGAGAATTGTTGGGCAAAATATTTCCTAATGATTTAATTTATTCATTGATGATAATTTCACTCTTTTCTTTTTTTGATAGTGGATATTTGATTTTCCTCATTTTTTTAAAATCAAATTAACCAATGGCTTACCTCATTGATTTTTTTTTTGTTGTTAAAGCAGCTATTAGACTTATATTTTGAAACTCACATTTGATTGTGAGAGTTTCAAATTTGGTACTCAGGAATTTAAAAATGTATTATCTTACTAGGTTTTTTGTTTTGTTTTGTTTTGCTTTGTTTTATTTTGTATTTGTTTTTAGCTTCATGCCCAATTCATTGATCTATTCTTTTTCTATTTCACTGCTATAAGAACTTAGGGAAGCAAATTTTATCCTAAATACTCTTTTGGCCACATCTCATAAATTTTGGTTATGTTATATAATTGTTATAATTCTCTTTTATGTGGTTTTATTTTATATCCTACACCTTTGCTAAAGTTGTTAATTCTTTCTAGTATTTTTTTAATTGATTCTCTAAATATGCTATATCACCTGCGAAGACTGATAGTTTTTGTTACCTACTTTAATTCCTTCAATTTTTTTCTCTTATTGCTAAAGCTAACATTTCTAGCACAATATTAAATAGTAGTGGTGATAAGGGGCAGCCTCTCTTCACCCCTAATCTTATTGGGAATGTTTCTACCTTATTCTCATTGTATGTAATGCTTGATGATGGTTTTAGATAGATGGTATTCATCATTTTAAGGAAAACTCAATTGTTGTTGTTTTTAATAGGAATGGGTGTTATATTTTGCCAAATGACTTTTTCTGCCTCTTTTGAGCTAATATGATTTCCGTTAGTTTAGTTATTGATATAGTCAATTATGCTGATAGTTTTTCTGATATTGAGCCAGCTCTGTATTACTAGTATAAATGCTACTTGGCCATTTTGTAATATCCTGGTGATAAGTTCCTATAATCTCTTTTTTAAATTTATTTATTTATCTATTATTATTCCCCAGTTAAATTTAAAACATTTTTTTTACATTTGTTTTAATAAATTTTGAGATCCAGATTCTCTCCTTTGTGCCTACCTACAGGACCCATTAAGAAACCACATGTGAAGTTATGCAATATATTTTCTTAAGAAAGAAAACATATATCTTCCATCATAAAAAAGAAAAAAAACCTTCAAGAAAAATAAAATTAAAGAGACAAAAAGATAGGGAGATATAGAAAGAAGAAGGGTTGGACAGGAAGGGAGGAAGGCAGAGAAATGGATAGGAAGAGAGAGAAGAAGAGGGAAAGAAAGAATGCTTCTTTCTGTATTCAGACACAATCAGTTTCTTAAATCAGTCGTTCAAAGTAGTCGTAGAACATTGTACTACTGAGAATAGCAAAGTCATTTAAAGTTGTCATCTCAGAACATTGCTATTAATTTGTGTATAATGCATGTCACTTTGCTTGAATTCACGGAGGACTTCCTGTTGAAACACATGGGACCCACCTAACAGTGGATGCTGGAGATCTAACTCAGACCTGCAAAATGGATCTAGTCTTGTGAAAGGATGATACACGGAGACTGAGAGGCAATTGCTGTGCTCTGACCTCTCTTTTCTTCCCTCTGTCTCCAATTTTTCTCATTCCCAGTCTGAAACACCTGTGTCAGAAAAAAGCTGCCTTGCAACTCCTTCAGATGTTGATTCACAGTTGTGGAGGCTCTCTGAGAATTAACCTGTCTCTTAACAATTTCCCAATTTTTTTCTGAGTTCAACATTTCATGAAGAATAATATGACAATCATATACTATAATTTATTCAGCCATTCCCTAATTGGTGGACTTCACCTTGATTTTCTTTCTTTCTTTTTTTTTTTTTTTTTGACCTGACAAGAGAGCTCCTACAAAAATTTTTGTACTTATAGGTCCCTTTACTTAAAAAAAAACCTAGTAGTATTGTTAGGAAAAAGGATATGCATGAATTTATAGCTCTTTGGGCACAGATCATATCTTCTGATCATTTATCATTTGGGGAATAGTTCTTATTTTATAAAAATTTTACTCAGTTCCCTCTATGTCTGAGAAATGAGGCATTATACCTAAATCTTGCTTCAAAATTCTATTTACAATTAGTATGTTAACCATATTCCCCTCTCATTCTATTCTCTTTTCCTTCACCCTAATAACTCCACAAAAATGTTTTGCTATTGACCAACTCTTTTCCCAATATGCTCTCTTCCCATATTCCATTCCCTATTATTTTCCTGCAAATTAAGGTACATTTCTATACCCATATATAATGTGTACATTATTTACATTTTCAGCCAATTCTAATGAGAGTAAGGCTCACTCATTCTACCTCTTCTCCCCCTTTTCTCGCTAGAATAAAAACATTTTCTTGCCTCTTTTTTATGGTATATAATTTACACCATTCCACTTTTCCATTTCATTTCCGTCCAGTACATTCCTCTCTCACAACATAATTTCATCATTTTTTTCTGTTTTATTTTTTTCCCCCAGCTGCATTACAAAAAAGTTTTTTACATTTTTTTATTATAGCTTTTTAATTGACAAAACATATGCATGGGTAATTTTTCAACATTGACCCTTGCAAAAACTTCTGTTCCAACTTTTCCTCTCCTTCCCTCCCCCTACTCCCCAGATGGCAGGTAGTCCCATATGTTAAAGTATATCTTAAATACAATATACATATACATATTTATGCAGTTGTCTTGCTACACAAGAAAAATCAGATTTAGAAAGAAGGTAAAATAACCTGGGAAGAAAAACAAAAATGCAAGCAAACAATAACAGAATGAGTGTAAATGCTATGTTGTGGTCCACACTTATTTCCCAGTGGTCTTTCATTGGGTATAGCTGGTTCTGTTCAATTGGATTTGCTTTGGATTCTCTCATTGTTGAAGATAGCCACTTCCATCAGAATTGATCCTCATATAATATTGTTGTTGAAGTGTATAATGATTTCCTGGTTCTATTCATTTCACTTAGCATCAGTTCATGTTAGTCTCTCCAAGCCTCTCTGTATTCAACCTGAAGTCAATAATATTCCATAACACTCATATGCCACAATTTACCCAACCATTCTCTAACTAGTGGGCATCCACTCCGTTTCTAGTTTTTAGCAAATACAAAAAGGGCTGGCACAAACATTTTTGCATATAGAGGTCCCTTTCCCTTTTTCAAGATCTTTTTGGGATATAATCCCCATTATAATACTGCTGGATCAAAGGGTATGAACAGTTTGACAACTTTTTGAGCATTGTTCCAAATTGCTTTCCAGAATGCTTGGATCCATTCACAACTCCACCAACAATGCATCAGTGTCCTGGTTTTCCCACATCCCCTCCAACATTCAGCATTATCTTTTCCTATCATCCTAGCCAATCTGAGAGGTGTGTAGTGGTATCTCAGAGTTGTCTTAATTTGCATTTCCCTGAACAATAGTGATATGGAACACCTTTTCATATGGGTAGAAATAGTTTCAATTTCATTATCTGAAAAATTGTCTGTTCATATCCTTTGACCATTGATCAATTGGAGAATGGCTTGATTTCTTATAAATTAGAGTCAGTTCTCTTATATATTTTGGAAATGAGGCCTTTATCAGAACCTTTAGTTGTAAAAATGTTTTCTCAGTTTGTTACTTCCCTTCTAATCTTGTTTGCATTAGTTTTGTTTGTACAAAGGCTTTTTAATTTGATGTAACCAAAATGTTCTATTTTGTGATCAATAATGATCTCTAGTTCTTCTTTGGTCACAAATTCCTTCCTCTTCCACAAGTTTGAGAGATAAATTATCCCATGTTCCTCTAATTTATTTATGATCTCGTTCTTTATGCCTAAATCATAGACCCATCTTGATCTTATCTTGGTATATGGTGTTAAGTGTGGGTCCATGCCTAATTTCTGTCATACTAATTTCCAGTTTCCCCAGCAGTTTTTGTTAAATAGTGAATTCTTATTCCAAAAGTTAGGATCTCTGCATTTGTCAAACACTAGATTGCTATAGTTATTTTGTCTTGTGAACCTAACCTATTCCACTGATCAACTAATCTATTTCTTAGCCAATACCAAATGGTTTTGGTGACTGTTGCTTTATAATATAGTTTTAGATCAGGTACAGCTAGGCCACCTTCATTTGATTTTTTTTTTATTAATTCCCTTGAAATTCTCGACCTTTTGTTCTTTCCATATGAATTTTGTTGTTATTTTTTTTCTAGGTCATCAAAATAATTTCTTGGGAGTCTGATTGGTATAGCACTAAATAAATAGGGAATATTGTCATCTTTATTATATTCGCTCGGTCTATCCAAGAACACTTAATGTTTTTCCAATTATTTAAATCTGACTTCATTTTTGTGGCAAGTGTTTTGTAATTTTGCTCATATAATATCTGACTTTCCTTGGTAGATAGATTCCCAAATATTTTATACTATTTTGACAGTTATTTTGAATGGAATGTCTCTTTGTATCTCTTGCTGTTGGATTTTGTTGGTGATGTATAAAAATGTTGAGGATTTATGTGGATTTATTTTGTAATCTGTAACTTTGCCAAAGTTCTGAATTATTTCTAATAGCTTTTTAGTAGAATCTCTGGGGTTCTCTAAGTATACCATCATATTATCTGCAAAGAGTGATAGTTTGGTTTCCTCATTACCTACTCTAATACCTTTAATGTCTCCCTCAACTCCTATTGCCTAGGCTAGCATTTCTAATACAATATTGAATAGTAATAGTGATTATATCTTAATCTTCCTTGTTTCACCCCTGATCTTACTGGGAAAGGTTCCAGCTTATCCCCATTACATATGATGCTTACTGATGGTTTTAAATATATGCTCCTGATTATTTTTAAGGAATACAACATTTATTCCTATATAAGCAAATGTTTTTATTAGGAATGGATGTTGGATTTTGTCAAATGCTTTTTCTGCATCTATTGAGATGATTATATAGTTTTTGTTAATTTGGTTATTGATATAGTTGATTATGCTAATAGTTTTCCTAATATTGAACCAGCCTTGCATTCCTGGTATAAATCCTACTTGGTCATAATGTATTATCCTGGGGATGATTTTCTGTAATGTTTTTGCTAATATTATATTTAAGATATAATCAATATATCAATATTCATTAAAGAGTTCTATAATTTTCTTTCTCTGTTTTCAACCTACATGTCTGTGTCATAAAAGGAATTTGGTAGGACTCCTTCAATCCCTATTTTTAAAAATAGTTTATATAGCATTGGAGTTAATTGTTCTTTAAATGTTTGGTAGGATTCACATGTAAATCCATCTGATCCTGGGGATTTTTTCTTAGGGAGTTGGTTAATAGCTTGTTCTATTTCTTTTTATAAGATGGGACTGTTTAAACCAATTTACTTCTTCCTCTGTTATTCTGGGCAAGTTATATTTTTGAAGGTATTCTTCCATTTCATTTAAGTTGTTGAATTTATTGGCATAAAGTTGGGCAAAGTAAGAGAACTAATGAAAAAAAAGTCAGAGGAAGGTGGTCTAAGTGTACCTGATCTAAAGCTATATTATATAGCAGCAGTCACCAAAACCATTTGGTACTGGCTAAGAAATAGAACGGTAGATCAGTGGAACAGATTAGATACAAAGGACAAAAAAGGATACATCTATAGCAATCTAATCTTTGACAAACCCAAAGATACCAACATTAGGGACAAAAATTCATTATTTGGAAGAAAACTGTTGGGAAAAACTGGAAATTAGTATGGCAGAAATTAGATATGGACCCATACTTAACACCATATACCAAGATAAGATCAAAATGGGTCCATGATTTAGGCATAAAGAATGAGATCATAAATAGATTAGAGGAACAGAGAATAGTCTACCTATCAGACCTGTGGAGGAGGAAGGAATTTATGACCAGAGGAGAATTAGAGATCATTATTGATCACAAAATAGAAGATTTTGATTACATCAAACTAAAAAGTTTCTGTACAAACACAATACTAATGCAAACAAGATTAGAAGGGAAGTAACAAATTGGGAAAATATTTTTAAAAGGAAAGGTTCTGACAAAGGTCTCATTTCCAAAATATATAGAGAACTGACCCTAATTTATAAGAAAACCAAAACCATTCTCCAATTGATAAATGGTCAAGGGATATGAACAGACAATTCTCAGATGATGAAATTGAAACTATATCCAGTCATATGAAAGAGTGTTCTCATCCAGGTATATGTGTATATATATATATATATATATATATATATATATATATATATATGTGTGTGTGTGTGTGTGTGTGTGTGTGTGTGTGTGTGTGTGTATATAAAAACACTAAATAATGCAACTTCATTCTGAATCAAATATGGGGACCTCCACCCAGTGTGCTGGATTCTGCTACTAGTTTATTAATATAATTTTGATCATGTTACTAAATGTATCTGTGCTTCAGGTTCTTCATCTACAAAATTATAGCATTAGACTAAGATAATTTTTCTAATTTTTTTCCTAAAAAGATTGTGCTTCTGTGAATGTGCACAAGGAACAGCATTGATTTTCCATAATGTAGCAGTCACAATGCCTAAATCTTACTCTTCTCAATTTCTTATGTTGTTAATCTAATATTTCAGTGACTGCCTTCAAGGTTTTTTTTTCTTTTGTTTTTTGTTTTAGTTTTTGAATATGACAATAAGGAATAAGAACTGAGAAATGGTGTGGGAAACACCCATAATGTGGTAGGAGATAAACTTAGTCTGTCTCTTCCTTGTGGAGACATGATAGAAAAGGCCAGAAATAAATCAGATATTGTATGTCTTTGTCTCTGTCTGCTTGTTTAAGGAGAGAAATGATGAGAAAACAAAATGAGATAGTAATTGAGCTATCATTATGAAACTTGAGTCAATTTTTCTGCTTTCAAACAAAATGTATAAAACTATGACCATTTTTTGGTCAAGGGATATGAACAGACAATTCTCAGATGATGAAATTGAAACTATTTCCACTCATATGAAAGAGTGTTCCAAATCACTACCGATCAGAGAAATGCAAATTAAGACAACTCTGAGATACCACTACACACCTGTCAGATTGGCTAAGATGACAGGAACAAATAATGATGAATGTTGGAGGGGATGTGGGAAAACTGGGACACTGATACATTGTTGGTGGAGTTATGAAAGAATCCAGCCATTCTGGAGAGCAATTTGGAACTATGCCCAAAAAGTTGTCAAACTGTGCATACCCTTTGACCCAGCATTGCTGTTATTGGGATTATATCCCAAAGAAATACTAAAGAGTGGAAAGGGACCTGTATGTGCCAAAATGTTTGTGGCAGCTCTTTTTGTTGTAGCTAGAAACTGGAAGTTGAATGGATGTCCATCAGTTGGAGAATGGTTGGGTAAATTGTGGTATATGAAGGTTATGGAATACTATTGCTCTGTAAGAAATGACCAGCAGGAGGAATACAGAGAGGCTTGGAGAGACTTAAATCAACTGTTGCTGAGTGAAATGAGCAGAACCAGAAGATCACTATACACTTCAACAACAATACTGTATGAGGATGTATTCTGATGGAAGTGGAAATCTTCAACATAAAGAAAATCCAACTCACTTCCAGTTGATCAATGATGGACAGAAATAACTATACCCAGAGAAGGAACACTGGGAAGCGAATGTAAATTGTTAGCACTACTGTCTATGTATCCAGGTTACTTATACCTTCGGAAGCTAATAATTAATGTGCAACAAGAAAATGGTATTTACACACATATATTGTATCTAGGTTATATTGTAACACATGAAAAATGTATGGGATTACCTGCCATCGGGGGGAGGGAGTGGAGGGAGGGAGGGGATAATTTGGAAAAATGAATTAAAAAAAAACTATGACCATTTTTACATCTAGAATAGACAATGAAGATAATAAATGTTGAAGATAAAGTGTATTTCAAAACAAAAGTAGAAAAAGTAAAGGCAGCATGGCATATTTATTAGTGAGCCAAGAATACTTAGTTCCCACCTCTGACATATATAGGGAAGTCATTTAACATGTCAGTGTTCTAGACATTGGTAGCACTGGTACAGAGAATTTTCTCTTCAGGTAGCTCCTTGTACTAGCTGAATAACAAGTCTAGTACTTGTACCTAAGTAAGTGTACAAATGTATGTATAAAATGTATATCTATATCTATATATCTATATACACATTTATAGGCATAGCCATAAAGTGACAGTGATACTTAACTTTTCTTTTAGGTGGGAAAGGAAAAGCAAAAGCATCAACACAGTGAAATGGAAAAATTGGAAGGATAAATGAACTGAAAACAGAATAGCTGGCAATGTTAATGAACTATTTTCTGTGGAGAGCTATCAACATGATAAAGATGAGGAAAATAAAATTCCTGGGAAAGAAATTCTAATAATGAGCATTGCCTCCAAGGAAAATTTAGCATCTGTGCACCATGTTTTAAAGGGGTAAATTTGTCAAAATATTTAAGTGGAATATTATTATCAAATATTATCATTCATGGTATGTTCAATTTGCTCTAAAAATCTAGATTCAGATTTATTCTTCATTCACTTGTTTTTTACTAAGAAAGAAATAAAGATCCAAATAATATATATCATGCTATTGCTGTAAGTATGATCTTTTATTTTGGAATTGTTAATCAGTATCTATTGAAAGAAGGTAGGTATTTTTTGGTGAGATCCAAAATAACAGCATATAATATGAGATATAGGAAGGAGCAAAGCAAGATAGTTTATAAAATTTTACAAATGTATAAATAATAAGTGCTAATGAGATATGAAAATAGGCTTATAGCTACTCCAAAAATTTGATGGGTTCTCTTAGTCATTAAAAAGTTTCCCATCAGTAGAAATGTTCAAGAATGAATCAATTTACATGCTTATCATGGGCTTATCATGTATTATTGAGAATATACTCCCCCACAAAAATCGGTCAAACTAGATTCTCAAGAAACTCACACTTGTAGACATGCAGATCATTCAAAAGATCCAGTCACAAACCTACCACCATGTAAGATGGACCTGAGGAGAGAAAAGATAATGTCCTTTCAGGGTGGCAGAATAAAAAAGGGGAATTGGCAGAAATATAGAGAGAAGTGCTCATGTAGCACTCATTCTATAAGGTCTTCTAGTGCTCATATGGCTTCTGGACAGGCTGTAAAAGAGCAAAAAGCAGATAACAACTACCTGCTGCCTCACTTTAAAAAATCTTAGAATCATAAGGTGATAGATGATAGCCAGGCAGGAATAGGGCGAGGAGGATTCACAGTTCATGTTGGGACTGTACTTACTAGAAGACTTCTAAAATTTCAACTCATGAGAGCTGGAATGTGAAAGTGTTCTGGATTGACATCTAGAAAGTAGAGAATGTTTAAAAAACAAGCCCAGATTTACTTTTATTAACATGAAAACTAATTTAACAGCCTTAAAAAAACCTTTCATAGAATAATTAATTTTAAGATCATAAATTAGATAACTTCAGGAAGACAACATAACCTCTTTGAGAGATACTAAAAAGGGCATCTTTCCCTAGCTCAATGTCAGTAGTCATACATTGTGACCTCAGCTGCATGCAGACAGAAAGTAATCTATTGTTCCTTTGATTGGTGGGAAGTAACAATATTAGACTTATCTGTGAGAGACAGTAAAACCATGGATAATTGAGAGAAAATTTCCTTTTTTAAAGATTGTCATCTTTTACTTTTCTATCAGCCTCACCTCCCAAGATCTCTCTTCTCAATCTTCTAATGAAACATTCCTAATCACTAGAGCAATATCATATGCAGTGTTCCATATTGATAGTCCTCCACCCTGCATAAATAGGAGGTAGTACCCTGTCATTTGAACCAAACTTGGACATTATAACTTCAGAGTGTTCAGTTGCAGTTATTTTGTTTTCTTTAATAATTATACTATTGAAGTTACAATTTTGCATTAATTCATATAAATATTCTCATCCTCCTATATAATCATTTCTAACCATACATGATGTTCCATTATATCAAAAAACCACTATTTGTTTAGTTTTTCCTCAGTCAATGAACACCTATTCTATTCCCAGTTATATGCTACTACAAAAAGTCATTGCTTTTGTTAAATTTTTTTTCTTGCCATTGGGTAAAAATAACTCATTGGGATATATGTTTAGCAGTTGGAGAGAGAATAATGCTAAAGCACCAGAGAAATTATTATTCTTTGGGAAAGTTTGACAAAAAGGGAATCAAAAGAGGGTAAGTTACTGCAAGAGAACATTGTATTTAAATTCTGTGAATAAAATTAGGTGCTGGAATAAATTGATATCAAGAATGATTACAAAATATCCATTTAGTCCATTGGAGCTAAATGAAAGAAAAAAATCTTCCTACTTTTGTGATTGTTAATTGCTCACTGTTTTTGTTAGCCTCATTCCTTCCTTCTCCTTCCCTCCTTCCTTTCCTCCCTCCATCCCTCTCTCTTCTTCATTATCCTGATTTTTTCCCCTCTTAAATGCTAAATGTCTTTCCTAAAATATATCTCCCAGGAATGAATGCATTCTTCAAACATGTTCTGATCAGGGTATAATATAAGGAAACTATCATCTCCCTCCTCCTGGATTCTATTAAATTTAGAATTCAACCTACAATCATATTAAGATTTTCTTCTGGCATTGCTGCTATATATCAAGCCTGCTTTAATCACAACAATTCGGTTTTATATGGCTGGTATATTTTTTGCCCAGATATAGGCAGGAAATAGGAAACACTGTAGGTGAATAAAAGATTGGGTGAACAATAGTCTAGATTAGAAAAGACACAGATCTGACTGGACTGGACCTTGTATTCTTATTAGCAATGGTAACATCACAATAGCTACCATAATAGCTCTTTCAGTCCTGCTAAACCTATTCTTCTATATATGAATTATCTATGCATCCAGACTTACCATATTCCCCTCCACCAACAACTCAAAAATTCTGAGTAGTGTGAGAACCTTTGTTGAAGACTGTAGGTCTGAATACGAAGGAGCTTCACAGCCAGGCAGTGCCTATTTGATGAACTACTAAAGAGGAGGACCATTAAAAGTTTATTATCTGGGGAATGATATGATCAGCATCTTGGTTTAAGGAAGCTTAGTCTGCAAGTAAAATGTTGCATGTGAGAAAGAAAAATGCACCCACTGTTTTCTGAAAAGTTTTCAATAAAGAATTATTTAAAGGTCCCCTCATGGATTTTTTGGGCAATGATTTTGCCATGCATAGGAAAAATGTAAAAAAAAACCCCTGAAAATAAGAAATGGATTTACAAGGATGCTAGTATGACTTGTGAAAAGGTGAATTCATGTGATATCTTACTTCATAGTTGTGATGACAGCACCTTAAGTGAGACAGATCCTTATGAAATAAAGAAAATTACTACTGGATTGGCTCATAGAAAAACACTAACAATATGTGATTTTTCCTCATTGTAGAAAACTGTTGTGATTTTCTTGATCTGAGTATTCTCACATGTGTGAAACATGTGAATTGCAGAAATGCCAGGAAAGCTAGTTATTACTGGTAAAGCTAGGGGGGCCAGACTCCCCTTTTTATGCATACCACATTACCTGCCACATGGTTGAAATTCTCCTTTTCTCAGGTATAGGGAACCAGCCCCAGTGATAATACACTCCATTTACACTCCTGACAAGATACAGCAGGATTGACATTGGTCTATGAAAAGTAATTCTCACCATACATACCTAAGCATTAGTAATAATCCCAGTCTTGGAGTCAGAAGATTAAGCTCAAGTTTCCAGTTTCCTATAGATTGAGAATTGGAAGGCACTGCAGGGGACATGTAGTCCAGCCTCTTTATTTTAAAGATGAGGAAATAAGCTTATTAAAATAAATTACTCTGTCATACCAATGAAAAAGAAGAGTCAGGTTTTGAACTCCAGATTCAGGTCACTTTCCACTGCACCACAAGGCATTGGCCTTGTTATCAGTGGAATCAAGGACATATCACATACATTTGTAGATGGGGATGATAACACCTGGATTATCAGCAGGATTGTTGTAAGGAAAGTTCTTTGTAAAGTGCTATAGAAACATGAGCTGTCATTCATCCAATAAATATATTTCTCTTGCATGCAACAGAATATTTTGCCAATGATCGCTTTTATTACAATTGTCTTCACTGAAAGATCATCCTTTTGGATGTCTGAAACCACTTAACAGTAGATACAGAGACTAAAATGAGGGATATGGCTGGGTAATAGTATATACTCTTATTTAACTTAACATTGTTGTTAACATAACATAATAGGGAAACAAGATAATCCATTTTCTTCACTTATATTTTACCATAATTTACTTGTTTTAAACTTAATAAAATTCTATATTCCATTGACCCATACTAGAACACTGGTGACTTTGTGTTCTGGGATCTTTGGCAGACTTTGCCAAGCTAAAAAGGATTATTTTGATTTCAGGGTGATGATTTTTCAGCTACAGAAATACTCAAAGATTGCTTACTATGTGTTTCAGTGCAAAAAGAATTAAGTACCTATTGTGTGCCAAATACACAAATTTTAGATAAAGGCACTGTCTTTGTCCTCAGTGAGTGTGCAATCTACAAGGAGGATAGAGCCTATACAGATAATTCTAATAGGAAAAAATACACAAATACTTAACAGTTAAATAATATAATAATAGGTAAAGAGTACAGTCATATTGCTATGTGAGGTATAAAGTGAGAAAGAACATCAGCTATCAAGAATAATTAAAAAAAGCTATGTGTTGTTTTAAAGGATAAGTATGAATTCAGTAGGTCATGGGAGTTCAGGAGGACTGAAAGAAACATTTCAAACATGGGAATTGGGAGCAAAGAGGCAGGAAAATGACAGTGAACAATCCAGTTTTCTTGGACAATATATAGCAAAAAGAAGCAAATATGTAAAGGTAGGCTATTAAAATTGTAGGAGGACTAGCTTTGTATGTATAAACAAATCTTTTAATCTTGGAGCTTCATCTTCTTAATCTATAAAATACCTTCACAGGATAATTTTGGAGAAGTTACATTTCAAACCTATCTGTGATATATTATTTAATGTTCATTATCTGTACTGAATGCCACATAAGATGCATGAATTTTACTTGGTTGATAGAAATAGAAAAGCATTGAAGAAATTGACATGATTAGAAAATTAGTGTGATCTCTTTCATGGAAAGAAAGGGTAAAATCATAGCATTTTTCTTTAAGTGATCAAAAATATTAACAAGCTCACAAATTTTCTGCCTATTTTTTTATAATTCTTCTGTAAGCATGGCATATAGGATACTGTACTGGGCGTGATGTCACGAATACTTAGTGATAAATTCTGCCTCATCTACTATTAACTATGAATCTTACAAAGTCCTCTAATTTCTCTGTGCCTATTTCTTTTTTTGCTTTGAATCTTGAATCTTAGATTTCCCTTACTATCAGCTTTACTATCCATTACAAGCAGTACTATAACATCCCTGTTCTCTCCCATATTCTTGATTCTTCAATTCTGCTGAACACTGAAAGTTGCCAAGGAAAACCAGATAACCACGTTTGTTAAAACTGTCACATGTTATAATGTACTTTTCTAATTCTAGGTTAGGTCTAAATTTAGCTATGGATCTTTCTATAGAATAAAATGTCTAGGTTTTGTGGCAGTCATTTTCTCTAATGCTGAGATTCTTTTTTAAACTTTATTCTGGTATCTGTTATATTTTGGTTAATTACTAGAAGTCTGGCTAATGAATAAATGAGGAAGGATGTTGCTTTGTATGAATGATTTATAGTATAAATCTCTAAAGAACAAGCAGTGTTTACATATAATTATTTGGGGTAAAACACATTTATGATACTTTTAAAATAATTTAGCATATTTGTAATTTATGGACATGAATTACAAATTAAATATATAATCTATTTTATTAATCTTATTGATCCCACTCACAGTATATATACATCAGTATGCTTACTTTTCACATATATTTTTCTTATATTGTGAGGAATTCTGAGGTTTCAAATAGTTTTTTTTTAATAATGTAATGTGTAACTTAGAGAATCTGTTTAGCCTACAATAACCCAAAGCAGAATATTTTAAATTCAATTTAAATCTTTTGACAAAATAATATTTTGGTATAATCTTAAGATTTATATTGTGCTAAGCAGTTCTCAAACTACAGCCAGATTCGGCCAGCTGGGTTATAGCAAATGGGCTGAGGGGTGGAGACAAAGTGTGAGTTTTTGTTTTTACTATATTTGGGCCTCCAACAGTCTGAGGGACAGTGAACTGGCCCCCTATTTAAAAAGTTTGAGGACCACTGTAAAGAATCTGAATTCTAAATATACTGTTACTGTCCCACAGATTTTAAAATCCTAATATTTTTATTTATTTGTGTATTTCTCTGTACAGATTCAATTTAGCTTTGGGAAAATCAGGAATCACTTCACATATAAACTATCAGTAAATTTTAAAAATCACAATGGACACAACTCACAAGAAAAATTAAAAAAAAGATAATTAGTGGACTACAAGAAAAATTCTCAGAAAGAAGGAAAACTAAATCCCAGTTAAAGCATCAAAAAATAGAATGTGATAGAGAGCTCTATTGAGGCAGGTATGGAATTCATGTTTAAATAAAGACTTGAAGACATTTCTCTTACAATGTAACAGAAAATTTGAGGTTAAGAAATGAAAAATGAAAAATCTTTAAAATAATAGTATAATCCCTTTTACTCTATGAGGTATAATCCATCTTCCTGTTTGCAATAATTTCCAATGAGTGCCAACTATTACTTTATTATGTTATTTTTTGAAGCACAGATTATCTTTAATCAACATATATTTGTCAAGTACCTTGTGTGTACCAAGCACTGTTGTGGGCACTGAGGCTCAAAAACAAAAATGAAGTACCATGGAGAAATTCACATTCAATCCAAGAATATAAGACATAAATACAAATGTAAACACAATAAAGTCATGGAAATTTGGAGCAGGGAGCAGGGAGCAGGGGAAAGTAGCAACTTCATGTAGAAGAAGATACCTAAGCAGAATTTAAAAAGAAACAAATTCTAATGGATGGGGAGGTTAAGAAAGCAGCAGTGCAATCCAGGCTGAGAAGACACCCAGCACAAGGGTATGGCTTTGGGAAATGGAGCCAATATTAGTAAACAAGCATTCATTAAGTGCTTCCTATGTACCAAGTACTGTACTAAGCATTGGGAATATATAAAAAGGGTAAAACAACAATCCCTGACCTCAAGGTGTTTAGGTTCTAAATGGGTAAAACAACATGTAAATAAAATACATGAGAACAAGTTACATATTGAATATCTGAGAGGTAATATCAAAAAAGAAGGCAGTTAAACTAAGGGGACTGAAAATTGACAAGCAGTCAAATTTCAGAAAAACAGGATAGGCTTACATGAAGTGATAGAAAGTTAAGTGAGCAGAATGAGCACATTGTACCTCCATACTGTGTGATGATCTTGTATCAATAGCTTAGCTCTTTTCAGAAACATTGATCTAAGATAATCTCAAAGGACTCAATGAAAAATGCTATCTGCATCTAGAAAAAAAAAAAACAAAAAACAAAAAAACAAAACAAAACAAAACAAAAAAAAACTGATGGAGCCTGGATGCAGATCAAAGTAGTATACTACTTTTTATTTTATTTTATTTTTTTGCTGAGGCAATTGGGGTTAAATGATTTGCCCAGGGTCACCCAGTTAGGAAGTGTTAAGTACCTGAGATCGGATTTGAAGGACAACCACCATTACCTCTAGCACCATACAATATTCTCAAAGTCAGGGCTAGAGGAAAGAAATACACAAGAAAATCAAAGGAAATTTTGTGGACCTTGAGGAAATCTAGCTAGTTCTGCTTATGTTAGATTTAATATGGGAAGGCACCCACTCACTTTACAGAGTCTTCTGTGGAGAATCTCTTCAATAATTATCATCATTATTGTCATCATGACATTTATATAGTGCTTACTACATGCAAGTCCTTTATTAAGCACTTTGTGGATGTTATCTCACTTGATCCTCATAATAGTGCTGGGAAGTGGGGGCTATTATTCTCCCCATCTCACAGATGAGGAAAGTAAAGCAAATAGAAGGAAAATATCTTGTCCAGGATCATATACATAGTAAACATCAAGCTGGGCTTAAATTAAAGTCTTTCTCATTCGATGTGTTACACTAAATCCTCTGAACCCCCTAATTGCCCTACAAAAGCAAAAGGTTCCAAAATTACATCAAAGTCCCCACATCAGGTGCAGTGGCTAGCTATATATCCCCTTCGAAGAAGCCACAAAGAACCTTAACCTTCACTACTTTTTGCCCTTCACCTACCTTCACCCTTTTCCCAAGGTTAAATTTTGGGAGAAGTCTTACATTCAAATAGCAGAATGAAATTGCAATGAAATTAGAACATCCATTGGCTCCTTCCCCTCCTTTCTACATATGCCCACCCTTCTTCAAAAGAAAAAAAGGCTATTTATGCCAGTTTTGTTTTGGGGAATCTAGGTTTTTCCCAAAGGAAATAAACTAAAAATGCTATCACATGCCTTGGATATTAGGGCAGTTTATTTTCTTCCCCCAAAGAAAACAATGATTAGCATAAAGGAATTAGAGAGTGTGCATTAAAAGAAAAACTTAAATAGGACTTGTAAATTCAACTTGTAGCCAAATTGTAATTTGTAATTATCTTCCAAGAGGCTGAAAGTAAGTCTTCACAATAATTCAGTTTGACATTGTTCAAATTCATGATTTCACATTTTTCATGATCAAGTTTCATTCAAACACTGTGTGTGTGTGTGTGTGTGTGTGTGTGTGTGTGTGTGTGTGTTTACAAGGCAGATATTTCCAATGGCTCCTCTTTCTCAAATGCCAACTCTTCATCTTGTTTAGACTGCTACTACCACCACCACAATTGACCACTTCGGTAAAGAACTACAGCCATAGTTTTAGTGCCTTTCCAAAGCCTCATGACTTTCTGAAATTTGCAAAGTCTTCTGGGCTCATCTTTCTTGAAGTTTTGACTCAGTCCTGTATAGGATGGGCTTGAACCCAGGACTGCCTGATTGAGAACAGCTCTCCTCTCCATGGGACAGGCTCTCTGTCCCGTACAAATCTTTCCCCGACACTCATGAAGTCAATAACAAGGAAGGAAGGATCAAAAAAGGAATCTACACTACATTTGTCTATTCCAGGACTCCTTTTCAATCTGGGCGCCTTCTTCAACTTCACAGAACTGTTAGGGGTTGCAAGATATTTGAGAAATTATCTAGTAGAATGTTTTCATTTTACAGCAGAAGAAACCGAGACGCTCAAAGGAAATGGTGAATCCATCAAAGTAAGCAACAGAGCAGTTCCCAAGATTCGAACGCAAGACCTAGAACTTTGGACTCCTCGAGCTGAGAGCTAACGGACGCACCCACCTGTCAGTGATTTTCCCCCTTTTCGCATCCATATGAACCACGGACCTGACAAACACAGCCGCAGTTCAGTTTCCCTCCTGCCATTGCTAGGATTGCAGGCGGCTCTCTAGGGCTAAATCGGTTAAAACTGCTGTGGGCTCATAAGTCTCTAAACCTCAGGCCTCCAGTTACTTGTGATTTACCTGTTTATTCCCCCTTTAATTCTCCTTCCGAGCAGGCTGAGGGATCCAAGAGGGGACTTACCTGCCAGTTCTCTCAACCAGCCCTCTCCCTGGCTTCATTCAACTTGTGTCCAGGATGAAGAAGATTTTCCACCTCAGCAAGAAGAAGCAGTTTCGCCCCTTCATCAAACTGCCTTGTTACTTGGGGTCCAAACTAAAAGTGCAATAAAAAATAAAGATAAAGTATGAAAAGTGCTGTATGAACGAACCACAAGATACTAGGTATGTATCACAGAAGGATACCTGGTCTGGAGCAAGGACCTCGGGAACATCCACAAAGCTGCATTGCTCGGGGATGTGGCGAAGGTGCAGCAGTACCCTGCTCAGAAAGCACAACGTGAATGATCTGAATAAGGTGAAGGGGTAAGAGCAAATGTTTGGAGAGGGGTGGAGAAGGGAAGACCCACAACAGAGTAGCCAAAGACACTCCCCATCCTTCCATGTGAGTCCTTGCCCCCCACCACCATTAACCCTCCGAAAAGAAATCCCTCTCAGTACCTGGACAGGATCAAGGTCAGACTTTCCTCCTAGGGATTAGATAACAAGTACTGAAAATTGGAGCCACCTGTCTTTCCTGCTTATTTTTTTTTATTAATTTTTTTGGTAGTGACAGTACTGCTTTATTTGGACATTTACTATAGCCAGAGTATGGGTATAATATACCAATACTAAGAGAATAGTGAAAGGAACAGAACATGAAATCAAAGCCACTTATTGCTTGCATGACCTGGGAAGACTTTCAGCCTCTCTGGATGTGATTTTCTCCTTATATAAAATAGGATTGGGAGAGGTCTAAAGGTGTTTTTGTTTGTTTTTTAAATTAAAACTTTTTATTTTCAAAACATATGATAATTTTTCAACATTGACCCTTGCATTGCCTTGTGTTCCAAATTTTCTCATTCTTTCCCCCACTCCCTCCCTTAGATGGCAATCGATCCAATATATGTTATTTATGTTAAAATATATGTTAAATCCAATCTATGTAAACATATTTATACGGTTATCTTGCAGCACAAAAAAATCAGATAAAGAAAATGAGTAAGGAAACAAAATGCAAGCAAACAACAACAAAAAGAGATTGTTATGTTATGATCCATACTCAATTCCCACAATACCTTCTTGATGTAGATGGTCCGTTTCATCACAAGATCATTGGAACTGGCCTCTGCATTCCCATTGTTGGAAAGTGTCATGTCCAGAACTGATCAGCATGTTGCTGTGTACAGTGATCTCCTGGTTCTGTTCATTTTACTTAGCATCAGTTCATGTAAGTCTCTCCAGATCTCTCTAATGCCATCCTGCTAATTGTTTCTTATGAAACAATAATATCCCCTAACATTCATATACCAGAACTTATTCAGCCATTCTCCAACTGAGGGATATCCACTCAGATTCCAGTTTCTTGAAAAAGGCTGCCACAAACATTTTTGCACCTGTAGGTCCCTTTCTCTCTTTTAAGATCTTTGGGATACAAGCCCAGCAAAAACAATGTTGGATCAAAGGGTATGCACAGTTTGATAAGTTTTTGAGCACAGTTCCAAATTGCTCTCCAGAATGGCTGATTCGGTTCACAATGCCACTAACATTGTGTGTGTGTGTCCCAATTTTCCCACATCCACTCCAACATTTATCATTATCTTTTCCTATCATCTTGGTCAATCTGAGAGGTATGTAGTGGTATCTCATAGTTGTCTTAATTTGCATTTCTCTGATCAATAGTGATTTAGAGTACCTTTTCTTATGACTAGAAATGGTTTTAATTGCTTCATCTGAAAATTGTTCATATCCTTTGACCATTGATCAATTGGAGAATGTCTTGAATTCTTATAAATTTGAGGCAATATTCTCTATATTTTAGAAATGAGCCCTTTATCAGAATTCTTAAATGTAAAAATGTTTTCCCAATTTATTGCTTCCCTTCTAATCTTGTCTGCATTAGTTTTGTTTGTACAAAAACTTTTAAACTTAATATAATCAGAATTATGTATTTGCTGTTCAGTTATGAGTTCCAGTTCTTCTTTGGTCACAAATTTCTTCCTTCTCAACAGATCTGAATGATAAACTATCCTATGTTCTTCTAGTTTGCTTCTAATATCACTCTTTATTGTGAAATGCCAATGACAGACCTGCTAGCTCTCATAGAGACCATGAAAGCAAGAAAAGGAGAAACACCGGTGTTTATGGTCAAGACATTTTATTTTTTGCTGAGGTTTCTCTCTTTTTTTTTTTCTTCTATGCATATTTCTACATTTATCTTGAGGCACAAGAAAAATCACATCAACAAGTGGAGGAAAAGAAGAAAACAAAAAGCAAAGAACAAAAATGGTGAAAATACCAGATTGTGATTCGCATTGTCTCCCCATTCCTCTTTTTAGATATAGATGTCTTTCTCCATCACAAATTTATGAGAATTGGTCTGAATTACCATCTTGCTGTGTACAATGTTCTCTTAGTTCGGCTTACTTCACTCAGCATTAGTTAGTGTAAGTCTCTCCAGGTCTTTCTAAAATCATCCTGCTGATCATTTCTTATAGAAAAATAATATTCTATAACATTCATATAGCATAACTTATTCAGTCATTCCTCAATTAATGAACATTCACTCAATTTCTAATTGCTCACCACGACAAAAAAGACTGCTACAAATATTTTTGCACATGTAGATCCTTTTCCCATTTTATGATCTTTTTGGGCTATAGACCCAGTAGAAACACCGCTGGATAGCCCTTTGGGCATAGTTCCAAATTGCTCTCCAAAATGGTTGGATCAGTTCACAGGGAGTCCCTTGTTCCCTGAGAGCAGTGATAAAACAAATCTGGAGTTTTCCTATGACTAGTGGTAGTTTCCAAATTTTTATCCATGTCGTTTCTTTCTATCTCCTTCCTTTCTCTCCCTCTGTCTCTGTTTCTGCCTATGTCTCTTTCTTTCTCCCTTTATGGCTTCACTATCAGTAGGAACTAAAATCAGGAAGTCAGAGACCTTAGAGTGAATTTCTGGTGGAGAGCTTACTCCAGTAAGGGATATCCCTTCACTTATGCAGTCTCCAATTCTGTCAATTTCCCCAGGATTTACATTGTAAGGATTCTGGAAGCTTAGAACTCAGTCTCTAGATGCTGAATTTTCAGGCCCAGTTTATTTTCTGTCTCCTCATACCAGCAGTCAAATTT
This sequence comes from Sminthopsis crassicaudata, assembly GCF_048593235.1. Lineage (NCBI taxonomy): Eukaryota > Metazoa > Chordata > Mammalia > Dasyuromorphia > Dasyuridae > Sminthopsis > Sminthopsis crassicaudata. Next base: position 280,788,477 of record NC_133621.1, read on the forward strand.
TTTTTTAATATTTTAATAGTTTTTACTTACCAGATACAGGCATGGGCAATTTTACAACATTGACAATTGCCAAACCTTTTGTTCTAATTTTTCCCCTCCTCTCTCCCCCCCCTAGATGGCAATACATGTTAACTATGTTAGAGTATAAATTAAATAAAATATATGTATACATGGACAAACAGTTGTTTTGCTGTTCAAAAAGATTTGTACGGATTTTGAAATACTGTACATTTAGCCTGTGAGGGAAATCCAAAATATAGGCGGACAAAATTAGAGGGACTGGGAATTCTATGTAGTGGTTCATAATCATCTCCTAGAGTTCTTTTGCTGGATGTAGCTGGTTCAGTTCATTACTGCTCTATTGGAATTGATTTGGTTCATCTCATTCTGAAAATGGCCACATCCATCAGAATTGATCTTCATGTAGTATTGTTGTTGAAGTATACAAGTATCTCCTGGTCCTGCTCATTTCACTCAGCATCAGTTCATGTAAGTTTCTCTAGGTCTTTCTGAAATCAGACTGTTGGTCACTTCTGACAGAACAATAATATTCTATAATATCATATCCCACAATTTATTCAACCATTCTCCAATTGAGGGGCATCCATGTACTTTCCAATTTCTGGCCACCACAAAGAGAGCTGCCACAAACATTCTTGCATATACAGGCCCCTTTCCCTTCTTTAAGATCTCTTTGAGATACAAGGCCAGTAGCAACACTGCTGGGTCAAAGGGTATGCACAGTTTGATAACTTTTTGAGTATAGTTCCCAATTGCTCTCCAGAATGGCTGGATGTATTCACAATTCCACCAACAATGTACCAGTGTCCCTGTTTTCCCACATCCCCTCCAACAATTCAGCATTACCTTTCCCTGTCATTCTATCCAATCTGACAAGTGTGTAGTGGTATCTCAGAGTTGTCTTAATTTGCATTTCTCTGATTAATAATGACTGGGAGCATCTTTTCATATGACTAGAAATAGTTTCAATTTCTTCATCTGAGAGTTGTCTGTTCATATCCTTTGACCATTTATCAATTGGAGATTGGCTTGATTTCTTATAAATTAGAGTCTATTCTCTATATATTTTGGAAATGAGGCATTTATCAGAACCTTTGATTGTAAAACTATTTTCCCAGTTTGTTTCCCTTCTAATCTTGTCTGCATTAGTTTTGTTTGTACAAAAGCTTTTTAATTTGATATCAAAATTTTCTACTTTGTGATCAATACAGATTCTAGTCCTTCTTTAGTCACACATTTTGGTCCTCCTCCACAGATCTGAGAAGTTCTTATCCTATGTTCTTCTAATTTATTAATAATTTCATTCTTTATGCCTAGGACATGAACCCATTTTGATCTTTTCTTGGTGTACTGTGTTATGTGTGGGTCAATGCCTACTTTCTGCCATACTAGTTTCCAATTTTCCCAGCAGTTTTTGTCAAACTGTGAATTCTTATCCCAGAAGCTGGAGTCTTTGGGTATATCAAACACTAGATATTAAAATTACTGACTATTTTGTCCTATGAACCTAACCTATTCCACTGATCAACTAGTCTGTTTTTTAGCCAATACCAAATGGTTTTGGTGACCCCTGCTTTATAATACAGTTTAGATCTGGTACAGCTAGGCCACCTTCATTTGATTTTTTTTTTTCATTACTTCCCTTGAAAATCTTGACCTTGACCTTTTGTTTTACCAGATGCATTTTGTTGTTATTTTTTTCTAGGTCGTTAAAATAGTTTTCACTACTAAATAACTTATTTTAAAAATAATTTTAACTTTTTAACTAATAAATTATTTTAGGTAATATTCTCATCTTTATTAAATTTGTTCTACCTATCCAAGAGCATTTAATATTTTTCTATTTGGTTAGATCTGACTTTATTTGTGTGGAAAGTGTTTTGTAGTTTTTGATCCTTCTCTTAAGCTCCAAAATCACAAAGTTGCTAAGGAAAAAAAAAAAAAAGGTAGATAAATTAATCGGAGTATGAAGCGACTGTCAATTTAGGGTTCAAAGAGAAACTTTAATGTTTTCAGATAAAGTATCACCTTCTATCCAGCCTATTTACCATTCCATTCCAGCATATCTGTTCCCAGTCCTTTTCATCCTTTGCCAGTCTGCTGTCTGGCTTGTAGGAGGGTTTCAGTGCCAGATCAGAAAGACCTGGAATTCTGCAAACTAATCACAGACTAAGCAGGTCTGATTGACTGGGAAGCAGGCAATTTGTTGAAGAAGTACCAGGTGATCAATAACCACCATCTGTTTTGTACACACCCCCTGCAACGTGACAAAGCCAAGAGATCAGGCAACAGAATGTAAATATCAACAAGGGAGCAGTGATAATAAAACCATGGCAGGAGAAGGCAAAGTGCCAAGAAATCAAGGCTTGCTGGAACAAATTCCTGAATTCATCAATGCCTTTGGGGTCAGATTGATTTAAAGAAGGCCAGTTCATATCCTGAATGATTTTTTCAAAGATTGCTATATTAACACCATTGAATGGAACACACCAAATAAGTGGGCATTAACTGTTACAACAGTAATACAAAGAGGGTGAAATCTAAAATCACATTCCTTTTTTTTTTCCTTAGACAATTGGGGTTAAGTGCCTTGCCCAGGGTCACAGCTAGAAAGTATTAGGTTTTTGAGATCAGATTTGCTCTCAGGTCCTCTGAAGTTCAGGGCTGGTGCCCTATTCACAGCCCCACCTAGCTCCCCCTATAATCACATTTCAACATAAACTGGTTCTGAGTAATCTACATGATCTCCTAAAGCTAACAAAATATCTCTTACTTCAATTATAAGTTGTAATAAATGTTGGTTAATAGCTTCTTTTTTTTTTTTTTTTGCAAAGCAAGAATTATATGCTGTTGAGCAGTTACAAATTGAGCTGTTTGCTCATTTTCACCAACATAGCAACAGCAATGGATGTTGTGGAAGCAATAAGAGCTGCTAGAAGCATAACATTTGCAATGACACATGAAATACTCTGTATTATCTTTGGCGTTTCTTGGGTTGGGGAATCATACCATTGTGGGGCAACAACAGGGAGAAAAGCAAAAGGGGTATAGGTGATAGCATGACATTCTCATGAAGCAGCTGTTTTACATTGGAGGGTATTAGTATGTCCATATCATGAGTGGTCTTAGGGACCACCATCCCTCTGAGGGGACTAGGTGGATCTTCCCAGGTCACCAGCAAAAAACATGGTGGAACATCCCACAAGGCTCAGTGGAGTTCCATGGATACATGGAAGGGTGATAAAAGAACAAGCAGGCACAGTTAAATGTTCTTAATGGTTTCTCAGCCATTGCTTTACTGTCAATGGTCCATACTGCTCTCCAGAGCCTGGTTATCTTGTCCCCAGAAAAAAGATGCTTCCTTCCGTTTTCTCACTATGGCTGGAGCCCCACTGCCCTGTAGCCGGATCTTTCCACAAAACTTGTGAAGTCAATGGAAGGGGCCAGTCGTGCCAGCCAGTGGAGAGCTTGGGTACTGTTGGAGTGGGTGGAGAAAAAAAAACACTTCTTGATCAGGGAAGCTGAGTCAAAGAGTCAAGAAATTCAAAGTGAATATCACCTGTGCTAATTGTGCTGTAGGGGAGAGTGATTACACACTGATTGCACACAGCCATTAACTCCAGGTGGGAGTAATCCACAATAACCTGACCCTGGGAGTTGTGAGGGATACCTGTGAGATGATGAATGTGGAAGGAGGCATAAAAGGTGTAAAAGGTTGAAGGAGCATTTGTGAGACCCTTATCTGTTTTAGATAAGGCCTGTTTTAAGAGAGGCCTGGGCACCCAAGATCACAAAATCGAGGAGAAAATGAGCTTTGACTGCTGCAGTTCAGAACTGTGTGCTGAGGCAAAAATGAAAGAGGAATAAAGTGTCTCCAGAGATGTGAAAATAATGGAGGTGGCCAAACACTGAACATTGAGTCACTCTGCCAGGGATCCTTAGTGAAAACGACCTCAGGGGTTAAAAGAGGGAGGGAAAGGGGATGGGGAGAAGAGAAGACAGGACAGCTTTTTAAGATCTGTGGAGATTGCTCTCCTGTAAGAGGAAACCCAATAGCAGAGTGATTTAGCTGAGAGATGTGTGAGTGTGCAAATGAAGGTGGCCAATATAAGACAGAGAGGACTGAGAGTATACTAAGGCTTGAAGATCTGTAAATAATTGAAACAAATTAGACCCTCTGTGGAAGATTGCCACCTGAAAAACTGCAAAGTGTTCATTAGCTTGGATAGACATAAAGGATGTGGTAGACCAAAGGATTGAGACAAACAGAGAAACAAGGAAGCTTTAGAGTTCTTTTAATTGCTCTTTGCAGGAGGTGTCCTGCCAAAGCAGCATAAGGTAAAATCACATGGTAAGGCTGAATAGAAGGGAAAAAACATTCTAAAATAGAATCACCTTGGTGGAGTAAGGCTGTAAGGTATTCGGGAGCAGGAGAAAGAGACAAGGTAACTGGAAGTTCTGGGTCATAATGATGAGACCCTGAGTGAAGAGAGTCTATAACTTGTGCCAGAGCAGCTTTGGCTGCTGGAGTGAGAGAATAGGGGTGAAGAGCTTTAACTGAGAATTTAAGGGCAATCTTGGACAGAACCACTAGATGTCGCCCAAGATCATTTGATTCAATTGATCAGATTGGTGTGAGATGACAATTTATGCATAAGCATAAATGTGACTTAAATAACCCAAGGAGCAAAGAAGGTTACATGCCAACGACGCTAACTTCACTTTCTCCAGCAAATATAGAAGGGGAGCCAGACCTTCTGGAGCTTGTCAAGGGTGAGAAAATTGTTACTGGAGTAACTTGCCCTAGTATATAGATAACTCTGCTCTGTTGGATTTGGCCAAAATCCACCCAGGATGATGTTCTGAAAGCGATATTTGTTCCCAGGGCTATCCAACAGCGATATTTGTTCCCAGGGCTATCCCACAGTTGTATAACAAGGGTGAATAATAGTTTGTTGTACTATATTTACCCCATGGATGAGAAGGGAAACTGAGGGCCAGGGTTACAGATTGCTATAGTTATTGACTGTTTTGACCATGAAATTAACCTATTCCAGTGATCAGCTACTCTATTTGTCAGCAAAATGGTTTTGCTGCCTATTAATTTTTTAAAACTATTTTAATAAAACTTTTTATTTTCAAAACATATGCATCGATAATCTGACACTGACCCTTGCATAGCCTTATGTTTCAGATTGCTCCTCCTTGCCCCCACTCTTTCCCCTAGATGGCAAGCAATCTAGTATAGTTAAACATGTTAAAATATATGTTAAATCTAATATGTATAAACAGATACTTTTCTTGCTGCACAAGAAAAATCAGATTAAAAAAAGGAAAGTAAATGAGCAAGAAAACAAAATGCAAGTGAATAAAAAATAAAAGAGTGAGAATGTTTAAGTTGTGATCCATATTCAGTTCCCACAGTTCTCTCTTTGGATGCAGATGGCTTTCTTCACCACAAGATCATTGGAACTGGCATCAATCATCTCATTGTTGGAAAGTGCCTGTTCATTTTTAATGAATGAAAAATTGCTTTTTATTTTAAAACAAAAACTAACTTATTCTTCATTAGTGATGATGTGGGAGGAAATACTATTCTCTTATGCTGAAATTCTGTCATGTCTAAAATGAAGGGAATTTTCTTGGCAAAGTTGCTGGAATGGTTTGCTGTTTCCTTAAGTTCATTTTGACAAATGAAGCAAACCTTGTTAAGTGACTCGTCTGCCTAGTCACACAACAAGGAAGTGTTAAGTGTCTAAAGACAGATTTGAATTCAAATCCTCCTAATTCCAGCGCAAGTGCTTTTTCCTTTTTGCCATCTAGGTGCCCCTCAAGATGACTCTTCCTGACTCTAGACCCAGATCTCTTATTCATTATGCCACCTAACTACCCCATCTGGTGAAATATGTGAAGAATAAAGGTGCCAAGGCCAAAAGTTGTTGCTTCTATTAAACCATTACTATTTGTGTCAGCAATAGGTACAGAGAAATGAAGGAGCAGGGATTACCCCTGCATTGGATGAGGTCAGTCAGAGGAGTTCATCACCAAGGGAGACTGCAGAGAGGTAGAGATGAGAACTGAAAAAAGACCATTGGATTTGGCAATTAAGAGATCACTAATAATTTTGAAGAATTTGGAAGATAGAACACAGAGTATTAGAAGAAAATGACAGGAGAGGAAGTGGAGATACCAGTTGTCAACGGGCTTCTTAAGGCATTTAGCTACAAAAGACAGTAGGGATTTGGGATGATAGAGGGTATGGATTGAATACGTAAAGGTTCTTTGGGGATGTTTGTAGGCAAGCAGGGGAATAGCCAGGATGCAGGGAATGATTGAAGTTAAGTGAGAAGAGGAATGTTTAAAGAGAAATGATAGGTGAGATAGAATGGTATTGCTTGTATGTGTAGAGGCATTTTCATTGGCAAGGAGAAGCGCCACCTCTTCATGTGAGAGAGGTGAAGGAGAAGACAGTGGCTGAAAGTATTTGATTGATTAAATGAGATAAATAGTCTTTCAGAACCCGGCTGAGGTTATGTAGTAGTAGCCCACAGTTGCATTCTTTTCTGTAGCATGTATATAAGGGCAAAGGCAGTGCAGGGCAGGAGTGATTCAAGGGCAGGAATGATTCAAGACTGAGTCTGAGAAAGATACAGTTGGCAATTTGATAAGTGGGTATGTAGAGTTGAACAGACAAATTGAATGCTTCGCCAGGGAATCAAAATGGGGAAAGAAGAAAAGCTAGTCCAGAAGGGATGGTCTAAACTGGGATTAGAGGTCAGGTCTGGATGAAGAACAGGGTTTAAATTTGCCAAGAGGTGGGATGAGAATAGAGTGTGATCAAATAAGAAATTGAGAATTTATAAGGGCAGCAGTGCTGTATTAGTTGGTGATCAGAGGTCTAATTATCTTTGTATCAGGTCAAGGTATGATGAAGTATACTGTATGAAATGAGAAAGTTGAGGAAATAGAAAATGAGGGTATTTCTGGGAGCACAAAATGTATGTTGAAGAAGTATGATGCATTGGAAAGGAGAGAGAGAGATTGTCAGATTACATGGGTCAAAACAACTAAGTGTAAATCAGATACTTATAAACTGAAGTGGGAGTAGTCTCAGATGGAACGCTCTAGTTTTAAGGGTGATAAAGCATGTATAGAAGGCAAGACTTTAGCTGAGACTTGAAGGAAGCCAGGAGATGGAAGTGAGGAGCATTCCAGGTATGGGAACAGCCAGTGAAGATACTTTATGACAGGTGATGGAGCGCTATGTGTGAGTAACAGTCATTCAATAAATCTATTGTCTACTATGTAACTTACATTGCACTAAAAGCTGAGTATACAAAGAATGATACAAGAAAGTCCTCACTGTCAGCATACTCATATTCCTACGGAAGCAACAATGTGAAAATAGCTAAGTACAAACATGATATTACATACAAGACAAACTAGAAAATCACCAGAGGAAGACATCAGTATTAAGGAGGATTGGGGAAATCGTCTTGTAGAAAGGAAGATTTTAGCTGGGATTTGAGTAAGCAAGGCAAGGCAAGAGAGAGATGAGAGGAGAGATGAGAGAACTCAATGAGTTGAGAGAAATCAAATGAAAATGTCAGAAGATAGGGATACTACCTTGTACCAGGATGGGCAAATAGTGTCTACTCCATGCTTCATGCCTCCAACCAAACTACTAGAAACAACAGGTCAACCTATTGTACACAATATAGAGCAAAAGAAGCTTCTAGTAATCATAGAAAATGCAACTCAATATACATTTTGTTCAGTTGCATATCTACAGCCTTATGTACATATATGCTATTTTTTTTCTTTAGATGATTTCAATAAGAACTTTCCTGTCCCAAGCAAATCCTAAGTGCTTGGAAAACTTTATTTATCCATATTTTCAATTTAAAATAAAGATTTACAATATGATTTTCATATAAAGACAGGCAAAAAGCAGGCTTGTAATTAATGATTATAACTGAAGGCAACTGGTTTTGCATGTATACTTTATAGTATCAGCTTCGTTGCTCTCTCAGAATACCTCACTTAGTTGTCCAATACAGATAGATACAATGAATCATAGAAATTATACACAGGGAAGTTAATTTCCAAATTGCATTCTTTTAAAGAAGCATATATAAGAATTTACAAAGAGACAAGTTGAGTCTTTTCATATATGGCCCTTCCAGAGGATCTCCAGAAAGGTAGGCTGAACGTTACAGCCAGGCATGTGAATTCTTTACGCTTTTCTACTGAATTGGCTGGCTGCTGAATCCTATATTGTCATGGCTTAAACTCCTAGCTCTGATGGGGATTCTATCACTTCTGCCTAGAAACCGATAAGGCCAAATAAAAACAGAAGAGAAACAAATACCACAGCCCATTTCTCTGAGCCACAAGGTAAAAGGAAAGAAAAAGGGGTTTTCCCTTCACCTTTTAGTGCCCACAGGTGGATCAAGTGTGTATGATCTCCATCCTTTTTGAGTATTGTTTTTTAAAGAGGCATCCTCTTGCAGCTTTGCAGCCAAACATGGAAGTACAATGCACTTGAAATTCACCTACCATTTTACACTTCTGGTAGGTCAATTTCAGATGTATTTTACTTCCCTATTTACTCCCAATCCCTAGTACAGGATTATTATCAGTATTTCTAGGCCTTATGTATTGTTTTTATCTAATGAGATTCTAGAAAGAGAACTTGACTCTAGGTTTAGCCCCAATCTTTGCAGTCCTAGGCAAGATTATTGGATTATGACTATGTCAAATCATAATCATCCTCACTTGGGACGAAAATTTCTAAGCTGCTATATGCCTCAGATAAGTCTTGTAAGCAGATTATTTTTTTTTGGTTTTTTTTTTTTGTTTTTTTTTTTTGCCTCTTAGATTTAGTCAATCATCTGTCATTTCTTTCTTCTTCCCAGGAAATCTACTTATCTTTTCATTTTGACTTTGAATTTTATTTGAAGTTTATTTTGAAATGGTATTTTATTTGGTTTTTCATTTTAGTAACTGCTTTTAGGTTCTCTCTAGTCATCACAAATAGTTAAAACTTTTATGATTTCTCAAGTGGTACTTTTTTACTTGTCTCCAAAATAATTTTTAGTTTTATTACTTTACTACTTTTTAAAAACATCTTTAGGATTTTTCCCTTTTAGTGGTATATAGTTTCAGAGTTGAAGAAATGTCTTAATATCAAATACTAGAGTATTAAATTAAAATGTAGTTTAGGTGGAGTAATCATTTATTATTCTTGCTGCAGGAGGGGAAAATCTTTGCTTCTCTAAAATAAAAAAAAAAGCATTGTATAAAGCATAGTGGAATGAGATGGCTTTCATCACTAATTGGTGGAAGGTAGTGACAATAGAAATGTGTTAGGATTCTTATAAGGTGCTAAGTCACTGGAATGGATATAATTACCTAATTCAGTATGATTGATCTAACCCTACAAGGAGATGTTATGGGCCAGAACTTGAAGTACTGAGTGGAATTGAGGAGACAATGATTAAATCTAATTTAGCATTGAATTAATCCTACAGCAAATAATGGTTTCCTGGTGATGAAATGATTGGTGTGTGCTCAGTGGGCAGCATATAAGCAAGAGGCTCTCAGGGCCAAGGAGGACTTTGGGAAAACTTCTTGGGGTATTCAGAGTCAGACTCAATCCCACTTCAACCTTCGTGCTGGCTGGAGCCATTTGCACATGAGCTTGCGGGAAACAAAGAGAGGGATAGGCCTCTAAGAAAGCTAACTGGGCCCAGGAAAAGATTCAGGATTTTGAAGGACACAATAAAGGATCTGAACTTCAACTCCTGGCTGCATTTTGTTTTTATTGAACTGAACTGAAAGGAAGGCTGCCTCTACAAGCTCCCCAAGAAACCTGCTCCTAAAGAATGATTACAATTTAGAGAAACAGAAAATTGCTGAAATGAAAATAGAAATTCTAAGTGTGAGTCCTTCACTGTCTTAAATCAATTTAACTTGTTTTTAAGTCCTTAACTTTTAAGTGTGAGGTTTCTTAATATTCATAGGGATCACCTTGCTATCAAATTTGTGCAATCAAATTGGTGCTTTATTTGTGCTTTAAAATCTTTTTAAAAAGGTATTATTTCCTAAGAGGCCCTACAAATATTCCCCTTAAAAGACTGGTTTCACCTTCAAAACAGTCTTTCTTAAAATAGCCTATTTCCCTTTGGGATCCTTCTTACTGTTAGAAAGTTTTTTTCTCTACATCAAAACTCAATTTGCAGATTTATACCTTCCATTCATGAATAAAACAAGTCTAATATTTCTCCCATTTGACAATGCTTTCTATTAATACAATGTATAAGTATATACATTCTAGTTGATATAAACTCTACAATGGGAAGAGACGAAAAATCACTGAAACCCAAGATAAAATCCTCTAGTGATGAGGTCCTGGGTAGGTAGGTGAGGTAACAGTGAAAGCCTGGAGATAAAATTGTAATACTCCCTGAGGCAACCAGGGAATGTCAGTCTTCCAGTCCCACCCTTGATGGAGGTCTTTGAAAACCCTGTATCCAATCAGAAATCCAAATTGTAATACCATGCCCCCTTTCTTCCCTTATAAACAATGTCCTCAAAGTGTAGATGTTCCCTTAAGTTACTTATTAGCTCACCATGCTCAGCCTCATGCTGGCTTCTCACTCCCTCCTTTCCCTTGCAATAGCTCACTTTCTTAAGATGCTATATTCCTTTCAGGTTAGGTTAAGTTTACAGGTTAGACCTTTTTAGGTCTGTGTGTGTCCTAGGAAATATTATCTTTTCCTCCCTCAGGTTCATGTCATATCAACCTAAGAATAGTTTCGTTTCACATCAACCTAAGAATTTACAAAGAGACAAGTTTAGTCTTTTCATCACCAAATAGCACTAAGGTCCCAGAAGACAGGTCTCCTAACTAAACTTCCTTAAAAATAACTGGAATCCCAAGTCTTGTGCCTTAGCTGCTGCTTACTAATCTCAGCTTTCAGCTAAGTGCTTCTATATAGGAGCTATCTGATTTATTGTCCTATATCTCACTGCCTGTACTGTGAGACACTGATTGTATTCAATGACAATTCTCTGTCCTTAACTTGTATTCTATTTGTCTTTTTTGTCTTGTGACATCTCTACTGACTTTCAATTCTGCCTTCTTCTCATTGCCTTCTTCCTTCCCACCTTAGGCTGTTGGCACCTTTTTATTAATATCACACAAAAGTGGTGAATTGCCAATACACACAGCATTTAGAGCACACGCCTGAAAAAGTAGTTAGGTAATGTATGTATGTAATATGTAATAAATCTGCACATACATTGAGATAACCTAACTAATATAAATGCCACTGTTAATTTGCATTATAAGAAGTTCTCTTACTTCAGAGAAGAGCTGTATCCTCCAGGGAAATGACCTGAGAAACTTATACTCCCATCTGGGAACCTTGATTCTCTTGGAGCATTTTGCTTCTTTTATTGAGAGCAATTGCAGGAACCCACACTGCCAATCAATTGTGTTATCCTCTTTCCTTGCCAACCTCTATTTGTGTTGGTCTTCTCCTCTATGGATGTAGCCTGGCAGTCAATAGTTTATTCCCTTTCTTCTGGTTAAAGTAATGTCTTATCTTAGTCATGTCACTAAAAAAAATATGATTCATATTTCTAAAAGTAGTTCAAAATAGTTTGAATTAAATCTAGTAATATTGATAAACCTATTTCAAAGATTATTGAAAGGGTAACTATAATGTCTCATATCAATTGTCGGACTATAATGTTCCAATCTCAATTCAGATGTCTAATTTTATTTGTTATATTACCTACACCTAGAATATTTTTTTCAGAATTTTGTTTTAGCATTTCTCATAATATATTCCATTGAATCATTTAAATGGAATATGAGACAAATTATTAGAAATATAAATTTATCAAGTTTACTTACAAGTGGTTAAATAGTACTCTGCCTTTAAAATGTCATAAGTTGCACAACAGTTTTAATCAAAATAAAGGATCTTATCTAAAAATGAATATCAGTTTGATTTTTATCATTCCCCTTTCTTGCATGTCACAATTTTACATTGAAAAGTTTTATCTTCAGGCTGCTGAAAATTCAAATTCCTAATTTATTTTGTTGAAAATAAATTTAACATTTCATTTCAAAATGTAAAATGTTTTGAGATGACATCATTTAAAAATCTAAAGCTCTTTCTATCTTCTCACTTTCTTAATTATGTATTTGCTCTCTTAAAATGGTATGTTCATTGATTTGAAAAGCAAGATTTTGTGATAGAAGAGAGAATTAAAAAGTCAATCTTGTTCTTCTACCACAAAACCTTGTTTTTCAGTTTTAGCATAAAGATTCATTGAGAGATCCCTAAACTATACCAGGACACCATTTGATACCATTAATTTAAAGACACCTCTGCTTTGGGCATCTTCAAGCTGTTGTCAGAGTAAACTAATTTCACTCTGCCTTTGGGTTAAAATCTCTGGCATGTGAAGAAGGAACCCAGAAACTCTAAAACTCCTTGAAAGAGAAAATCTTTAACTCTGCCTCAGTGAGGGACCCTGCCCAAGGGAAACAGGCAGTTTTAATATGTTATATAGCAAAAGAATTCCGATCCTATTGAATTAAAGAAACTCATTCTATTCAAATTCCAGCTCAAGCTGAAACCCAGCTAGGAGATGAGCTAACTTGAGATTCCACCCACTAGCCCCCTTCAGCTTGTAGCCAAAGCTCCTATTATAAAAGAGCTAAACTAGAATCCTCTCTTTGCAGAGGTTCTAAACATGCCATGCTATGCCATGCCATGCCATGCCATATCTAGGAAACCTCTGCCTATTGGAATACTATTCTCTTCCAGTATTATCCTCTCTTTATCCTCACCTATCTCCCTAATGAGACCTTAGGCCTCTCTGTCAGGATTTCTAACATTACTTCCCAATCCCTATAATAAATCTTTTACAAATCTCAGTTTTCAGGCCTGTAAATTCCTTTATAGAGAATCCCTGTGTTGCCAGAAGGGAGTTCCCCCAAATTCCCTATCTTTGCACCAAATCCCAAGAGGGGATCCAAACCTCTCCATTTAGTTCCCTGAATCCCAAACCTGCCACTGGACCTTATCATTTAACTCTCTGACCACCAGAAACCCTAAGCTTATTTTGGTTCCCTAAATCTAGACCTTATCATTCCCAAATCTAGGCCTACTAAAGGGAACCCCAAAACCTAAATCTCATCACATGGACTCTTTTTGAGAATAGATCTCTTACGTTTTTCCTTTTCCATTTGATATGTGCATTCAAGTTCCTTTATAACAAATCTGATTTAATTCTATGTGTCTTTTAAAATTAGTGTCTTTTCCCTCAGGTAAACATAACTTATTTTCAGCTTTAAAAAGCTTTTCAGAAAGGATGCCAATCTTATATTCTGGTTTGCCCACTTACCTTGTTCTTCACCTTGTTCTTGCTGAAAGGTATGTGCAAGATGTCATTTTGAATGTCTGACTTTGTTCAGGATCAAGAATAGCAAAACTTACTTGGGAATGTACTAGGGTACCATTTGATACAATCACTTTAAAAAAACACCTTTGTGGCATCTTCAAGTTATTGTTGACACAATTAACTTTTTAAAAAAATTACAAGTCACCTTTATTTAATATTAAACTTGAGTTTACAGAGTATGTTATTTACATTATTTCATTTAATTCTAAAAACCTTGTGAAGGAGATGCAAATATCATTATTCCCATTTTACTAGGAAAAGAAAGTGAAACTCATGTGTCTTAAGTTTCCCTTCCCCCACTCCAAATCCAGTGCTCTTTGCCTAACTCCAAATCTAGTGCTCTTTTCATAGGACAGAAAGGACCAATGCAGGTTATCTTTGTTTATCCATGTTTCTGGTCAGGACAATTTTTCTTCTTATTGATTGAGGTGATTCAGAGCAACCCCAACGAACCTGTGATAGAGGAGTCTAACTTAAGAGAAAGGACTAAGGGTGCTGAATGTGGACACGGTGTTCTCACCTTTCACTGTTGTTGCCTGCTTGCCTGTTTTCTGCCCTCTGATTTTCTTCTTCTTTTGATCCAACCTCTCCTGTGCAGCATGACAAATGCAGAAATATGTCCAGAAGAACTGCCTATGTTCAGTCTACATTGGACCACCTGATGTCATCCAAGGTAATGAGAAGGAAGGTAAGGAGGGAGAAACATATGAATTCTGCCAAAATCGATCCCTGCACAGATCCTGAAAAACAAAAAGCCACCATTATAAAAATAAAGGACCAGTAGTTGATGAGGTGTGGTGCTTGAGGGGAAGGAGAGAAGATGGCTAGGCCCCTTTGGAGGCTATAAGGAATATTTCTGTACAGCAGAATAAGCACCACCATCACTACCAATGAATGGATTCAGCTCAAGTTTTGTTTCTTCCAGTCCTGTTACTTCCAAAGAAGAGCCAAAAATCTTTATCGAAATACTCTCTATTATCTATTTATTATTATCTATTATCTATTATCTAGACCCTCTAGTGTTTATTCCAAACATGAGCATCTTTGTAGTAAGAGGTTGGATAGGGAAAATAAATCATTTCTCTGAACCCCAATCCTCAACCCTGGGGTGTTCCACATTCCTGGAGTCTGAGCCTCCAATCCTGGGAAGATAATCTTGCTTCTTGCTGTGTTAATAGTGTTTTTGAAAGACAGATTGTTGGCGTCCAACTTCAGTGAATAACTGAGAGTGTGAATGAATCTCTGAAGTCAGGTGGAAGATATGCTTTGCAGTCTTCGTTTATTAATCATGAGTGCCAGGCTTAATATACCCTTTTGGCTAGAGTTACAATACATCTTCAGGTGACATCTTATACATTCCAGAGTTAATGCTCAATGAATACTTTGAGATTTCAGTATGTATCTTACCTATCAATACCAAGATGATTATCAACACAGAATTGTAAATAACCTAGTTGTCATGTTCATAAACATCAACAGAATTGTAAATAGTTGTGATGCTTTATCAGTACCAAAGTACTTTTCAAAACAGTGTAGTAAGTAGTAGAAATGATCAGACTAATGTATCTACCTCAAGTATTTCCTTAAATCATTGTTAAGGGATAAATAGTGTAGTTGAAATGCCTTGTTGCTGTTGTATACATTCTCCTAAATTTACCCCAAGAATTTCTTTCAAAGATTGTTCAAAGATTGAAGAGATGATGAGCCTACATGGGCTCGCCCTAACAGAGAGTAGGTCTTAAGCAACACCTGGAATAGACTCCTTCTGTTCATGGACTTCTACATCTCCCCCCTTTTTAAGACATATGGGAAAGCACAAGGCGCTAAGCCAATGAATATAAGAATAACACAAAACTTTTTAGCCATAGTTTGCTATGCTATCGGCATCAATTCCAGGGACACTGCTTTTTGCTATGTTTTCTGCCAAGACAGTTAATTCAGATATATCTCAAGTGTGGTTGGAATTAAATATAGCTCCCTTTATTTTCTTCCTTATTTGAAACCATGTCACTTTGGTGGTATCATTATCCCATCTGAAGAATTAAATATATATGAGTGAATTTATAATCACAAGTTAGTTGGGATTGAGTTTCCAAATTGTTTACATGATCCCCTAACTATATTAATGATTGTTCCATTAACTTTGGTCCTTCTTTTAATTCAGTATCTATATTAATTTGTTCTTTTTATTAAGAGCTAATGATACTTTTTTTGCTAATTGATTTGCAAATTGGACAATCTGAATAGATTGTTAGGAGCTGAAGCTGAAATAGTAAGTGTTGTAATAACTGCTATAGTTGCCAGAACTCCAGCAATGAGTAATCCAACAATTCTCCTTTTCCTGCTTTTGTTTCCTAATTTTCCTTTGATGTTATCTCCATGACCTGTAGCAGTGGTGATTAACCTTAGTAGGCACCATCACACAGGATGTGTGTTCAATAATAACAACCATAGGTAATAAATTAGAAGACATTTCTAATAGCTAACTGGGATAAAACACAATTGTAGCATTTTACAATATAATATATCTTCCTAGCACATTCATGATTTAGATTCCAATGCCATTCCTTAAAACAGCATATGTAGTTAGAAACATCTTTGTATTTTTTAACCATGCTGTAGAGTATATTACTGGGCAGCCTGAACATATCATGGAATCCCATATCTGAGATGTAAAAATTTGGGTCATCTTAAATACATTGTAACAGGAGACTCATCCAGATACTGGATAATTTGGGGTCCATTCATCAATCAATTCCAGTTCCTCCACAAACCAATGGAGCCCAAAGTCCCCTGGAAGTAGGAGTGATGATCCTATCTTCTAAAACTACTTTCTGCTGAGAATGGACATAGAGCTAAATCATCGACAAAGTCCCATATTTTTATGAAGGGGGGTGATAAGCTGGAATTCATTGAAGTGTGCAATGATTGATTTAGTTCCTTGAAGCTAGTCAATTCAGTTGTAACTGACCAAAATCTAGAATAAAAAACAAATCTAACAAAATACTTTTTTAAAGCCTATAGGTGAAAGAGATCAAATAATGAGTTAGAGGACCTATGAATATAAAAAACCCCAGAAAAACTTTTTGGGGGATAAGGTGTCAAAGAAATTGACATTTTTATTATTTGGAAAACAGCTGAACAAACAATGGTATAAAAATAAAGCATAATACTAATCTGCTCTAAGAAGTGATAAAAGATAATTTCAGAGAAACTTGAGAAGAGTGATACCAATTTATGTAGAGTGAAGAAAACAGGATCAAGAAAACATTTTACACAATAACAACATTTTCACACTACCTGGTTTAGATATCAATACCATATCTGTGTCACAAAAGGAGTTTGATAGGAGTCCTTCTTTCCCTATTTTTCAAGTAGTTTGCATAGTATTGGGATTAACTGTTCTTTAAATGTTTGGTAGAATTCATATGTAAATCCATGTGGCCCTAGAGATGTTTTCTTGGGGAGTTAATTAGTACCCTGTTCTATTTCATTTTCTTTCTTTCTTTCTTTCCTTTCTTTCCTTTCTTTCTTTCTTTCTTTCCTTTCTTTCTTTCTTTCTTTCCTTTCTTTCTTTCTTTCTTTCTTTCTTTCTTTCTTTCTTTCTTTCTTTCTTTCTTTCTTTCTTTCTTTCTTTCTTTCTTTCTTTCTTTCTTTCTTTCTTTCTTTCTTTCTTTCTTTCTTTCTTTCTTTCATTCTTTCTCTTTCTTTCCTTTCTGTAATTTGTTGTTTCACCCATTCATTTTCATGATTAGATTATTTAGTTTCCAATTAATTTTTGTTCTATTTTCCTCTGGCATTTTATTGCATGTGATTTTTATTACATCATGATTCAAAAAAAAAATCCATTTACTGTTTCTGCCTTTATTCATTTGATTTTGTGGTTTTTATGCCCTAATACATGGTCAAGTTTTATATAGTTTCCATAAACTGCCAAGAAAAAAAAATATCCATTCAATTTTCTTCAAAAGTCTGTCATACTTCACTTTTCTAAAATTCTATTTATCTCCTTAACTTCTTTCTTATTTATTTTGTGGTTTGATTTATGTGGTTTGAGATCCCTCAATATTATACTTTTGCTATCGATTTCTTTTTGCAGCTCTCTTAACTTCTCCTTTAGGAATTTAGATGCTACAACTGTTGGTTTATACATGTTTAGTATTGATATTACTTCATTATCAATGGTATCAATGGTATCTTTTTTTAACAAGATATAATTTTCTTATCTCTTTTAATTAGATCACTTTTTGTTTTTCCTTGATCTGAGGTCAGGATAGCTATCTTTTTTAAGCATAATAGATTCTTTCTCTAGCCTTTTGCCTTTACCGGAAATGTGTCACACTGCTTTAAATGTACTTTAAATCTTGTAAACAACATATTGTAGGATTCTGGATTTTAAAACAGTTTGCTATTCGATTCCATTTTATGGAAGAGTTCATCCCATTCCCATTCACAGTTAAAATGCCTAATTCTATATTTCCTGCCATCTTATTACCCCAAATTGTATTTTTCTCTTTCCTTTCCCTCATTCCCTCTTCCCTAGAATTTTGCTTCTGACCACCACTTCCCTTAAATGGACCTCCCCTTTTATAGTCCCTTTCCCTTTCTTATACTTTCCCCCCACTACTTATGTTTTCCCTTTTCATGTCATGTTTCCCTTCTCACTTCTCACTTCTCTACAAGGTGAGGGAAGTTTCTCTGTGAAACCAAATAGTCTGATATTCTCTCTTTGAGCCACATCCAATGAGAATAATATTCATACAATGTTCATCCCCTTCCTTTCTTTCCCTCAATTATAATAGGTCATCTTTGCCTCTTCTCCCTCAATTATAATAGGTCATCTTTGCCTCTTCATGAGATGTTCCCCTCATTTAACTTCCATTTTCCTTTTTTCCGGTATAACCCCCTTCCTATCTGTAGTTTATTTTTTATATTTTCACAGTAAAACCAAATTATACGTGCATTCTCTTAAGTATACCCATAATGGAGATATAGTTCTCAAGAGTGCATTTATTTTTACCTTTTTATGCTTCTTTTGAGTTCTGTATTTGCAGTTCAAATTTGGGGGTAAACTCTGGTCTTTTCCTCATAAATAACTGAACTTTACCTGTTTCACTGAAAGCTCACCCCGGAGAGATGATGATCAATTTTGCCTGATAATTGATTCTTGGTTGCATTCCAATTTCCTTTGTCTTTGAGAGTATCAGATTCTGGGTCCTTTGAGCTTTTAAGCTAAAAGCTGCAAGGTCAGGGGTAATCCTACTTGTGGCTTCTTGGTATTTGAGGCTGCTCGCAATATTTTTTCCTTGGTCTGATAGTTCTGAAATTTAGCTCTTTTATCCCTTGGAGTTTTCAATTTGGGTACTCTTTCAGGAGGTGGTGGATGAATTGTTTCAGTGGCTATTTTATTCTCTAGTTCAAGGACATCACAGCAGTTTTCCTTGATGATTTCCTGAAAGATAATGTCGAGGCTCTTTTTTAATCATGGTTTTCATTTTCTTAGATTGTCTCTTCTAGATCTGTTTTCCAAGTCAGTTTTTTTTCCAATGATATTCTCATATGTTTTTTCACTTATTTTTGTTTTTGCTTGACTGATTTTTGATGTCTCATTGAGTGATTTCCAAATGGAAATGTTTAGTGAATTATTTTCTTCAGTTACTTTTTAAATTTTCTTTTGTATTTGGACAATTGAAATTTTAAATGAGTTGCTTTCTTCTATGATTTCATTTTCATTTCACTAATTCTGTTTTTTAAGGAGTTGTATTCTTTTTCCATTTTACACATTTTGTTATTCAAGGAGTCCTTTATCCATGTTTTCAAATCTGTTTTATAAGGGTTTTTTCTTTAGAAAATGTTATGGTTTTGTTGTTGTTGTTGTTGTTGTTGTTTGTTTTTTTGTTTGTTTTCCAAACCTTCTTGCAATGTTCTCATTTCATTTCCCCATTTTTCTTCTCTCTTTTAACATTTTGAATTCTTCCAAGAGAACCCTGTAAAATGTGAACCAATTCATATCACTTTTTGGGGCTTCATCTCAAGATGATGTGCTTTTAGTTTCTTCAGGCTTTGACTCTTCTCTTTCTCCATAAAAAAGTATCTATGGTCAGAATTCTTTTTTACCTTTTTGCTCATGTTTTAAAAAAAAGTTTGAGATCTGCCTTTAGGGTAAAGGGGAGATTATCCAAGCTTCATCTATAGGCAACAATGGCCTCACTGGATCAGTAGTGACTAACTTCCGGTGCTGAGTGGGCCTGGCCATGTCCCGTGACTATTCTAAGGTATAGGGACTCACTATTTGTCTTTTGTGTTTGCATTAGATGGCTTACAGCTAATCTGCTGATCTATTGGCTTACCATCAGGTCAGAGTTGCCAGCACTGCTATAGATTCCTCTAGTTGATTGTGTGGTGCTGTGGAGGTGCCACCACCCTGGGTCTTGCACTGCCTTTTTACTTGGCCTGTCCTCATTGCACCAGCTCGCACTTGGCCTCGCTCCCTCTTTGCTTGATTGAAACAGATCTTTTCTGGAGATATTCCAAATTATCTTCTGCTGGAAATTTGTTACACTCCAAATATTTGTGAGTTCTGTCACTCCAAAATTAGTTCAGAGGGTGAATTTGTTGTTAATTTGAGTGACACGGGGAGAAGTCAGAAAAAAAGATATGTATCTTTTCTGCCATCTTGGTTCAGCCCCTGCTGTTTAAAATTTTTATAACAGATTTTATTTCTAAGACTTTCTTCTCCCTGAAAATTAACTTGTAAAAGGCAAAACTCAGCAGAATATAACTTGTCTTGAAGCCCATTCATTCAGTGTACTTTTTGTTCCTAATAGAAAAAGCATGGATAATAGCTTTAAAAAGGCAAGAGCCTTATTATGTTAAATATCCCCAGAAGACAAACCTCGCACTGTGTGGAGAGAAGGAAACAGGAGCAAGAATTCAAGTCCATGAGAAATATCCCCAAATTTGGTAATATTTTGCCTAGGAGAAAATGAACTTTCCCCATTTCTCCCGGCTCCACAGAAGCCCAATCAGTAATTCTATCTATTCAGGATAATATTTAGCACAACAGCTAGTGAGGCATAGCTTACTTGAAACAGAATGAAGGTGTTGGTCGAAAATTATAACAATTGAGTCAATTGACAAGCATTTCTCAGGTACCTACTGTGTTTCAGGTTACTATCCTAGATGCTACCATACAGTCACAAGAGTTGGGACAAGGTTTGTAGATGAGGGTTCAGAGTGATAACTAAAAATGCAAACTAAAGAACTCAGCTCACATCAGCTATTGCTTGCAGAAATCATTAAATTTTAGGTTTTAACAAATGAAATTAATTTGTTTGTTTCTTGTCCCATTAAAAGCCAATGAAGTCAGTGACAGATTTTTATGGACATACTTAAAACCAAAATTGAAAATCTACAAAGCAGAATTTATGAAAATATTCTAAACCTGGTTGTGTTTATAGGTCTTCTGCCTAGGCATTCATCATTCAGTTATGTAAATTGGACTTTGTATAATGTGGGAAGCATAATACTCTTTCCTAATAATGCACCTGCAATTAAGTTTGTTAACAAAAGGACTGTACACTCATTATTATGATTTTAACTAATATGATATAAGCAGCAATAATCATCATTTTAAGGAATACTTAGTAGTTGTTGTTGATAATTGTAGAAGTGGCACAAGGTATATAGGATTGGACAATAAAAAAGATCTGAGTTTAAATCCAACCTCAAATATTCTCCAAATGTGTGACCCAAGACAAATCATCAATCCTTTTTAGTATCAGTTATTTGATCTGTAAAATGGGAATAATAATAGTAGCTCCCTCACCACCAGAATGTTGTGAGGATTAAATGGGGTTTACATATAAAAAGTACTTTTGAACCTATGTAAATGCTAATTATTAGAAGAATATTCTCAGCAAGATCTTCTCTGAGAGTGATGTTGAATTTAAAAGCTGATTTCCCCAAGTTTGGTACAATTTTGCCTAGGAGAAAATGAACTTTTTTAACTTCTCCTGGATCAGCTGATGCCCAGTCAGTCATTCTTTCCATCCACTCAAGATAGATATTATCCTAGCAACTACTGAGGCATAAGAACTTGAGCCAATGACAAGCTTTCACTTGCTATAGTTATTTGTACAAGTATCCACCCTGTGTTTGGAAGATTATCTTTCAAAAGAGGTTCTTGGTTAATCTATATAATAGCCCTCTCTCTCCAATTCCAGGGACTAGTCTATATTTTACTGTAGCCTTTGGTTTCCTAGGCAAAGAAGAAAAATATCTTATAAAAACAACTCAAAGATGGACCAAGGAGCTTTGTCACCAAGCAGAAAGAAAGTGTTAAACCATAAAGAATTATAGAAGGATTAGGCTGGAATCCAGTAAGGAATCGCTATTAGATATTTTAGGAAAGTAATATTCAGTTTTTGCTGTGCTGGTCTTCACCAGTCCAAGACAAAATTCATCATTCAGCAGAATTTTCTTTGTGATTTTTTAATGTCTGTCTTTTTTTCTCTGCCTATTTTTCTTTTTGAGTTTCTGAAGGGGATGAACTGAGTGAAGACCTCTCACAAGAATTGGGCATTGACTTATGCCCTAATTGTGACTTGAGACTTTTCAGTAACAGATTGAGGCAAAAGTTGCAGGGGTTTGATTAGTGATTATATTTCCTTCCTGTCTTTCCTCCTCCTTTTCATTATCATTAAGAATGTGTCATCAGCTAGTATTCTTTGTTTCTGGGATAGATTTTTAGGCTCTGAATAGATTATCTCATTAGGATGTAAGCCTGGACTCCAGCAGCCAATGGGAGAAAAGGGAAAAAAAAGTTGTGGAAGCTTCTACATTAGGCTCTATACAATATTGTATTTTCAGCTTGTGCTTTGCACTACTTTACTGACGATACCTTCTCTATTGGGAGTTGCCCTTTCTTGTGAGATCATAATAAATCCATTTTGCTTTTAACCTTGAGAGTCTCTGATTTTCATTTGGGAAAGTGTCAGTGCTCTTCCACAGTTTCCATCTCTCCTCCTCTTCCTATGAAAATGATTTCCTTTGTGCTCACTTGTAGCTGTTGCTGCAATTACAATTATATTGGCATAAGTATTGGGTTCTTTTTGTTTTTTGTTTTTTTGTTTTCTTTTTTTCTGAGGCAATTGGGGTAAAGTGACTTGTCTAGGACGACACAGCTAAGAAGCATTAAGTTTCTGAGATCAAATTTGAACTCAGGTCCTCCTGGTTTCAGGGCTGATGCTCTATCTACTGGGCCACCTGCTTGCCCCAGCATAAATATTTGTTTTTATTTTGTTTGCATATGATTGTGCACTCAATGTAGCTTGTGAAGCTGACATGCAACTAACTATGGCTCGATTCTCTGCTGCTTCTGATAATTTTTGGCCTTTCACCAAGAAGAAAACATAGTTTGTCCATCAGTCAGCAGCACACCACTCATATATGGAAACACCATTCCAGCACATGGAGAAGCTTTGAATGCTGTGGATAAATTCTCGTATCTTGCCATTAATTCTGAGGTTAATACACCCTTTGCCAGAGGTAGCTCAGTGTTGGGGAGGCTCTGAGGACAAGCTTGGGAGATGAGACTTATTAGACTAATTACCAAACTGAAGGGCTATAGAGCTGTTGTGCATGCTTCATTATTGTATGTCTGTGAAACTTGGACAGTATACCAACACCATGCCAGGAAATGGAATCACTTCCATTTGAATTGTCTTAGGAAGATTCTGAAGCTTCCATCAAGTAGGATAAAATATTAGACAGTGAGGTCCTTTCTCTCTCTCTTTCTTTCTTTCTTTCTTTCTTTCTTTCTTTCTTTCTTTCTTTCTTTCTTTCTTTCTTTCTTTCTTTCTTTTTTTTCTTTCTGAGGACACTAAAAGCCGATTGTCTCCAGAGGAATCCCCTAAGGGGGATATGAGCTGCTCCTCAATACAAAAGAATCTCATAGAGGAAATCAAAAAGGCTCTCACAAGAGACCTAGAAGAGAAATGGGAAAAGGAAAGGGAAGCTTGGAAAGAATGTCTGGAGAAGTTATCCAGAGTGGAACAACTCCAAGGAAAACGGGATTAGTGAGCTGGGAAAAGATTACAGCTCTCTCTAAAACTAAAATGGATGAAATGGAAAAAAAAAATCCATAGAAGAAAAAAGCTCACTTAAAAACTCATTTGGACAATTACAAAAAGATATAAAAAAGTGAGTGAAGAAAATACATCATTGAAAATTAGACTTGAGCTAGTAGAAATGAATGACTCAGAAAGAAACCGAGAAGTATTCAAGCAAAACAAGAAAAATGAAACAATTGAAAAGAATGTCAAGTACCTTATTGGAAAGACAACAGTCCTGGAAAACAGATCCAGGACAGACAATTTGAGAATAATCAGACTCCCTGAAATATGTGAGGAAAAAAAGAGCCTGTACACTATTTTCAGGAAATTATCAAAGAGAACTGCCCAGACATTTTGGAAACAGAGGGTAAAATAGACATTGAAAAAATTCATCCTTCACCTACAGAAGGGACTCTGAAATCAAAACACCAAGAAATATATTGGCCAAGTTTAAGAACCATCAAATGAAGGAAAAAAACTATTGGAAGCTGCTAGAAACAAGCAATTCAGATATGGAGGAGCCACAATAAGGATAACGCAGGATCTAGCAGCGTCCACATTAAAAGACAAAGGGCCTTGAACATGATATTCAGAAAGTGCTATGAAGCCAAGAATAATTTACCCAGCAAAAATGAGCATCGTTTTCCAGGGAAGAAGATGGATATTTAACGAAATAAATGAATTCCATCTATTCTTGATGAAAAAACCAGACCTACACCAAATGTTACAGAACTCAAGAGATTTCTAAAAACATAAAAAGAAATCTTGAGAACTATATTTCTGCCATAAAGATATGTAAAGAACACATGTATAATTTGTCCTAGAAACTAGAGGTGGAAAGGGAATAATATCATAAAAAAGGGTAGAGTGGTGGTACTATAACTCATGAAGAGGCAAAGGTAACCTATTCTATCTGAGAGAAAGAAAGGAGGGAGATGATAGTGTGTGTCAATAGACCTATTCAATTTATGGTGAAACTTCTTCCACTGCATGGAAAAGTGAGAGGGAAGCAGTAAACTAAGGGGAAGGCAATACAGATATTGTAAGAAAAAAGGGGTAAAATAGGAAAAGGAACTTTAAAGTGGGGGAGAGATACTAAAAAGGGGAGGGCTGTGAAAAGCAAGTGGTGTTCACCAATTTAATACTGGGTAGAGGGGTAATATGGAAGGAAAGGAGAAAAGCATAAGGAGGGGTTAACAGGATGGCAAGCAATATGGAATTAGTCATTCTAACCATAAAGGTGAATGGGGTAAACTCTCTCATAAAGAGGAAGCAGTTAGCAGACTGGATTAAAAGTCAGAATCCTACTATATGTTGTTTATAGGAAAAACACCTGAAACAGGGTGATACATTCAAACTAAAAGTAAAAGGGTGAAGCACAATCTACTATGCTTCAGGTGAAGCCAAAAAAGCAGGAGTAGCCAGCCTCATCTCAAATAAAACAAAAAAATTGATCTAATTAAAAGAGATAAGGAATGGCATTATATCCTGCTAAAGGGTAGCATAAATAATGAAGCAGTATCAATATTAAACATATATGCACCAAGTGGTAGAGCCTCTAAATTCTTAAAAGAGAAATTAAGAGAGCTGCAAAAAGAAATATACAGCAAAACTATAATAGTGGGAGATCTCAACTTTGCACTCTCAGAATTAGATAAATCAAACCACAAAATAAATAAGAAAGAAGTCAAAAAGGTAAATAGAATACTAGAAAAGTGTGATATGATAGATCTTTGGTGAAAGCTAAATGGAGACAGAAAGGAGTATACTTCCTTCTCAGCAGTTCATGGAACCTATACAAAAATTGATCATATGCTAGAACATAAAAACCTCAAAATCAAGTGCAGTAAGGCAGAAATAATGAATGCATCCTTTTCAGACCACAGTGCAATTAAAATTACATTTAATAAAAAGCCAGGGTAAAATAGACCAAAAAATAATTGGAAACTTAATAATCATAAACTAAAGAATGATTGCGTAAAACAGCAAATCATAGACATCATTAATAACTTCACCCAAGAAAATGACAATAATGAGATATTATACCAAAATGTGTGGGATACAGCCAAAGCAGTAATAAGGGGAAGTTTTATATCTCTAGAGGCCTACTAGCATAAAATAGAGAAAGAGGGTCAACGAATTGGGCTTACAACCAAAATTGCTAGAAAAGAAACAAATTAAAACCCCCAGACAAACACGAAATTTGAAATTCTAAAACTAAAAGGTGATATTAATAAAATTGAAATTAAAAACCTATTGAATTAATTAATAAAACTGAGTGGGTCCTATGAAAAAAGCAACAAAATAGACAAACCCTTAGTAAACCTGATTAAAAAAAGGAAAGAGAAAAAGCAAACTGTTAGTCTTGAAAATGAAAAGGGAGAACTCACCACTATTGAAGAGGAAATTAGAACAATAGCAAGGAGGTACTTTGCTCAACTTTATGACAATAAATTCGATAACTTTAATGAAATGGAATATAGTTTGCCCAGATTAACAGAGGAAGAAGGAAGTAGTCTAAATAGTCCCATCTCAGAAAAAGAAATAGAACAAGCTATTAACCAACTCCCTGAGAAAATATCCCCAGGACCTGATGGATTTACATGTGAATTCTACCAAACATTTAAAGAACCACTAACTCCAATGCTATATAAACTATTTGAAAAAATAGGGATTGAAGGAGTTCTACCAATTTTTTTTTTTTTTTTTTTTATGACACAGCCATGGTACTGATACCTAAACCAGGTAGATTGAAAACTGAGAAAGAAAACTATAGACCAATCTCCTTAATTAATATTGATGCTAAAATCTTAAATAAGATATTAGCAAAACGACTTCAGAAAATCATCCCCTGGATAATACACTATGATCAAGTCGGATTTATACCAGGAATGCAGGGCTGGTTTAATATTAGGAAAACTATTAGTATAATTGACCATATTAATAATCAAATTAATAAAAAAAACATATGATCATCTCAATAGATGCAGAAAAATAATTTGATGATATCTAACATCCATTCCTACTAAAAACACTTGAGCATATATTAAAAACTGTCAGTAAACATCATATGTAATGGCGATAAACTGGAATCTTTCCCCATAAGATCAGGAGTGAAACAAGGTTGCCCACCATCACCATTACTATTTGATATAGTACTAGAAAAGCTAGCCTTAACAATAAGAGCCAAGAAAGAGATTCAAGGAATTAGAGTAGGAAATGAGGAAAAAAAACTATCACTCTTTGCAAATGACACGATGGTATACTTAAGAGAACCCCAGAGACTCTGCTAAAAAGCTATTAGAAATAAGTCAGAACTTTAGCAAAGTGGCAGAATACAAAATAAATCCACATAAATCCTCAGCATTTTTATACATTACCAAGACAATCCAACAACATGAGATACAAAGAGAAATTCCCTTCAAAATAACTGTTGATAGTATAAAATATTTGGGAATATATCTACCAAAGGAGAGTCAGGAATTATATGAGCAAAATTACAAAACACTTGACACAAAAATAAAGTCAGATTTAAATAATTGGAAAGACATTCGGTGCTCTTGGATAGGCCGAGCGAATATAATTAAAATGACAATACTCCCTAAACTAATCTATTTATTTAGTGCTATACCAATCAGACTTCCATAAAACTATTTCAATAACCTAGAAAAACTAACAACAGAATTTATATGAACAAGAAAAGGTCGAGAATTTCAAGGGAAGTAATGAAAAAAAAAAATTAAGTGAAGGTGGTCTAGCTGTACCTGATCTAGAACTGTATTATAAAGCAACAGTCACCAAAACCATTTGGTATTGGCTAAGAAATCGACTAATTGATCAGTAGAATAGGTTAGATTCACAGGGCAAGATAGTGAATAAAAATAGGCATCTAGTGTTTGACAAACCGAAAGATTGCAACTTTTGGGATAAGAATTCATTATTTGACAAAAACTACTGAGAAAACTGGAAATTAGTATGGCAGAAACTAGTTATGGACCCACATTTAACACCACATACAAAGATAAAATCAAAATGCTTCCAAGATTTAGGCATAAAGAACGAGATCTAAATAAATTAGAGGAATATAGGATAGTTTACCTCTCAGACTTGTGGAGGAGGGAGGAATTGGTGTCCAAAGGAGAACTAGAGACCATATTGATCACAAAACAGAAAATTTTGATTACATCAAAATAAAAAGTTTTTGCACAAACAAAACTAATGCAAACAAGATTAGAAGGGAAGTAATAGTTAAGATTCTGATAAAGGCCTCATCTCCAAAATATACAGAGAATTGACTTTAATTTATACGAAATCAAGCCATTCTCCAATTGATAAATGCTCAAAAGATATGAACAGACAATTTTCAGATGATGAAATTTAAACTATTTCCATTTATATGAAAGTGTTCCAAATCACTATTGATCAGAGAAATGCAAATTAAGGCAACTCTGAGTTATCACTACACACCTGTCAGATTTGTTAAGATGACAGGAATAAATAATGATGAATGTTGGAGGGGATGCGGAAAAACTGGGACACTGATGCATTGTTTGTGGAGTTGTGAAAGAATCCAACCATTCTAGAAAGCAATCTGCAATTATGCCCCAAAAGTTATCAAAATGTGCATACCCTTTGACCCAGGAGTGCTACTACTGGGCTTCTATCCCAAGCAAATACTAAAGAAGGGAAAGGGACTTGTATGTGCCAAAATGTTTGTGCCAGCCCTTTTTGTATTGGCTAGAAACTGGAAAATGAATGGATGTCCATCAATTGGAGGATGGTTGGATAAATTATGGTACATGAATGTTATGGAATATTATTGTTCTGTAAGAAATGACCAACAGGAGGAATACAGAGAGGCTTGGAGAGATGTTGAGTGAAACGAGCAGAAATAGGAGATCATTATATACTTCAACAGTGATATTGTATGAGGATGTATTCTGATGGAAGTGGATATCTTCAACATAGAGAAGAGCTAATCCAATTCCAATTGATCAATGATGGACAGAATCAGCTACATCTAGAAAAGGAACACTGGGATATGAGTGTAAACTGTGAGCATTTTTGTTGTTGTTGTTGTTGTTGTTTGTTTTTCTTCCCAGATTATTTTTACCTTCTGAATACAATTCTTCATTTGCAACAACAACAACAGCAAAATTCGGTACTGCACATATATATTCTACCTAAGATATACAATAAGATATTTAATATGTATGTGAATACCTGCCATCTAGGGGAAGGGATGGAGGGAAGGAAAGAAAAAAAAAACTCAGAACAGAAGGGACTACAAGGGATAATGTTGTAAAAAAGAAATACATATGCATATTTGCTGTCAAAAATGTTATAATTATAAAATTAATAATAAAAAAAAAGGTTAAGTGACTTGACTAGGGAAACCAGGGTCACCTAGCTATATATATTAGGAGCAGGATGTAAAGTGAAGTCACCTATTTATTTGCTATGTCTCTAACTTGTAAACTAAATGTAATTTGAAATAATAAAAAGGAAAATAGTTCCTTTCCTTGAGCAAAATAAATAAACAAACAAACAAATAAATAAATAAATAAATAAATAAACAAACAAAAAATTACATTCTTTTGCAAAGCCAGTTTTCTTGTTGCACCATTATATAAATCTTTCAGTTTCTCAAACAACTGATTAACAACATTTTTACCTTTCTGTTCCCTTTGTATTCTTCCACCTCCTCCAAAATCATGTCAAAGATATCCACTAGAGAACCAAAGCCAACACCAGAACCATCCTCTTTGATAGCTTGTTTTGTACTTTTGTCATAAAGTCTCTTTTCTTTGCATCAGAAATCACGTCATAAACTTGAGAAATCTGTTTGAACTTTTCTCCTTCATTTGGATTCTTACCTGGGTGAGGTTTCAAGGCTAGTTTTTTTTTTTTTTTTTTTTTTTTTTTTTTTTTTTTGTTTGTTTGTTTGTTTGTTTGTTTGTTTGTTTTTTGAGAGCCAGGGAGTAACACTCACAGTATGCCAGGTTCAAAATGTCTACGTCTGGGGTGGGTTAAAAGAGGACCTCTAGGAACTGGTGGGGATGTTGGGGGATCAAGTGGGAGAAAGAGAAGATTAGGAGTTGGGGGCACTTTGTTTGTCCAGCATGGGCAGAGGCAGTTGCAGCACTCTGATTCTCCCCAATTTTTCTGTAAAGTTCCCAAGTCCTTTCTTAAACTAATCTGTCAAGTGTCCAAACTGCACAGAGTGCAAATCTGTGGGCTGATCACACTGTTCTAAGTGCCTTATGGACACTTGCCAAAAAGCCCTTTATGGAGAAATCACACAGACAAGAACTCACAAGGTGCTCAGAAAAAGCAGTACAGAGACACTCTCAAGGTTTCAACTTGAGAACTGATTACATGACTTGAGAGACTTAGAACTGCTCTTCATGGCATGCTCTCCTTAGACAAATGTGCTGTATGAGCAAAATAGGACTGAATTAGTGCAAAAGAAGTGGGAGATGCACAAGGTTAGAGAAATCACCTCAAATATTCATAAGAACTATTTGTGTCTTGTAATGTTTTTTTTTTTTTTTCTCTAAATTGTAATCATTCTTGGAGTATGTTTCTTGGGGAGCTTTTGGAGGCAGCCTTAGTTTTAGTTCATTTCAATAATCCCAAATGCAGCCAGGAGTCCAAAGCCTTTACTGTCTCTTTCCAAATCTTATCTCCTTCATTTGGGGCTTGGCTAGTTGTCTGAAGGCCTTCCAGATCTTGGTTTCAGTGTTCTCCCGAGGACAGCCTACCACCACTTCTCTGTCTTCCTTCGTTCTGCCCGTCTTGTGAATCTCCTTGACCAAATCCTGACTCTGAATCTCCCAAAGTCCTCCTTGGCCCTGAGAGCTTCTTTCTTATATGCTGCACATTGAGCACACACCAATCATTTCATCACTAGGAAACCATTATTTATTGTATGATTAAATCAATGCTAAATTACATTTAATCATCGTCTCCTCAATTCTACTCAGTACCTTGTTTCAAGTTCTGGCCCATAACATCTCCTTGTAGGATCAGATCAGTCATACTGAACCATGCTAAATTAGATAATTGTTATCTTTATCCATTCCATGTCTTAGCACCTTGTAAGAATCCTAACAGTGTCTGACCTGTGGGACAAGATTCCAAGGTCACATTGATCTGATCCGCCAGTCAGATGCATTAATTTGACACTAACATAGTAATGTCATTTTGGTCCTCTTTGAAAATGGAGGAAAACAACCATTACCTCTAGCACCATAGAATATTTGCAAAGTCAGGGCTAGGGGAAAGAAAATCAAAGGAAAGCTTGTGGGCCTTGGAGAAATCTAGCTAAATGTGCTTATGCTAGATTCTATATGGGAAGGCACCCACTCACTTTACAAGAGTTCTCTGTGGAGAATCTCTCCAATAATTAACATCATCATTGTCATCATGAGTAACATTTATATAGTGCTTACTACATGCAAGTCCTGTGCTAAGCATTTTGTGAATGTTATCTCACTTGATCCTTATTACAGTGCTGAGAATTGGGTTCTATTATTCTCCCCATTTTACAGATGAGGAAACTGAGGCAAACAGAAGGTAAGTGTCTTGTCCAGGATCACCTAAATAGAAAGCATGTGAGGCTGGACTTGAGTTAAGGTCTTTGTCACTCCCTGTATTGCATTCAATCCACTGAGCTCTACAAATGGAAAGGGCTCCAAAATTATGCTAAC
This sequence comes from Sminthopsis crassicaudata, assembly GCF_048593235.1. NCBI lineage: Eukaryota > Metazoa > Chordata > Mammalia > Dasyuromorphia > Dasyuridae > Sminthopsis > Sminthopsis crassicaudata. The sequence goes on from NC_133621.1 coordinate 280,819,810, forward strand.
ATCCCCATATCAAATGCAATGACTAGCTACATGTTCCTTGGGAAAAGCCACAAAGAACCGCAACCTCCACTAATTTTTGCCCTTCACCTGCCTTTCCCCTTTCCCCAATATTCAATTTTGAGAGAAGTCTGACATTCAAATAGCAGAAAAAAAGCAATTAAATTGGAATCTGTTAGAGCATCCATTGGCTCCTCCTCTCCCTTTTCCTTACTTCAACCCTACTTCAAAGGGAAAATGGCTAGAGTCTACCTGAGTGTTGCTTTTGAGTAGCTAGGTTTTCTCCAATGGAAAGAAATGTAAAATATCATCCCATAATTCAGATAATAGGACTTTTTTTTTCCTTTCCCATAGAAAACAATGATGAGCAGAGGTGAATTAGAGTGTACATTAAATGAACAATTTAAATAGGACTTGAAAATTCAACTGGAAGCCAAGCTGTAGGAAGCTTAAAGTAAGTCTGCACACATAATTCTGTTTGACAATTGTTTAAATTAACAATTTCACATTTTCATGAAGAAGGTTCAATCAAACGGTGTTTGTGTGTGTGGGGGGGAGGTTTCCAAGGCAGATCTTTTCCAGTGGCTTCTCTTTCTCATATGCCAACTCTTTCTTTTGCTGCAACCTGCTGCTACCACTACAACTGACCACTTCAGTAAACCCTATAGTCACAATTTCAGTGGCCTTTTATAGCCTCATTATCTTTTGAAATTTACAAGATCACCTGGGCTCATTCATCTTGTGGTTTTGACTCAGTCCCCTGTTATGGGCCAGAGCTTGAAACAAGGTACTAAGTGGAATTACAAGGTAGAATGGAGAAGACAATGGTTCAATCTAGTTTAGCATTGATTTAATCCTACAACAAATAATGTTCTCCTAGTGATATCATGATTGGTTTTTACTCAGTGTGGAATGTATATGCAGAAGCTCTCAGGGCCAGAAGAGACAAGCACACTAGAAGAGGTAGGAGGCTGAGACAGATTCATTCATTGTCCACCTTTATCATGGCTAAAGCACAAATCTTTGGATTTGGGGAGATTCAGAAGCCAGAGAAGGCAAGCGGGAGCTCAAGTTCTAGGAACCAAAGAGAGAGCTAGGCCTCCAGAAATCTAGCTGAGCCCCAAGTGAAGGAGACAAAATTTTGAAAGAGACAATAAAGGATTTGGATTTTAAGCCCTGCTACTCATGTGGTGATTACTGAACTGAAACCAAGGCTGCTCCCAGAGACCCCAAGGAAACCTCAACAGAAAACATTATATTTTAGAGACCATATTACATTTTGGCACCTAAACGTGGGACCAAGGACGTTCATCTTTGAACCCGAAATTAGAGTGAGTACAAGAAGGAAACTTTATTAAGGGCTAAACTAGTACTTCAGCTGAAATGGGACAGATGCTTAGAAAACAGCCTTCTTTTGCAATAAAGGTAAAATGTGTAGTGAGCATTGTCAGATTTATGAAAAGCCAATGTTTGAGAGTAACTTGGGAGCAGATCAATGAAGTTTTAGAAACAGTACAGTACACATATCCTTGGTTCTCGAAGGAAAAAAAAATTGAATCCAAATGAGTTGAAATTAGCAGGAGAGCAATTATCTGAATACTACAATGATAATGGAATTGACTCAATATCCAAAGAAACAATTGATACATAGCATTTAATACAATTGGCTTTAAGAAATAAGTATTAGGGTAAGAAAAAAGAGTAAAGAGCAAGGGAGGGAGGATCAAGAAAAACTAGGTGAAAAGCATGAAGAATTAGATAAGAATGGAGTTAAGTTCAATTCTTAGTGTGGTAGTTCACAACAAGAGAAATTAGGGTATTTCCCAACCCCTGACCTACTTCCCTCAACATTTTATGGGTAGAGGGAGAAGAAGAAGGGAAAGGGGCAGTAACACATTCAGCATCACCTATGAAGCAGCCTATGACAAGATTACAAAAGGGACTGGTTAAGGCAAACAAAGGACAGGATATATCTATCTGATTTAATAAATGGATACCTGTGATTGAAGTGCTTGACTCTTAGGTCAACAGTGGCGAAGATACACTGCTTTTGACCTGGGAAAAAAAAAAGATTTGAAAAAGGATTGCACACTTCATGGGGCTATATCATCTTATATTAAGATGTTACTAGACAATCTGGCTTATGAAATCTTAACCCCTAGTGATTGGAAATCCATAACAAGGACATCTTTAGAAGCTGGACAAAACTTGTGGCTTTCTGAATATAATGAATTATGCAGGACACAAACCCACCACAAACAGAAAACTGAAGTTAATGTACAGATCACCTTTGACCAACTAGCAGGTGAAGGTCATTATGCAGACAATTCAACACAGACTAACTATCTCATAGCAGCTTATGAACAAATTGCTACTGCTGTAATAAAAGCTTGGGGCACCCTCCCAAGAAAAGATCGAGGGGAAGCCTTCATAAAAATAGAGCAAGGTTCCAATGATTTTTTTGCTGATTTTGTGGGACGTTTGCAAACAGCTGTCACAAGAACCATTGGAGAAAATGCAGCTACAGGAATGATGAGAAGACAGCTGGCTAAGTAAAATGCTAATGAGGATTGCAGAAGGTTTATATGGGAACTACACAAAGATGCTCCTTTAGAGGATATCATAAGACACTGTGCCACAGTAGGCACAAAATGCTTATTGTACTCAGACTATGATGAACATGGGAAGACGGGATCCCTCTTGACAAGGGACTTCCAGAGATACTCTCTGATGTTTTCAATGTGGGAAAGTTGGACATCTGAGAGCTCAATGTAGGTATAGAGATAGAGTGAGAAGATAGAGTGACACAAAACCTAAAATACTATGTCCAAAATGCAAATGAGGTTTCCACTGGGACTCAGAATGTAGATTGACACAGGGAAATGAGAGGCAGGGCCCAGCTCCAAGACATCAAATAAAAAACAGATGGGACATGATGGCAGCCAAGGTTACACCTTTAGAAGTTCAGGATTCTGATGTGATGAATCAGAAAAAAAATCAGATGGGAGAAAGGGATTATAATTGGAGAGAATACAGGCTTTTTTTTAACCCAAAAGAAGGGCAGTGTCCAGTGCGATCAGCTCCAATGTCATTGCCAGGTGTTGAGGAGAAATTTAGCAAGTGGTAAATAGAAGGGACTAGATAGGTTAACTGCTTGGGGAAGAAAGTTTGCTTGTATTTCTACAGATGGAGAAAGAATCAGATGGGTGCCAATGAGCCATATCCTCCTTGTCCATCAGACAGAGACAGAAAAAGGGGAAAAAAATCTCAAAACAACGGAGAAGAACTAAAAGCAGTCAGGGAAGGTGTGATCACCTCCTTTTTTGGTTCTCCTTGAACACCACCTTGAGAAGTCAGGGAGCTCATGACCACCTATGTTCTAAAAACAAAAGAAAATGGGAGATGTTATGGGCCAGAACTTGAAACAAGGTACTAAGTGGAATTAAGGAGACAATGGTCAAATCTAATTTAACATTGATTTAATCCTGCAACAAGTAATGGTTTCCTAGTGATAAAATGATGGTTTGTACTCAGCTGATAAAGCATATAAAGTACTGTGTAAACCTTAAGGTATGAAGTATGTGAGAGCTATTAGTGTCACCAAGAGAAATTATTTGTCCATTTACATCTGCATTCATTAAAAGTTTATGAAAATGTTTTTCAAATTCCACAAATTTCATACTAGGTTTCAGCCTAGTATGTCATTGTAATGCTTGAAAAACTGAGCAAGATAGAGATTACAGAACAATTTAACAATTTATTTAATAGAGAGATTTCCTGGGACCAAATGGATCATGGTTGGTCCCAGGGCTGACTGAGACTCTCTTCTCAAAGAATGTGTCCCTGAATGTGGGATATAAGATGGTTTTATAGGGTTACAAGACCTGTGACATAATGGGGGAGGTCCCTGGATGGGTACATTCATCCCATCAAACATTAAGTTGAAATGCTTATAACCTGAGCAGAGTAACTAAATAAGACAAGTAGGGAAACTGGGTCAGGACATCAAAAAAGAACTGTGCCACAAAGAACATGACCTGTAAGTCATGACATTTTAATTAATGATTTGCCTCTATATTTGAATATCCATATACTAGATTTACCTGTTTATCAGATCATATACATTGATCTTCTCCCCAATAAGTAGTATCTGTATTTTCAAATAATTATATAATTCATGACCACTTTTCTGTCCACAATGTATAGATAGTATAATATGTATATGATAATGGAGTCTGTTACTTGTTCAGGGGCCTTTAAACAAGCCAAACCATTGTCCAAATCTGTTGAAAGTATATCGTAGTGCTAAATGTTAGGCATTTTATCCATCACATGCAATTTAGAGACAGTATTGAAGTTCTACAGGATATCAGGTAAGGCACAAACAATGGAGACTATGCCTTAAATAGATATTGTTGGAGCCATCTCACAAGTATAACCTAGATGTTGACCACAGGATTTACAAACTGGATCACAAGTAATCCCTACGGAGACCAAAAGACCTACAGGCAGAATTGATATTTTGGTTTGTTGGAAAGAACGACTAGAAGGAAAAGCAAGGGAGGGGAGGGGAGGGAATGCAGGACTAGAGGGAGGGAAAGAGGGACTAGGAGAAGGAAAAGAGAAGAAAGGAGGAGGGGGAAGGGAAGGGGAAGAAGAAAAGGGAAAGAGAAAAACGAAGAAGGGAGGGGGGAAAGGGGAGACAAGGGAATGGAGATGAAGAGGGAGGAAGAGAAGACAAGATGACAAGGAGAACTATCAGCAGCAGCAGCAGGAGCAGCATGTATCATTTCTGTATTTTTAGGTTCAGTTAATCTGGAGCTGAAAGAAATCAGTATGAGCCGATGTGCACAGGATACATTTCACATCATTAATGGAACATAGGCACAGGGAAAAGCAGGAGAGGGCAAAAAAACAAGACTAGCAAGAGCATGACCTGCATTGTTTCCTTTTGAAGAAATTTTCTTACGTTTGGGACGTTGAACCCAAGTCAGTAAAACAAAATACTGGGACCTTCTACCCACATTATAGCAGACCTCATCAAAATCCCTCCAAGTGACTTAAACTTCCATAAAAACACAATACTCGGAGGCAATCTCATTAGCCCACACCTGAATGGGGCTTTTATCGTCTATATAGCCTTAGGGTATGTTTAAATCTTTATGTTTATATTTAAACTAGAAGGGGTATCTCTTTCCATTGCATAGAAAGTGTTGAAATCCTTCCCTTCTCCCTCCTTTAATAAGAGCACCAATAAGGAAAATTAAATTCTGTAGGGATGGTCTTGAACCGAGGGCTACATGGTTGACACCAGATGTGTGGCTGTCTGTCCGGTACAAATGCTTCCCAGACACACTTACGGGGTAGGAAGAATCAGAAGAGGCACTGGACTGTATTTGTCCATCTGGGCCCCGAGGGTCGCTTCCTTCAGTTTCACAGAATTGTTAAAAGGACTGCAAGAACCTTGGGAGATTATCGAGTAGAAGATCATTTTACAGAAGAAACCAGGCTCCTAGAGGAAGTGCTTTGCTCATTACAAAAGTAAATAAAACAGGTCTCGAGATTTGAACGCAAGAGCTCCAGGTCTCACCCATCCTCGTGCCCTCGAGCTTTGGACTCCTCGAGCTGAGAGCTAACGGATTTGGCATCCGTGCGCTCACCAGTGCGTGCCTTGACCCTTTATTGCATCCTCGTGAACCTCGGACCTGATAAAGGCATCACTTTCCCTCCGGCCATTGCCAGGATTGCTATCAGCTCTAGTGCTGAATCGGTTATTAACTGTTGCGAGTTCACAGATCCCCAAATCTCGAGTCTCGAGTTATTGACATTTCCCCTTTTAATTCTCCCTTTGTTTCCACTTTCATTTTCCCTTTATTTCCCCTTTTAATTCCCCTTTGTTTCCATTTTAATTTTCCCTTAAATACCCCCATTGAATTCCCCCTTTAATACCCCCTTTTAATTCCCCTTCTGAGTAGGCTGAGGGGCTCGAACGAGGACTCCTCAGCCTAAAGCCTGTCTCCGCAATGAAGATTTTCAATTTCTGCAAGAAGAAGGGGCAATTTCCATCTCGCCCCTTCAAGCTTTCGAGTTCCTTTGGGGTCCAAACACCCTACCCCACCGAAGGATACCTGATCCGGAGCAAGGACCTCAGGAAGATCCACAAAGCTGCCTTGCGTGGAGATGTGGCGAAGGTGCAGCAGCTACTGCTGCTGGGAAAAAACGATGTGAATGATCTGGATAAAGTGAAGCGGTAAGAGCAAAGGTTGGGTTAGAAGGAGAGAAGGGAAAGCCCAAACCCTAGGTAAGACATCCCTGCACAGGAGTAGATGAAGTGCATCCCAATTAACCATCGGGAAATCAAACCACTTCAGCACCTAGGACAGGGTCAGGATAGCAAGTCCCAAAAGCGGGCTTCACTTCCCCTTCCTACCTAGCCACTTTTAATGAATTGGAAACTCCATTTGTCATTTCGTCAGGCCAACATATTCTTGATCAGTAGCAACGTGGAAGCAAATACTATTCCCATCTGCTGAATTGTTTACAGGTCTAAAACGATTTTGTCAGGCTATACTTAAGAATATTGGGGGATTTTCTTGGGAAACTTAATGGAATGTTTTGCCATTTCCTTCAACCCCCTTTTGAGGGATAGGAAATTGAGGCAAACAAGGTCAAATAACCTCAGGGTCACAAAACTTTACTTATCTAACATCACATTTGACCTCAAGAAGAGTTTTCCTGACACCAAGTCCAGAACTCTTGTTCATTGTGCCACTTAGCTGCCCTGGGCTGGTGAAATATGGACACGATCTATGAAGAATGAAAGATTCAAGGCAGAAAATTAATTGTGCTTTTATTAAGACCTGTGTTTTATATAGATCTATAGATCTATAGATATAGATCTATAGATATAGATATAAATATATAGATAGATAGATAGATAGATAGATAGATATAGATATATATATAGATATAGATACAAAGGAATAGTGCAGTAGGGATTGACCTTATGCTAAGAGGTTAATCAAGAAAGGGACTTAAGCAAAGAAGCCTAAGAATCTGATACTTGGGAAGAGAACCAGGAGAAAGCAGTGTTACACAATTTAGAAGGGAATATTAAGGAGAAAATGAATGCACTTTCAAAGACACCAGAGGTTACTAAAATGAGAATAAAGAAAAAGATTTGTTAATTAAGAGATAGATTCATTAGATTCAGTGAAGAATTTAGAAAAAAACCCTTAATTTTCTGACATTCAATTACAAAAGACAGGAGAAATGGGGGATGATAGTAGGCATCAGTTGATCAAGTGTAGTTACTTTGGGGAAGGGGGGAGAAGACAAGGGGATTTTTGTAGGCAAGCAGGGAAATATCCAGGATGCAATGAAAGATTGAAGATAAGTGACAAGAGGAATGGTAAGTATTATAGAATGGTATCGCTTGTATACAAAGAGGCATTTTTATTGGCAAGGAAAAAGACTACCTCTTCATATGAGATAGGTAAATGAAAAATAATGGTAGAAGATATTTAGATGAGTTAGGTGAGAAAGAGGGTGAAAGAGGGAGATCTCAGGAAATGGTCTCAATTTTTTTCCCCAGTAAAATATGAGTAGGTTTTTTTTTTTTAATTAGCTGAAAAGGTGAACAGAGTATACTATGGGAGGTTTGAAAAGGGATGAAAAGATTTGGAAGAGCTGCTTTTTTGTCATAATTTTCTGGCAGTCCAGTTCTTATATTTTCTCTTCTTTATTTTCTCTATAGATCTATTGCTTTTTTATGAGTTGTTTCACAATCTGTTCTATTTTCTTATTTTTAAAAATCTGTTTTCTTATTTTTTGGTTATGGTAACCAATTGGTTACCATTGGTTTTGGTAACCAATATGGTAAGTGCCAAGGTGCAAGGGGTCAGCAAATTGCCTGAGGAAAGGTGATTTAGCACAGGTCAGAAACGGAGCAAATTTCTAATGCAATCTGTAATGAAATGTAAATCTACCTCCTGAATATATTCCACCCCACCCCATCCATCCCTGGCAATTTTGTCTACCATACCAGCAATGAGAGTTAATGCATATTTTGTATTTCTTTAGGGGACAGTAGTACCCATTTATTTTTGGAAATTATAATTTAGGCATAAGAATAATAATACATATTACATTAAAACTATCCTAAAAATGGTAAAATTTTGATTGTTGTAGTACATTATCAAACAATCATATTACTCCCTCATTTTTGTAGAACACCTCTTCACCTGGCTTGTGCCAATGGACATCCAGATGTTGTATCTCTCCTAGTAGAGAAAAATTGCAAACTAAATTTGTTGGACAATGACAGTCGAACACCGTTAATAAAGGTATGTATTAGTTAACCGTGATGGTCAATGAAATGCATGTTGATTTCTTTCTGTGATTAAGAAAATTAAAAGTTAGTAAATAAGTTAGTAGCTTTTGCTAACTTCTTTAAATATCCCTAATGATGCTTGAATATACTAAATTTTATATTGCTTTGTTATTTCTTTGTGTATATTATATCTACAGGCAATAGAATGTCAGCAGAAGGAGTGTGCAACAATCTTGCTTGAACATGGTGCAGACCCTAATCTTGGGGATGGCAACAACAACACTGCACTTCACTATGTTGTCCTAGGTCATAATGAATTCATAGCAAAAAAACTACTTCAATACCCGACTGATATTGAAGCAAAAAATAAGGTAGAAGCTAACCTCTTGTATAACAAAGCAGATTTTAAACGATTTGTTCCTACTAGGTATCACTACACAGAGACAAAATTTTCACAGGAACAAATTCTTAAGTACATGTTGTTTTGTTTGTTTGTTTTGTTGTGTTTTGTTTTTTTGTTTTGTTTTGTTTTGTTCTTTTGATCCTAAGGACTACACATTTAAAGTCATTTTCTTTCCAGGAAAGTTGGTAAGAGAGGGAAAATACTAGGCAAATGGCTTTCTTCCAGATTTAACCCTCTTAAGGCAAAATTTTAAAACATTTGTTTTGTTTGTTGTTGTTGTGGTTGTGATTGTTTTGAATTTATAAATTCAGGAGGAATGGTAAAGATAACTAGTCAACTTTAAACCCAACCAGGATATAGCTTTCTTTTAGTAGAGGTCTGTGGAAATAAGTTTGGCTTCATTTGGACAATAATTGATTATGAAATGAAAGTGACATAGAGAAGATCTAATCCAATTCCAATTGATCAATGATGGACAGAATCAGCTACACCCAGAGAAGAACACTGGGAAATGAGGGGAAACTGTTTGCATGTTTTGTTTTTCCCAGGTTATTTTTACCTTCAGAATCCAATTCTTCCTTTGCAACAACAACAACAACAACAAAAATTCAGTTCTGCACATATATATTGTATCTCAGTTATACTGTAACATATTTAATATGTATGGGAATGCCTGCAATCTAGGGGAGGGGTGGAGGGAAGATAGGCAAAATTCAGAACAGAAGGGAATACAAGGGATAATGTTGTAAAAAAAATTACCTATGCATATGTACTGTCAAAAATATAATAATTACAAAATTAATTTAAAAAAAAGAAATGAAAGTGACAAGAATGGGAGACACTCATGGCATAATATGAAATGGTCTCAACAAATTCTGAATTTCTGTCTTTTAAAATATTGTTACATATTATAAACTAGAAGGAATCCCAGTGATCTCTAGTTTCATTTTACAGGTAAAGAAACTTAGGACCCAGAGAGGTGAAATCATTTGCTTTATGGTCACATAGGAATTAATTAATAAAGGATTTGTGCTCTGGTCTTCTGACGCTGGTGTTCCATTAACGTGTCATTAGCAAATTCACAAGATGTTTACAAAATGTTATAAGCTGAATTGAATTAAATATAGAATTCTTGCTTAATATAAAGATATCTTTATTTTGACTTTGCAGGAAGGCCTCACACCACTTTTGCTGGCAATTTCAAGAAATAACATCAACATGGCAGACTTGCTCTTAGAGAATGGAGCAAATGCAAATGCCTTAGATAATGCTAAAAGGTACAGTAACTAAAACTTAAAATTGAAAAAAATTAACATCTCTAAAAGAATAAGATTAAGTCATGGAATTTACATCATGGAATGCTTAGTAAACAATAGTGATTGAAATTGAATATCATTGCAAAGAGGTGAAAAATGTCAACAAACACTGCCTATGAAAAGAAAAAAACTCTTATTTATGATTCTGCAAGAGAGAAAACACTTCCTATAGGCATACTAAGCATTTGTTTATTGGTGATTACTATTTGCAGTTTTCTTTATTGATTTGTAATTATTTAAGATTGTCCCACAAAAGTTTTGTACTCTCATTCAATTGATTTTCTTTATGAAATAATCTTAATGTCACTCATGAGGATCATAACATATATTTCATGTTATTACTTGTTTCACTTTCCCTTAGGAATATGCACATTGACAAATGCAAATAAATAAAAGCATGATAATTCTATGAAATCCTTTGAATGGACCCTTGATCTTTAATCAAGAATGTGAATTCTTATGACACTTTCTTCTTTTAATCCTTCTATCCGATCTGCTCCTACAGAACTTTTATTGTTCTTCATAAAGAATCCAGGAAACATAGTGAATTATTCTCTTGGTTTTTTTAATACTTGAGGACCAGTGCAAATTTTTATTTTCAATGCAAGATTAGTCCACCTCTCTTTCTGTTCATTCATGTCTTTGACATCACTTACTACATCAAAGTCATTATTGCCTACATCTATTTATATTCACCACATATATGTCCATGGATCCTTGGAATTATCTATAATTTTCATTCTTTTGAGATCATGTGTTTGGGTCTGGGATTTTAAAAACTTTACTATAGCCAAATATAATTCCTGAAAGAATAGTAGTGCTTATGAAATGTGGCAATGTGATTATTAGAAGTGCTGTGAAGTTTCTCAAATGACATCCAATTGTCTCTCCCTTCCCCAACAATTTTGAGACCAGTGCATTGTTGTTGTTCAGTGCCCATGCAGGCTTTGATGTGTGCATGTATATCTGTACATAGAAACACATCTACAAACCTATAGACAAACCAACTAGATGGGGCTGCCCATTAAACTACACAGAATCTGGAAATACTTACTTTTATCTACTTTAACCAATCTCTTTTTACTGAATGTGGGACTTTTTCATGTTCCAAGACTTGATGCAGTCAGCAAAATGTCATCTCCAACTAGGAGTATTTGGAAATCATTTCCATCATATACAACCTATTCTATTTGGACTCTGTCCAGAGCATCCTAAACAGCACTGGCAAACACCTTAGGTGAGCATATACTTCATTATTTACATCTAGCTTATTGGAAAAAAGTATCTCTTTGGTGGAATGTGTCATGGGATCTTGTTTGATCTTAGCATATGCATGAAAGAAAAATTTTTGATATCACCAAAAACAAAGCAAAACCCAACTACAACCACCCACTCCCAAACACAAAACTGATATCATCCTAACAAACAAAAATGATTGGTTACCATTGTTGGAATAATTTCAGAATTAGATGGTTATGGACATTCAGATCATAGACTGGCCAGTGTTAAGATAAAAATTAATGCAAATGAGGAGAAAGCCTAAATATGAAAGGGATATAATAGCTATAACCTGCTGTTTTTAAACAAGCTATCAAACCCTCCAAAATGGGAACTTCAGTCAATACTAAACCATTATCTCAAAGAGGAAGCCAAAATAGCCCAGAACCTGCATCAGTTGGGATATATCATCTCTGCAATAAAGAGAGATGTTAGCACTAAAATTAGCTCAAGCTTAGAACAACACAATTTATTAAAAAAAAAAATTGAAGTTAGAAGATGAAGACAGGTATTGCTTTGCAAAAAAATGAAAAGCCATTAAGGAGAGAATAAGCCTGTAGGCTGTTTTGCATGAAGACTAGCCAGATCATTCTGAAAGAATTTGTCTACAAACCTGGAAGAATGACAATGAATAAATATGAAATTGAACAGAATCATCAATATTTCTATTTTCATTATGACCAATAGTGGGACATTTGAACCCATTCAGTTCAGTATCTAAAATTCTCTGTGAGGCAAGATAAATTCAAAATTCTGCAGGAAGAGTGGCAAGACCTGAACTAGATGCCTATAAAAAAAAAGTCCATGAGAGAAAAAGCCCCCTCCCAAAAGTGCAAGAGATATTTCAGAATAATTTTTAAAGCATTTGAAAGAAAGAAAAATTCTAAAAGAGTAAAAAAGATCACTTCCCAGTGAAAGAAATATTACAAATATTGAATAGTAATAGATTGGATTTTCATTGAGCTGAAATTGAAAAAAATGTTGATAATTTCTTTCTGAACTTTTACTCTGAATGTATTAATTTTATTTTTAATAACATTTGATGTTTTACCAATTACATGTCAAGATAATTTGAGCATTCACTTTTCTGAGATTTTGAGTTTCTAAATCTCTTCCATCCTTTCAATTTGATGTAGGGGAGAGAAGTGCTTTTATCTTGGAAAACTCATTTTCACATTAATCACATTAGTTTTTTTTTTTTAGGTTTTAGGTTTTTTTTAGGTAATTTTTTACAACATTATCCCTTGCACTTACTACTGTTCAGATTTCTTCCCATCCTCCTCCCCCAGATGGCAGGCAGTCTTATACATGTTAAATATATTACAATATATTCTAGATACAATATATGTGTGTAGAACCAAATTTCTTGTTACACAGGAAGAAATGGATTCAGAAGGTAGAAATAACAGTTTACACTCATTTCAAAGTGTTCCTTTTCTGGATGTAGCTGAATCTGTCCATCATTGATCAATTGGAATTGGATTAGCTCTTCTCTATGTTGAAGATATCCACTTCCATCAGAATACATCCTCATACAGTATTGTTGTTGAAGTGTATAATGATCTCCTGGTTCTGCGTGTTTCACTTAGCATCAGTTGATGTAAGTCTCTCCAAGCCTCTCTGTATTTCTCCTCTTGGTCATTTCTTACAGAACAATAATATTCCATAACATTCATATACCAAAATTTACCCAACCATTCTCCAATTGATGGACATCCATTCATTTTCCAGCTTCTAGCCACTCTGAAAAGGGCTGCCACAAACATTTTGGCACATACAGGTCCCTTTCCCTTCGTTAGTATTTCCTTGGGATATAAGCCCAGTAGTAGTATGGCTGGGTCAAAGGGTATGTACATTTTGATAACTTTTTGGGCATAATTGCAGATTGCTCTCCAGAATGGTTGGCTTCTTTCACAACTCCACCAACAATGCATCAGTGTCCCAGTTTTCCCACAGCCCCTCCAACATTCATCATTATTTGTTGCTGTCATCTGAGCCAATCTGACAGGTGTGTAATGATATCTCATAGTTGTCTTAATTTGCATTTCTCTGATCAATAGTGATTTGGAACACTCTTTCATATAAGTAGAAATAGTTTCAATCTCATCATCTGAAATTTGCCTGTTCATATCCTTTGACCATTTTTCAATTGGAGAATGGCTTGATTTCTTATAAATTAAAGTCAATTCTCTGTATATTTTGGAGATGAGGCCTTTATCAGAACCTTTAACTATAAAAATGTTTTCCCAATTTGTTACTTCCCTTCTAATCTTGTTTGCATTAGTTTTGTTTGTGCAGAAACTTTTTAATTTGGTGTAATCAAAATTTTCTATTTTGTGATCAATAATGGTCTCTAGTTCTCCCTTGGACACAAACTCCTTCCTCCTCCACAAGTCTGAGAGGTAAACCATCCTATGATCCTCCAATTTATTTATGATTTTGTTCGTTATGCCTAAATCTTGGACCCATTTTGATCTAATCGTAGTATGTGGTGTTAAATGTGGGTCCATGCCTAGTTTCTGCCATACTAATTTCCAGTTTTCCCTGCAGTTTTTGTCAAATAATGAATTCTTATACCAAAATTTGGGATCCTAGTGTTTGTCAAACACTAGATTGCTATTTTTATTCACTATCTTGCCCTGTGAACCTAACCTATGCCACTGATCAACTAGTCTATTTCTTAGCCAATACCAAATGGTTTTGGTGACTGTTGCTATATAATACAGTTCTAGATCAGGTACAGCTAGACCACCTTCACTTAATTTTTTTTTCATTACTTCCCTTGAAATTCTCGACCTTTTGTTGTTCCATATAAATTCTGTTGTTATTTTTTCTAGGTTATTGAAATAGTTTCTTGGAAGTCTGATTGGTATAGCACTAAATAAATAGATTAGTTTAGGGAGTATTGTCATTTTAATTATATTCGCTCGGCCTATCCAAGAGCACCGAATGTCTTTCCAATTATTTAAATCTGACTTTATTTTTGTGGCAAGTGTTTTGTAATTTTGCTCATATAATTCCTGACTCTCCTTTGGTAGATATATTCCCAAATATTTCATACTATCGACCGTTATTTTGAATGGAATTTCTCTTTGTATCTCTTGCTGTTGCATTTTGTCAGTGATATATAAAAATGCCGAGGATTTATGTGGATTTATTTTGTATTCTGCCACTTTGCTAAAATTCTGACTTATTTCTAATAGCTTTTTAGCAGAGTCTTTGGGGTTCTCTAAGTATACCATCACGTCATCTGCGAAAAGTGATAATTTGATTTCCACATTTCCTACTCTAATTCCTTGAATCTCTTTCTCGGCTCTTATTGCCGAGGCTAGAGTTTCTAGTACTATATTGAAAAATAATGGTGATACTGGGCAACCTTGTTTCACTCCTGATCTTATAGGGAAAGGTTCTAGTTTATCGCCATTACATATGATGTTTACTGAAGGTTTTAAATATATGCTCCTTATTATTTCAAGGAATAGTCCATTTATTCCTATACTCTCAAGCGTTTTTAATAGGAATGGATGTTGGATTTTATCAAATGCTTTTTCTGCATCTATTGAGATGATCATATGGTTGTTATTAATGTGATTATTAATATGGTCAATTATACTAATAGTTTTCCTAATATTATACCAGCCCTGCATTCCTGGTATAAATCCCACTTGGTCATAGTGTATTATCCTGGGGATGATTTTCTGAAGTCTATTTGCTAATATCTTATTTAAGATTTTAGCATCAATATTCACTAAGGAAATTGGTGTATAGTTTTCTTTCTCAGTTTTCAATCTACCTGGTTTAGGTATCAGTACCATGTCTGTGTCATAGAAGGAATTTGGTAGGACTCCTTCAATCCCTATTTCTTCAAATAGTTTACATAGCATTGGAGTTAGTTGTTCTTTAAGTGTTTGGTAGAATTCAGATGTAAATCCATCTGGTCCTGGGGACTTTTCTTAGGAAGTTGGTTAATAGCTTGGTCTATTTATTTTTCTGAGATGGGACTATTTAGACTACTTACTTCTTCCTCTGTTAATCTGGGCAAGCTGTATTTTTGAAGGTATTCTTCCATTTCATTGAAGTTATCGAATTTATTGGCATAAAGTTGAGCAAAGTAGCTCCTAACTATTGTTCTAATTAACTCTTCATTAGTGGTGAGTTCACCCTTTTCACTTTCAAGACTAACAGTTTGCTTTTTCTCTTTCCTTTTTTTAATCAGGTTTACTAAGGGTTTGTCTATTTTGTTGCTTTTTTCATAGAACCAACTCTTAGTTTTATTAATTAATTCAATAGTTTTTTTTACTTTCAATTTTATTAATCTCACCTTTTATTTTTTGAATTTCAAGTTTTGTGTTTTTCTGGGGGGTTTTAATTTGTTCCTTTTCTAGCAATTTTAGTTGTAAGCCCAATTCGTTGACCCTCTCTTTCTCTATTTTATGCAAGTAGGCCTCTAGAGATATAAAACTTCCCCTTATTACTGCTTTGGCTGTATCCTACACATTTTGGTATGATGTCTCATTATTGTCATTTTCTTGGGTGAAGTTATTAATTATGTCTATGATTTGCTGTTTTACCCAGTCATTCTTTAAGATTATTTAGTTTCCAATTATTTTTTGGTCTATTTTCCCCTGGCATTTTATTAAATGTAATTTTGATTGCATTGTGGTCTGAAAAGGATGCATTTACTATTTCTGCCTTACTGCATTTGCTTTTGAGGTTTTTATGCCCTAGTATATGATCAATTTTTGTATAGGTTCCATGAACTGCTGAGAAGGAAGTATACTCCTTTCTGTCTCCATTTAGCTTTCGCCAGAGACCTAACATATCAAACTTTTCTAGTATTCTATTTACCTGTTTGACTTCTTTCTTATTTATTTTGTGGTTTGATTTATCTAATTCTGAGAGTGCAAAGTTGAGATGTCCCACTATTTTAATTTTGCTATCTATTTCCTCTTGCAGCTCTCTTAATTTCTCTTTTAAGAATTTAGATGCTGCACCACTTGGTGCATATACGTTTAATATTGATACTGCTTCATTATTGATGCTGCCCTTTAGCAGGATATAATGCCATTCCTTATCTCTTTTAATTTGATCAATTTTTGTTTTTGCTTGATCTGACATGTGGATGGCTACCCCTGCTTTTTTGGTTTTGCCTGAAGCATAATAGATTCTGCTCCACCCTTTTACTTTTAGTTTGAATGCATCACCCTGTTTCAGGTGTGTTTCCTGTAAACAACATATAGTAGGATTCTGACTTTTAATCCAGTCTGCTAACAGCTTCCTCTTAATGAGGCAGTTTGCCCTGTTCACATTTATGGTTAGAAGGACTAATTCTATATTGCTTAGCATCCTATTAACCCCTGCTTATGCTTTTCCCCTTTCCTTGCCTCTTACACCCCTACCCAGTATTTTTTTTTTTTTAATTTCTAATCATGAACAAATTTATTTTAAAACAGTTTTTGGTGTATATGTATGTGTATGTATATTATGTATATTACCATTCATTAAAGACAAAAGCAAATTTCCATACTAATTACATGGATACACTTGTTTATTTTTATATAATGAATTAAATCTTAGTGGGATATTTTATAGTTTTATTGATGCTAAATTTTTCGTGACTCAATTTAAGAAGCTTTGTCATAGACACTGAAATAATATCAATACTAAACATATATGCACCAAATGATATGGGGCCAAATTCTTTTTTTTTTTTAATTTTTTAAATTATATATATATACTTTTTTTATAATATTATCCCTTGTATTCATTTTTCCAAATTACCCCCCCTCCCTCTATTCCCTCCCCCCAATGACAGGCAATCCCATACAATTTACATGTGTTACAATATAGTCTAGGTACAATACATGTGTGTGAATATCATTTTCTTGTTGCACAATAAACATTAGAATCCGAAGGTACATGCAACCTGGGCAGACAGATATTAGTGCTAACAATTTACATTCACTTCCCAGTGTTTCTTCTCTGGGTGTAGCTACCTCTGTCCATCATTGATCAACTGGAAGTGAGTTGGATCTTCTTTATGTTGAAGATTTCCACCTCCATCAGAATACATCCTCATACAGTATTGTTGTTGAAGTGTACAGTGATCTTCTGGTTCTGCTCATTTCACTCAGCATCAGTTGATTTAAGTCTCTCCAGGCCTCTCTGTATTCCTCCTGCTGGTCATTTCTTACAGAGCAATAATATTCCATAACCTTCATATACCACAATTTACCCAACCATTCTCCAACTGATGGGCATCCATTCATCTTCCAGTTTCTAGCTACAACAAAAAGAGCTGCCACAAACATTTTGGCACATATATGTCTCTTTCCGCTCTTTAGTATTTCTTTGGGATATAATTCCAGTAGTAGCTCTGCTGGGTCAAAGGGTATGCACAGTTTGATAACTTTTTGGGCATAATTCCAGATTGCTCTCCACTATGGCTGGATTCTTTCGCAACTCCACCAGCAATGTATTAGTGTCCCAATTTCCCCACATCCCCTCCAACATTTATCATTATTTGTTCCTGTCATCTTAGCCAATATGACAGGTGTGTAGTAGTATCTCAGAGTGGTCTTAATTTGCATTTCTCTGATCAGTAGTGATTTGGAACACTCTTTCATGTGAGTGGATATAGTTTCAATTTCTTCCTCTGTGAATTGTCTGTTCATATCCTTTGACCATTTATCAATTGGAGAATGGTTCGGTTTCTTATAAATTATGGTTAGTTCTCTATATATTTTGGAAATGAGACCTTTGTCAGAACCTTTGTTTTTAAAAATATTTTCCCAATTTGTTACTTCCCTTCTAATGTTGTTTGCATTAGTATTATTTGTACAGAAACTTTTTAGTTTGATGTAATCAAAATCTTCTATTTTGTGATCAATAATGATCTCTAGTTCTCCTCTGGTCATAAATTCCTTCCTCCTCCACAAGTCTGAGAGGTAGATTATCCTCTGTTCCTCTAATCTATTTATTATCTCCCTCTTTATGCCTAAATCATGGACCCATTTTGATCTTATCTTGGTATATGGTGTTAAGTGTGGATCCATATCTAATTTCTGCCATACTAATTTCCAGTTTTCCCAACAGTTTTTTCCGAATAATGAATTTTTATCCCTAATGTTGGAATCTTTGGGTTTGTCAAAGATTAGATTGCTATAGATGTACCCTTTTTTGTCCTTTGTATCTAATCTGTTCCACTGATCTACCGGTCTATTTCTTAGCCAATACCAAATGGTTTTGGTGACTGCTGCTATATAATATAGCTTTAGATCAGGTACACTTAGACCACCTTCCTCTGAGTTTTTTTTTCATTAGTTCCCTTGCAATTCTCGACCTTTTATTCTTCCATATGAATTTTGTTGTTATTTTTTCTAGGTCATTGAAATAGTTTCTTGGGAGTCTGATTGGTATAGCACTAAATAAATAGATTAGTTTGGGGAGTATTGTCATCTTTATTATATTCGCTCGGCCTATCCAAGAGCACTGAATGTCTTTCCAATTATTTAAATCTGATTTTATTTTTGTGGCAAGTGTTTTGTAATTTTTCTCATATAATTCCTGACTTTTCTTTGGTAGATGGATTCCCAAATATTTTATACTCTCAACATTTGTTTAGAATGGAATTTCTCTTTGTATCTCTTGCTGTTGCATTTTGTTAGTGATATATAAAAATGCCGAGGATTTATGTGGATTTATTTTGTATCCTGCCACTTTGCTGAAATTTTGAATTATTTCTAGTAGCTTTTTAGCAGAGTCTTTGGGGTTCTCGAAGTATACCATCATGTCATCTGCAAAAAGTGATAGTTTAATTTCCTCATTTCCTACTCTAATTCCTTGAATCTCTTTCTCGGCTCTTATTGCCGAGGCTAGCGTTTCTAGTACTATATTGAATAGTAATGGTGATAGTGGGCAACCTTGTTTCACTCCTGATCTTACTGGGAAAGGTTGCAGTTTATTTCTATTGCATATTATGCTTACTGAAGGTCTTAAATATATGCTCCTTATTATTTCAAGGAATAGTCCATTTATTCCTATACTCTCAAGAGTTTTTAGTAGGAATGGATGTTGGATTTTGTCAAATGCTTTTTCTGCATCTATTGAGATGATCATATGGTTCTTATTAATTTGATTATTAATATGGTCAATTATATTAATAGTTTTCCTAATATTAAACCAGCCCTGCATTCCTGGAATAAATCCTACTTGATCATAGTGTATTATCTTGGAGATGATTTTCTGAAGTCTTTTTGCTAATATCTTATTTAAGATTTTAGCATCAATATTCATTAAGGAGATTGGTCTATAATTTTCTTTCTCAGTTTTCGATCTACCTGGTTTAGGTATCAGTACCATGTCTGTGTCATAAAAGGAGTTTGGTAGGACTCCTTCATCCCCTATTTTTTCAAATAATTTATATAACATTGGGGCTAATTGTTCTTTAAATGTTTGGTAGAATTCACATGTGAATCCATCTGGCCCTGGGGATTTTTTCCTGGGGAGTTTATTAATAGCTTGTTCTATTTCTTTTTCTGAAATGGGACTATTTAAGCAATTTATCTCCTCCTCTGTTAATCTAGGGAGCCTATATTTTTGGAGGAAGTCATCCATTTCACTTAAATTATCAAATTTATTGGCATAAAGTTGGGCAAAGTAACTCCTTATTATTTCTCTAATTTCCTCTTCATTGGTGGAAAGATCCCCCTTTTCATTTGTAAGACTATCAATTTGATTTTCCTCTTTCTTTTTTTTGATCAAATTTACCAAAGGTTTATCTATTTTATTGGCTTTTTCATAAAACCAACTCTTGGTTTTATTTATTAATTCAATAGTTTTTTTACTTTCAATTTTATTGATTTCTCCTTTTAATTTTTGTATTTCAAGTTTAATTTTTAGTTGGGGGTTTATAATTTGGTCTTTTTCTAGCCTTTTAAGTGGTAAGCCCAATTCGTTAATCTTCTCTTTCTCAATTTTCTTCAAATAAGCCTCTAAAGATATAAAATTTCCCCTTATTACTGCTTTAGCTGCATCCCAAAGATTTTGATATGATGTCTCATCATTGTCATTATCTTGGGTGAAATTGTTAATTGTTTCTATAATTTGCTCTTTCACCCAGTCATTCTTTGAGATGAGATTATTCAGTTTCCAATTACTTTTTGGTCTATTTACCCCTAACTTTTTACTGAATGTAGCTTTTATTGCATTGTGATCTGAGAAGAAGGCATTTATTATTTCTGCCTTCCTACATTTAATTTTGAGATCTTTATGTCCTAATATATGGTCAATTTTTGTATAGGATCCATGAACTGCTGAGAAGAAAGTATATTCCTTCCTATTGCCATTCAGTTTTCTCCAAAGGTCTATCATACCTAGTTTTTCTAATATTCTATTTACTTTTTTAATTTCTTTCTTATTTGTTTTGTGGTTTGATTTGTCTAAATCTGAGAGTGCAAGGTTGAGATCTCCCACTATTATAGTTTTACTGTCTATTTCTTCTTGTAGTTCTCTTAACTTTTCCTTTAGAAAGTTAGATGCTATACCACTTGGTGCATATATGTTTAGTATTGATATGGCTTCATTATTTATGCTACCTTTCAGCAGGATATAGTTTCCTTCCTTATCTTTTTTAACGAGATCTACTTCTGCTTTTGCTTGATCTGAGATAAGGATAGCTACCCCTGCTTTTTTGGCTTTACCTGAAGCATAATAGGCTCTGTTCCAACCTTTTACCTTTATTCTGTATGTATCTCCCTGCTTTAAGTGTGTTTCCTGTAGGCAACATATTGTAGGGTTCTGCTTTTTGATCCAATCTGCTATCCGTCTCCGTTTGATGGGATCGTTCATCCCATTTACATTTACAGTTAAAATTACTAATTCTGTATTTCCTGCCATCGTATTATCCCCAGATTATGCTTTTTTCCCTTGACCACCCTGATCCCCCTCCCCGATATTTAATTTACAGACCCCCCTTGTGACGCGCAACCCTCCCTCTTTTTTTTTTTTTTTTAGGATCCCTCCCCCCTCCCTCCAAGTCCCTTCACTTATTCTCCTTTCCCTTTTCCCTTTTCCTCTCCCCCCTTTTAATGAGGTGAGAGAAAAATTCTCTGAAAAACAAATATGTTAATTATTTACTTTTTGAGCCTCTCCTGATGAGAGTAAGATTCACACAATGATTCTCCCCCTCACTAATTTCCCTCAGATATGGTGTATTTTCTATGCCTCTTCCTGGGATGTAGTTTCCCTCTTTTTATCACTCCTTCCCCTTTTTCTGAACCGACCTCCTTCCCTTTATTACACCCCCCTTTTTTTCTTTTATATCAGTAAAATCAAATTATCCTTGAGTATTTTTTATATACCCACCACAGAGTTACAGTTCTCAAGGGTTCTGTGTACCTTTTTCTGTTTCTCTTCAGTCTTGTGTATGTAGATCAAATTTTTTGTTTAAGTCTGGTTTTTTTCTTAGAAACATATAGAATTCCTCTGTTTCATTGAATGACCATCTTCTTCCATGGAAAAAGATGCTAAACTTAGCTGGGTAGTTCATTCTTGGTTGCAGTCCTTGATCTTTTGCCTTACGGAATATCAGGTTCCAGGCCCTTCTATCTTTTAATGTGGAGGCAGCCAGATCTTGGGTGACCCTTATTGTGGCACCTTGGTATTTAAATTGTTTTTTTTCTAGCTGCTTGCAGGATTTTCTCCTTTGTGTGGTAATTCTGCAGCTTAGCCACTATATTCCGTGGTGTTCT
This sequence comes from Sminthopsis crassicaudata, assembly GCF_048593235.1. Taxonomy (NCBI): domain Eukaryota; kingdom Metazoa; phylum Chordata; class Mammalia; order Dasyuromorphia; family Dasyuridae; genus Sminthopsis; species Sminthopsis crassicaudata. The sequence continues at coordinate 280,841,887 of NC_133621.1, forward strand.
TTTTTTAGGGTCTATTTCAGAAGGAGTTCGATGAATTCTTTCCACATCTACTTTCCCTTCTGTTTCTATTATCTCTGGACAGTTCTCTTTGATAATTTCCTGTAAAATAGAATCTAGGCTCTTTTTTTGATCATAGTTTTCGGGAAGTCCAATAATCCGCAGATTATCTCTCCTAGATCTATTTTCCAGGTCTATAGATTTTCCCAGTAAGTATTTGACGTTGTTCTCCAGCTTCTCATTTTTTTTGTTTTGTTTGACTGATTCTTGGGTTCTCTGTGAATCATTCATTTCTATTTGTTCCATCCTGACTTTTAAGGAGTTATTTTCTTCTTTCACAGTTTTTAGTTCTTTTTGTAAATGCCCAATTTCGTTTTTAAATGAATTATTTTGCTCTATTGAATTTTTTTCCATTTCCCTAATTTTTTTTTTTGAGAATTATTTTCTTTTTCCAATTCAGAAATTCTATTTTCTTGAGACTTTTTTATCTTTTCCAATTCAGAAATCCTACTTTCCTGTGTTTTTTTAACCTTTTCTAATTCGTAAATTTCGTTTCCCTGCATCTCCTGTGAATTCTTTATTTTTTCCAACTCCAATTGCAGGACGTTGTTATTCTCTATCATAGCTTCCCTTTCCTTTCCCCATTTTTCTTCAATCTCCCTCAATTTTTTACGAGTTTCTTCTAGGAGAGAGTTATGTAATGCGGGGCAGGAATCGTTCCCCTTTAGGTTGTTATCTGCTGACTCTCTGCTGTTACCTTCCTCGGGGTTGGATACCCGCTCTTTCTCTGTATAGAAGGAATCTATGGTTTTTCTAGCTTTTTTGCTCATATTTAAAAAAATCTTTTGGGGTCTGTCCCTGGGGTAGGAAATTATTTATTTACTTCTTTACCAGCTTCCTCCCAGACCAGATGGATGCAGAGGCTCCTGCGCCTGAGCTAAGATGGAGCTCTGGGAGAGAGTTCCCCACCCCCTCCCTGGAAGTGCCTCAGAGGTGATTAGCGCTACTGTGCTTCGAGGGCGTAGAATAGTAAAGACAGCACAAAGCCCAGCCTATGTGTCCGGGTGGGGAGTGGATGTCTGCAGCAGGTCATGTGAAAAGCCCCTGTGCTCAAACTGGAAGTGTCTGCCAGAAACCTTGGTCCCTAGTTCAAAGGTTTCGCTTCTCTGGGACTTCCTGGAGCTGAGTTCCACTCCCTCCAGCTAAGCTAGGCAGTGTGTGTTGCCTTGGGCCGTATCCACCCACTTGTCAATCTCTTAACTATTCTCAGGAGGTAGCTGACGCCACACCCCCTGGTGCCGAGATCTGCTGAGTCACCTTCAGGGTCCAGGGAAAATCTAATCTGAGTTTTAAAATATTTTGGCTTTCTCTTCTGAACTGCTAAATAATTAGCAGAGAAGAGCTAACAGCCTGTGCCAGATTCCTTTACCTCAGTGGCTTATCTGATCCCAGAGCCCTTCCCAGCGCAATGGGCGCAGTGTGCCACTACCCCACCGTCTGTGCTGGTCTCTCTTATTCCTCCCCCGGGAACTGACCTTTCCTGTTGAAACTCCAGATTCTCTTCAGCTGGTAAGTCGTGCTTCCAGTCCTTATGGTATCTATCAGTCCTGAGCTAATTCTGAGACTTAATTTATCTAATTGGTTGTGAGGGAGTGAGGACGTTCACAGAGACGTGTGTTTCTTCTCCGCCATCCCCCCCTACCCAGTATTAAAGTGGTGAACACCACTTGCTTTTCACAGCCCTCCATTTTTAGGATCCCTCCCCCACCTTAAAGTTCCTCCCCTTATTTTACCCCTTTTCCTCAAAATTTCTGTATTCCCTTCCCCTTAGCTTACTCCTTCCCTTTCACTTTTCAATGAAGTGGAAGAAGTTTCACCATTAATTGAATATGTCGATTGAGACACACTATGTTCATCTCCCTCCTTTCTTTCTCTCAGATATAATAGGTTACCTTTGCCTCTTCATGAGATGTAGTCCCACCACTTTACCCTTTTTTATGATATAATTTCCTTTCCACCTCTAGTTTCTAAGACAAATTGTATATATGTTCTTTACATATTTTTTTGGCAGAAGTATAGTTCTCAAGATTTCTTTTTACCTTTTTAGAAATCTCTTGAGTTCTGTATTTGAAGATCAAACCTTTGATGTAAATCTGTTTTTTTCATCAAAAATAGATGGAATTCATTTATTTCGTTAAATGTCCATCTTCTTCCCTGGAAAACGATGCTCATTCTTGCTGGGTAAGTTATTCTTGGCTGCATACCAAGTCCCTTAGCCTTTTGGAATATCATGTTCCAGGCCCTTTGTTCTTTTAATGCGGACGCTGCTAGATCCTGGGTTATTCTTATTGTAGATCCTCCATATCTGAATTGCTTTGTTCTAGCAGCTTCCAATATCTTTTGCTTTGTCTGATGGTTCTTGAACTTGGCCACTATATTTCTTGGCGTTTTGCTTTTAGGTTCCCTTTCAGTAGGTGATCGATGAATGTTTTCAATGTCTATTTTACCCTCTGTTTCCAGAACATCTGGGCAGTTCTCTTTGATAATTTCATCGAAAATGGTGTCCAATCTCTTTTTTTCCTCCCATTTTTCAGGGAGACCGATTATTCTCAAATCGTCTCTCTTGGATCTGTTTTCCAGGTCTGTTGTCTTTCTAATAAGGTACTTGACATTCTTTTCAATTGTTTCATTTCTCTGGTTTTGCTTGACTACCCCTTGGTTTCTCCTTGAGTCATTCATTTCTACTTATTCGAGTCTAATTTTCAATGATGTATTTTCTTCACTCACTTTTTTTATATCTCTTTGTAATTGTCCAATTGAGTTTTTTTCTTCTATGGAATTTTTTTTCCATTTTATCCATTTTATTCTTTAGAGAGCTGTTTTCTTTTGCCAGCTCACTAATCCTGTTTTCCTTGGAGCTGTTTACCTTTTCCAGCTCACTAATCTTGTTTCTCAATGATTTGATTTCTTTATCCACCCTGTCTTTAAATGCATGGGATGACTTCTCCAGGCTCTCTTGCCAAGCTTCCCTTTCCTTTTCCCATTTGTCTTCCAGCTCTCTTGTGAGAGTGAGAGCCTTTTTGATTTCCTCTATGAGATTCTTTTGTATTGAGGAGCAGCTCATATCCCCCTTAGGGGATTCCTCTAGGGACAGTCTGTTTTTAGTCTCCTCAGTGTTTGAAGTCTGCTCTCTCTCTATACAAAAGCTGTCAATGGTTAGAACCCTTTTGAAATTTTTGTTCATTTTGTCAGAGTAGGAATCGAAGAAAAAAAAATTGACAAGAGAAACAATTGATCTGTTTTGCGGGGGATGGGGATGGATGGTATTAATGGGCTTCCTCTACAGACTGGGGGTAGGGCAGCAGAGAGCCACTAACAGAACAACGATGACTGTACTGAGTCTGCACTCTGAGGCTCTGAGAACGCGCTGAATCAGTCCAGGTGGGGGTTGGGGGTGGCCGGGTTCTGAGAGACGCTGGCTTTCCGGGGTTTCCCCCTTTCTTATCATCTCATAGGGGTACAAACATAGCATTGCTGGTATTCACAGTTTTCTCCTCCTTTGGCTATAATTCCAAATTGTTCTTCAGAAAGGTTGGATCAGTTCACAACTCCACCAACAATGCATAAATGTCCCAATTTTCCTATCTTTTCTTCAACTTTTATCATTTTATTTTATTAGAGTATAATTTTATTTCTCTATCTAGCACTTCCTTATTTAGGTATAGCACCATATTTGTTGCATAAAAGGAATTTAGCAGGACTCCTTCACCTATTTTCCCTAGCAATGTATATGCTCATAGAATGAAGTTTTCTTTGAATGTTTATTAGAATTCCCAAGTGAACCCATCGGGCACTGGGGATTTTTTTTCCTTAAGGAGTTCAATAATGGCTTGCTCAATTTCTTTTTCTAAGATGCAGTTATTTAATTAGGCATTCTATTTCCGGTTCACTTAACTTGGGTAATTTATGATTTCCTAAATATTCATTGATTTCCTCATATTTATTAGCACATAATTGGGCAAAATATTTGCCAATAATTGCTTTAATTTCTTCATTAGTGATAATTTCATATTTTTTGATACTGGAATTTGGTTTTCAACACTCTTTAAAAAAATCTAATTAATTAATGATGTATCTCAATGATTTTTCATAAAAGCAGCTATTGGATTTATTAGCTTAATACTTCCACTACATTTTTTTAATAAGTTAAATCTCTTGAATCTCAGATTTGATTTTGAGGATTTCCATTTGGCACTGAATTAGTGATTTTTAAATTTGCTCTCTTACTAGGTTTTTTTTTTTTTTTTTTTTTTTTTTTTTTAGTTTCTGGCCCAATTCATTGATCTGTTCTATTTCTATTTCACTGATATAAGAATTTAGAGAAGTAAATTTTACCTTTATTTAATGCTGTTTTGGTTACATTTCATAAATTTTGGTATGTCATCCCATTTATATCATTCTCTTTTACGGGCATTTATTTTGTATCCAGCTTTACTAAAGTTAATTCTTTTTTAGTATTTTTAGTTGATTAACTAAACATGCCATATCATCTGCAAATAATGATAGTTTTGTTTTCTCATTACCAACTCTATTCCTGTCATTTCTTTTTCCCCCTCTTATTGTTAAAGCTAACATTTCTAATACAATATTAAATAGTAGTGGGGATAAGAGACAACCTCATTTCACTCCTGAGTTTACTGGAAATGTTTCTACCATATTATTCCCATTGCATATAATGCTTGAATATGGTTTTAGATAGATGGTATTTATCATTTTTAGGAAAATTTGATTTATTACTACATCCTCTTGTTGTTGTTGTTTAATATGAATTAATATTATATTTTGTTGAATGCTTTTGTCTGAATATATTGAGATAATTATATGATTTCTGTTAGTTTTGTTATTGATATAGTCAATTATGCTGTTAGTTTTTTCTGATATTCAGACAGCTCTCTATTCCTGGTATAAATGCTATGTAACCATTTTGTATAATTCTGGTAATAAGTTCCTATAATCGCTTTTTGAAAATTTATTTATTCTTATTGTCAGTTACATTTAAACCTTTTCATTTCTTTTTACAAGTTTTGAGTTCCAAATTTATAGAAAAGACATGCCATTCGCCAAATGATTAGTAGCTAAAGCATATAAACAGACAATTTTCAGATGATGAAATTAAAATCATTTCTAGTCATGTGAAAAAATGTTCTAAATCATTATTGGTCTGAGAAATGCAAATTAGGACAACTCTGAGGTACCATTACAGAATTCTCAGATTGGTTAAAATGACAAGAAAAGATAATGATGAATGTTAGATGGAATGTGGGAAAACTGAGACAATATTATATTACTGATGGAGTTGTGAACTGACCCAACCATTCTGGAGAGCAATATGGAACTATGCCCAAAGGGTTATCAAACTGTGCATACCCTTTGAACCAGCAGTGTCTCTACTTACCTGCATTCCAAAGAAATCGTAAAAAAAATGAAAAATGATTGATCCTAACCTAATACCTTATACCAAGAAAAAGTTGAATGGAATAATGATTTAGACATAAAGAGTGTTACTATAAGCAAATTAGAAGAATAATCTCAGTTCAGTGAGGAAGGAAAGAATTTGTTGCCAAAGAAGAACTAGAGTACATTCTGGAATACAAAATGGATAATTTAATTTTAAATTAATGTGATTTAAAAATTTTCTGCACACACAAAAAAAATCTGTACAAGCAAAACCAATAAAGATAAGAAGGAAAGCAGTAACCTGAGAAAAATTACTTCCAAGGGCTCTGATAAAGGCCTAATTTCTAAATATATAGAGAGAATTAATTCAAATAAAAATTAATAAGAATACAAACCATTATCCAATTGACAAATGGTTAAAGGATATGAACAATTTCAGATGAAGAAATCCAAACTATTTCTAGTCACTTTAAAAGATACTTTAATTCATTATTGGTCAGAGGAATGCAAATTAAAACAACTCTGAGATACAACTACATACCTCCCAGATTGACTAGGATGACAGGAAAAGATAATGATAAATATTGGAGGGTATGTTGGTGAAGTAAACTGATCCAACCATTCTGAAGAGCAATATGAAACAATGTTGAAACAATGTCCCTTTAAACAAGCAATGTCCCTATTGGGCCTGTATCCCCAAGATATCATAAAAAAGGAAAAAGGACTTATGTTGGCAAAAATATTTGTAGCAGCCCTTTTTGTAGTGGCAATGAAGTGGATACTGAGTGGATGTCCATCAGTTGGAGAGTGGCTGAACAAGTTATGGCATATTACATTTTTGGAATAATATTATTCTATCAGGAATAATCAGCAGGATGATTTCAGAGTGGTCTTGAGAGACTTACATAAACTGATGCTAAGTGAAGTGAGGAAAACTAAGAACATTGTATGCAGCAACAATAAGATTATACAATGATCATTTCTGACAGAAATGGCTCTTTTCAACAGCAAGGTGATTCAGGCCAGTTCCAGTGGTCTCATGATGAAGAGAGCCATTTGCACCCCAGAGAGAGGACTATGGGATCTCAGTGGGAATCACAACATAGTATTTCACTTTTGATGTTGTTTCTCTTTGCTTCCTTTTTGTTTTCTTTCTTTCTTTTTTCCCCCCTTTTGACCTGGTTTTCTTATGCAGCATAATAATTGTGAAAATGTGTATTGAAGAATTGCACATGTTTAATACATTGAATTACTTGCTAACTGGGGATGGGTGAGGGAAATGGAAGGAGAAAAAATTTGGAACACAATATTTTGCATGTTGAATATTGAAAATATACATGTATTTAAAAAAATTAAAAATAAATAAAATTAAATAAAAAGTAAAACAAAACAAAAATGTGAGTTCCACATTCTCTCCTTTGTCCCTACACACAGTTCCTATTAAGAAACTATATGTGAAGTTATGCAAAACATTTCCATAGATGAGAAAGAAAACATAGAACTCTCTTATTGTAAAAACAAACAAAAACACCCAAACAACAGCAACAATAACAAGAACAATCTTTAAGAAAAGTAAAGTTAGTACTCCTACTGATGAACATGCCTTTTTGCATAAGATCATAATGAAATCCTTTTTGTTTTTTCTTCAAAGAAAAATAAAACTTAAAGGGAGAGAAAGAAAAGCAGGATTGGAGGGAAAGAGAGAGAGAGAAAAAGAGAGGTCAATTTCTTATCCTAAGTCCTTCAGAGTAGATATGGATCATTGTACTACTCAGAATAAGAAAGGCATTTACAGCTGGTCATTGCAGATCATTGCTATTAATTTGCATGTATGTGTGTGTATACATATCTATCTATCTATCTATCTATCTATATATCTATCTATCTATCTATCTATTTATCTATCTATCTGTCTATCTATCTATATCTATATCTATCTATCTATCTATCTATCTATCTATCTATCTATATATACATATATACATATATACATGTATATGTATACATATACATCTCCCCATCCAATTGAGCCAGACCTTTCCTGAAATCCTTGCAAAGTATCTTAAGTTGGAAAATGATTATACTATGAAAGTTTGTGGATTCTGTCACTCCAGATTCTATTAAGAGGCTTGATTTAGCATTGATTCTGAAAATTTGTTTTTAAATTTAGGATTAGATTATTTAGTTTTTTATTAATGATTTAACTGTTTTTCCCACTGCCCTTTGATGAATTTTATCTTATTGCATTAAGATCTGAAAAGAATGCATTTAATATTTTTGAATGACTTCTGGGAGTAAAGCTAGAAAACTAAGCAGGAAATCAGTGTAGCACTCTCATATTCACCAAAAAACAAACATAAAATAGTTTCCACACCAAATCGGGGCAGAGAAGAATCATCAAAAATACTGGGAGAAATAAATTGTGAGCCCAAAAATCTTGAAAAATTAGCAGGAAATGTGTGAGGCAAAAGGGGAGCACAATGCAAGTCAGGAAGCAAGCCAGTAGGAAGCCCCACCTCAGGAACCATATGTAGAAACTGAGAACCAGTATGGTGGAGTAAGCAAATGCCAACATTGGATCCCCAAAATATCCCAGTATAGTCAGGGGAACAGGGAGACTACCTCTGACAAGGGTCACATGCTTCAGTCTAGGTCCTTGAAAACAGGCAAGCTCCAGAGGCCAGACCTCCTTTCAGTGTAGCCCCAGATAAAGAAGTAAACTCTAACCTTCAGGCACCTAAGCAAACAGGTACCTGCCAGTGATTGGATTACCCTGTCCTTTGTCGTATTGGGGGTGAATGCAGAAGCTCCTCAAGGGCCTCAATACATGCCAAACACTATCACTAACAGCTCAATTTAGTACCAAGCAGGCTGTAAGACCCTGAGGGCCTCCAGCAGTGCTAAAGGATGAGAAAAAGAGATCTGACCATAGAAAGTTATTATGGTGACAGAATAGATGAGGGCAACTATGTGAAAATATCTATGGGCAAAATGCCAATGAAAAGTTCTTATTTTTTTGCCCTTGAATTATATGATTTTTAAGCTATTTTTTGAGCTCTCCTAAAAGTCCTTTCTGGGCCTGAAACCACTTTCTCTTTTTCTTTAGGGATGGGGTGGGGTAGAGTAGCTGACACTGCTGGAGGCTTATACTGAGCCAATGTCCGAGTGTTTGTGCCTGCCTTCTTCTAAGGCTTTTTCTGCACTTTTCCAGAGATACACTGAAGCAAGTAGCAGTTTAACCACTTGTGGCTGCCTGTGTGCTTAAGTACCTCTAGGTTTGAAATTGACCTCTTTTCCTAGGGCTACACTGAAACACATGAGTTCTGGCCCCTGGGGGTTTCTTGTTTACCAGGGAGCTATCCTAAAAACTCGGAGCTGAAGTTTGCCTGTTCCCCTGGCCATGCCAACATGGAGGTACATGGGAGGTGCTGGTGTTAGCTTTTGCCTAATTCTCTGAGCTGACACTCAGAATCTACTGCTGGTTTGCTGAGGTGGAACCTGATGTAAGTTTCCTGAGATGCTTCTTGTTCTGGACTGCATTTCCCATTTATTCTAGGGAGATCTTTCCTGCCAATCTTCCAAGATTCTTAAACTCACAGATAGTTTCACTCCATCCTTTTGATGGTTCTGCTATTATAGAAGTTTCATTGGGGAGCAATTTTATGTTGTTTGGAGATTAATGTGGAAGACTCAAAATGATTTATTATTTACTTCCCGATCTTGACTGCTGAACACAATGTTAATAAAAATAAAAAACAAAACAAAACACACCTTTTTAGACATATGATAATATTAACTACTAATACTAAAGTTTATGATTCCATCAGTTTCAATATCTCTCATTATCTTTTAATTCCCATCCAAACATACTTTTTCCTCCTTTCTTAGATCTGATATTAGAGAGTTAGGATCAGAGAAAAAAGAGAATTAATATTTCTATCTGCTAGAAAGAGCTTATTAATATTTCAAAATAAATAGTTTTTCTTTTTAAATCTATGATTTCATCAGTGAGGATTTTTCTTGCACTAACTGAACCTTTAACAGAATCAAGCTGTTTTGTCATTTATGACTAAGTAGTCAAGGGATAGTACTATCTTTCATCAGTACTAGCTTATCAAAAACCCATATATCATCCAGCATACAATTAGCTCAGTACTTCAGAAGTATTTCAGAAAACATTTGTGTTTTCATCAACATAGATATTCTTTCCACTTGTTCAGCTCCTTAAGAATTTTAATAAGTTGACTTTGTGAGTTAATGATCTTTCTCCAAATCAATTGGTGCTCTCTTTCTGGCAATTAATTCTTCTAAATTTACATAAGTGTTCCCCTAAACAAGAAAGTTCATTGCTGTATTCATGTTCAAAGACTTTCAGAAAGTTAAGACATAAAAGAGCTTCATCTGATTTTGCTTTAGACAACCAATTGTCACTTCTACATTATGATAGGGCACTGGAGTAAGAATTTAATGGAATTGATAAGATTGTTTCTAATTGTTTTTGTTTGTTTGTTTGTTTATTTGTTTTTTTGTCTGAGGCAACTGGGGCTACTGACTTGCCCAGGGTGTCACAGCTAGGAAATGTTAAGTGTCTGAGCCCAAATTTGAACTCAGGTCCTCCTAACTTCAGGGCTGGGTTTCTATCCATTGTGCCATCTAGCTACCCCTTTCAAAGAGCTTCCACTTTACTTTTCAGGCCAGTAAACAAACTGAATTGCCTTAATTTTGTCACCCAAGGAACATTGACACAATCTCTATTTTTTTAAATTATGATTAATTTCACAATCCCTACTAAAATTGGAAGGGGACAAAAAAGTTCTCTTTTCCATCTTTCTGTCTGGTTTTCATTGTCATTTCTAATGCTGCACTTGAGTAATCAAAATACTCCTCTCCATCACTATATGTTCATGTTGCATATGTGTATTAAGACTAAATGATATGAGATATCTTCTTATTGAAGTATATCTAGAAACATGATTAAATGTGATTAGTTTAAAGTTTTAAAAATGAATTGTTTCTTTGTTATTCTAGAACGGCCCTTATGATTGCTGTCACTCAGGAATCATCAGATTTGGTCACTCTGCTTCTCCACCATAATGCTGATCCCACTATCCAAGATGTGTATGGATGGACAGCTGAGCAGTATGCTCAGCAATATGATTATCCTCTGTAAGTGCTAACATAATTCTAAATGTCTTTATGTAACTGCATCTAAAAGAATTTTTCCTCCATAAAATCGAAAGTGAATATGGTTTTTATACTTGCATAATGTAACAACTGTCTGGCAAAGTCCCTGGAAAATTCCAGCTCTTCCAACTGCCACATGTTCAGAATAGCCCTGGGCAAACAGGCAACCTCTTGAGGATAGACCTCTGTTTCATACTTAAGGATCCTAAGAAGAAATTGAGCAAATGACCAACTCAAATTATCGAAGTTGAGTACAACACGGGCAAAAAAGATATGAGCTAGAACCACACAAGTCTGATATCAGAATTTTCAGAAGTAATAATGATAATAACTGCCATTTTAATAGTGTTTTTAAGATTTTCCAATGTTTTACATACATTTTCGTATTTGATCTTCACAAATTATATAATATAATAATAATTGTGTACATTGATAGAGGCAGTGGGTTTTGTTGTTGTTTATTTCTTTTTTAATGTCTTGCAGACATCTCTCACTTGTAAGAGACCTAAAGTTAAGGTTTAGGGAAAATCACATTATATCTTGGATATCTTCATGTGAGTGCTAATGAAAAAGAATCCTATATGTTAATGGCCAACATTAAGAATTCACAGGCAGTTTGTAGGGGTAAATATGCTCAATTTGGTGTCAGAAGTCCTGGGGAAAGATCATCCCTCTCACTGTGTGTGGACAACTTGTCTGGACAACTGTATCCTTTCTGGGATTTAGTTATTTAACTGATAAAAAGATTACCCTTAATGCCCTTAATAAGCCTTTTCAGTTTTAAGCCTACAATTCTATAGTACTGTGACTCTGAAGACAAATGTATTACATCTCAGTTGAATGATTAGTATTGCTTTATTAAAGACTTTATTAAAACAATAAAAATATTAAAAGTGTCTAATATTTGAGATACATAAAGATTTGTTGCATATATTATTTTATTTGGGTGATGCAGACTTATTTTGTTTACTTTTTTTTTAGACTTACTTATTATCAACAAATTGAAAATCAGAAAGACTGTAATAAGCCCTCTACATCCCAAATCAGCTGTTCAGAGCAACCTTCTGGTTTTGGATTTGCTTTCAGTGTACCATTCCTGTACAAAAAAGGTAGAACTACTGATAAACCCAAATAAATAGTTAATTAAAAAATAAGCGCTATCTTAAACTTCATACATTCTCTATTTTTCTATTTTAAAATAATAGAAACTTTTTTATCTTTGGTTAATGAATTAATTACCAAATTGTAGGTCTACTACCCTGAAACTACAAAGCAATGTTTGTGTCACTTTTATCTGCTTTATCTCCCCAATAAATGTTAGGCTACACTATCAATTTTCTGACTTCCAAATTATTTTATAAATGTTTAACCAAATTATTCTACATATGTTAAACCAAAATAACCAAATAACTTAACCAAAAGTGAAAACTCTTTAACACTTAAAACATTAAATATTACATTTGATAATATAATGTTTTTACGCTTAAATGTGGGGTAAATAAATGATACCATTTCTTATGATTTAATATAAATTGAATGAAATTCGCCAAAGATCTATCATATCAAACTTTTCTAGTATTCTATTTACCTGTTTGGCTTCTTTCTTATTTATTTTATGGTTTGGTTTATCTAATTCTGAGAGTGCAAGGTTGAGATCTCCCACTATTATAGTTTTGCTGTCTATTTCTTCTTTCAGCTCCCTTATTTTCTCTTTTAAGAATTTAGATGCTGCACCACTGGGTGAGTATATGTTTAATATTGATACTGCTTCATTATTGATGCTGCCCTTTAGCAGGATATAATGCCCTTCCTTATCTCTTTTAATTCGATCAATTTTTGTTTTTACTTGATCTGAGATGATGATGGCTACCCCTGCTTTTTTGGCTTTACCTGAAGTATAGTAGATTCCTTTACTTTTAGTTTGAATGCATTACCCTGTTTCAGGTGTATTTCCTGTAAACAACTTATAGTAGGATTCTGACTTTTAATCTAGTCTACTCACTGATTCCTCTTTACAAGGGAGTTTACCCCATTCACATTTATGGTTAGAATGACTAATTCTATATTGCTTGCCATCCTGTTAACCTCTGCTTATGTTTTTAACCTTTCCTTCCCTCTTACCCCCCTACCCAGTATTAAACTTGTGAACACCACTTGCTTTTCACAGCCCTCCATATATTTTCCCAATTTGTTACTTCCCTTCTAATCTTGTTTGCATTAGTTTTGTTTGTACAAATGCTTTTTAATTTGATGTAATCAAAATCTTCTATTTTGTGATCAATAATGATCTCTAGTTCTCCTTTGGTCATAAATTTCTTTGTCCTCCACAGGTCTGAAAGGTAGACTATCCCCAGTTCCTCTAATCTGTTTATGATCTCATTCTTTATGCCTAAATCATGGACCCATTTTGGTCTTATCTTGGTATATGGTGTTAAGTGTGGGTCCATATCTAATTTTTGCCATACTAATTTCCAGTATTCCCAACAGTTTTTTTTTTTTTTTTTCAAATAATGAATTCTTATCCCAAATGTTGGTGTCTTTGGGTTTGTCAAAATCTAGATTTCTATAGTTGTACCCTATTTTGTCCTGTGTACCCAATCTTTTCCCCTGATCGACTAGTCTATTTCTTAGCCAATACCAAATGGTTTTAATGACTGTTGTTTTATAATATAGTTCTAGATCAGGTACAGCTAGACCAACTTCATTTAATTTTTTTTTCATTACTTCCCTTGAAATTCTCGACCTCTTATTGTTCCATATAATTTCTGTTGTTATTTTTTCTAGGTCATTAAAATAGTTTCTTGGGAGTCTGATTGGTATAGCACTAAATAAATAGATTAGTTTGGGGAGCATTGTCATCTTTATTACATTCGCTCGGTCTATCCAAGAGCACTTAATGTCTTTCCAATTATTTAAATCTGACTTTATTTTTGTGGCAAGTGTTTCGTAATTTTGCTCATATAATTCCTGACTTTTCTTTGGTAGATGGATTCCCAAATATTTTATAGTCTTGACAGTTGTTTGGAATGGAATTTCTCTTTGTATCTCTTGCTGTTGCATTTTGTTGGTGGTGTATAAAAATGCTGGAAAATTATGTGGATTTATTTTGTATTCAGCAAATTTGCTAAAGTTGTGAATTCCAATAACTTTTTATTAGAATCTCTTGGGTTCTCTAACTATACCATCAAACCATCTGCAAAGAGTGATAGTTTGATTTCTTCATTACCTACTCTTATTCCTTTAATCTCTTTCTTGAATCTTATTGCCGTGGCTAGCATTTCTAATACAATATTGAATAGTAATGGTGATAGTGGGCAACCTTTTTCACTCCTGATCTTACTAGGAAAGGTTCCAGTTTATCTCCATTACCTAGTATGCTTACTGATGGTCTTAAGTATAGGCTCATGGCTATTTTAAGGAATAGTCCATTTATTCCTATTCTCTCAAGTGTTTGTAGTAGGAATGGATGTTATATTTTATCAAATGCTTTTTTTTGCATCTATTGAGATGATCATAAGCTTTTTTAAAATTTGATTATTAATATGGTCAATTATACTAATAGTTTTCCTAATAGTTTTCCTAATATTAAACCAGCCCTGCATTCCATTCCTTGTATAAATCCTACTTGATCATAGTGTATTATTCTGGGGATGATTTTCTGAAGTCTTTTTGCTAATATCTTATTTAAGATTTTAGCATCAATATTCATTAAGGAGATTGGTCTATAGTTTTCTTTCTCAGTTTTCAACCTACCTCGTTTAGTATCATCAGTGACATGTCTGTGTCATATAAAGAGTTTGGTAGGACTCCTTCATCCTCTATTTTTTCAAATAATTTATATAACATTGGGGCTACTTGTTTTTTAAATGTTTGGTAGAATTCACATGTAAACCCATGTGGTCCTGGGGATTTTTTCTTGGGGAGTTGAGTAATAGCTTGTTCTATTTCTTTTTTTCTTAAATGGGACTATTTAAGCAGTTTACCTCCTCCTCTGTTAATCTAGGAAGCCTATATTATTGGAGGTAGTCATCCATTTAAAATTGGGCAAAGTAACTCCTTATTATTTCTCTAATTTCCTCTTCGTTGGTGGAAAAATCCCCCTTTTCATTTTTAAGACGAACAATTTGTTTTCCCTTTCCTTTTTCTAATCAGATTTAACAAAGTTTTATCTATTTTATTAGCTTTTTCATAAAACCAACTCTTAGTTTTATTTATCAATTAAAAGGGGTTTTTTTCTTTCTTTTTTTTTTTTCTTTCTTTATTTTTTTACTGAGGCTGGGGTTCAGTGACTTATCCAGGGTCACACAGCTAGGAAGTGTCAAATGTCTGAGGCCAGATTTGAACTCAAGGCTGGTGCTCTATCCACTGGGCCACCTAGCTGCCCACTATTTTCAATATTATTGATTTCTCCTTTTAATTTTAGAATTTCAAGTTTAGTTTTTGGTTGGGACTATTTAAGCAGTTTACCTCCTCCTTCTCTTAATCTAGGAAGCCTATATTTTTGGAGGTAGTCATCCATTTAAAGTTGGGGAAAGTAACTCCTTATTATTTCTCTAATTTCCTCTTCATTGGTGGAAAGATCCCTCTTTTCATTTGTAAGACTAACAATTTAAGTTTTCCCTTTCCTTTTTCTAATCAGATTTACCAAAGGTCTATCTATTTTATTAGCTTTTTCATAAAACCAACTCTTAGTTTTATTTATTAATTCAATAGATTTTTTTTTCATTTTTTTGTTTTTTTTCTTATTTTTTTTCCTGAGGCTGGGGTTAAGTGACTGGCCCAGGGTCACACAGCTAGGAAATGTTAAATGTCTGAGGCCAGATTTAAACTCAGGTCCTCCTGAATTCAAGGCTGGTGCTCTATCCACTGGGCCACCTACCTGCCCACTACTTTCAATATTATTGATTTCTCCTTTTAATTTTAGAATTTCAAGTTTAGTGTTTGGTTGGGGGGTTTATTTTGGTCCTTTTCTAGCTTTTCAAGTTGCAGGCCCAATTTATTGATCTTCTCTTTCTCTCTTTTATTCAAGTAAGCCTCTAAAGACATGGCATTTCCCCTTATCACCTCTTTTGCTGCATCCCACAAATTTTGGTATGATGTCTCATCATTGTCATTATCTTGTGTGAAATTATTATTTTTTTCTATAATTTGCTGTTTTACCTAGTCATTTTTAAGATGAGATTATTTAGTTTCAAATTACTTTTTGGTCTATTTGCCCCTAACTTCTTGTTGAATGTAGTTTTTATTGCATTGTGATCTGAGATGAAGGCATTTACTATTTCTACCTTCCTGCATTAAATTTTGAGATTTTTACGTCCCAATATATGGTCAATATTTGTATTGGTTCCATGAACTGCTGAGAAAAAAGTATACTCCTTTCTATCACCATTCAGTTTTCTCCAAAGATCTATCATACCTAGTTTTTCTAATGTTCCATTTACCTCTTTAATTCCTTTCTTATTTTTTTTATGGTTTGATTTATCTAATTCTGAGAGTGCAAGGTTAAGGTCTCTCACTATTATAGATTTGCTGTTTAATTTTTTTTGCAACTCTCTTAACTTCTCCTTTAGGAAGTCAGATGGCATACCATTTGGTGCATATATGTTTAGTATTGATATGGTTTCATTATCTATGCTACCTTTTAGCAGGATATGGTTTCCTTCCTTATCTCTTTTAATTGGATCAATTTCTGCTTTTGCTTGATCTGAGATAAGGATGGCTAGCCCTGCTTTTTTGGCTTCACCTGAAACATAATAGATTCTTTTCCAACCTTTTACCTTTACTCTGTATGTATCTCCCTCCTTTAAATGTGTTTCCTGTAAACAACATATTGTAGGGTTCTGACATTTGATCCAGTCTGCTATCTGCCTCAGTTTAATGGGAGAGTTCATGCCATTCACATTTAGAGTTAAAATTACTAATTCTGTATTTCCTGCCATCATATTATTCCCTGATTATGCTTTTTTTTCCCCCTTGTCCCCCTGAAACCTTTACCCAGTATTGAATTTATGGACCCCACTTGTGATGCATAGCCCTCCCTTTTAAGTATCCCTCCCCCCTCTTTTTAAGTCCCTTCTCCTTTCTTGTACCCTTCCCTTATTCCTCTTTTTCTTTTCCTTTTTCCTCTCCGCACTTTTAATGAGGTGAGAGAGAATTTTGTGAAAAACAAATATGTCAATTATTTACTCTTTGAGCCTACTCTGATGAGAGTAAGATTTATACAATATTTCTCCCCCTCTCTAAGTTCCCTCAGATGTGGTAAATTTTCTATGCCTCCTCCTGGGATTTAGATTCCTTCTTTTTATCTTTCCTTTCCCATTTTATGATACTATCTCCTTCCCTTTACTACTTCTTTTTCATGTTATATCAGTAAAATTAAATTATCCATGTGGACTTTGTATCCACAACAGAGATACAGTTCTCAAGAGTGCTTTTTACCTTTTTTTTTTGCTTCTCTTGAGACTTGTGGATGTAGATCAAATTTTTTGTTTAAATCTGTTTTTTTTTTTTTTTTTTTTTTTTTTTTTTTTCCTTAGAAACAAATGGAATTCCTCTGTTTCATTAAATGTCCATCTTCTTCCATGGAAGAAAATGCTAAACTTAGTTGGATAGTTTATTATTGGTTGCAATACTAGTTCTTTTGACTTTCAGAATATCAGGTTCTAGGCCCTACGATCCTTTAATGTGGAGGCACCCAGGTCTTGAGTGATCCTTATTGTGGAATCTTGATATGAATTTTTTTTTCCTTGCTACTTGCAATATTTTTTCCTTAGTTTGGTAGTTTGGCAGCTTAGCCACAATGTTCTTTTTTTAGGGTCTTTTTCAGAAGATGTTCGAGGAATCCTTTCATCGCCTATTTTCCCTTCTGTTCCTATTATCTCTGGACAATTCTCGTTGATGATTTCCTGTAAAATAGAATCTGGGCTCTTTTTTTCATCATAATTTTCAGTAAGTCCAATGATCCTCAGATTATCTCTCCTAGATCTATTTTCCAAGTCTATAGATTTTCCCAGTAAATATTTGATGTTATTCTCCAGCTTTTCATTTATTTATTTTTTTGTTTTGTTTTGTTTTGTTTGACTGATTCTTGATTTCTCAATGAATCATTCATTTCTATTTGTTCAGTTCTGATTTTTAATGAGTCATTTTCTTCAAATTTTTAGTTCTTTTTGTATGGGTCCAATTGAGCTTTTAAATGAATTATTTTGCTCAGTTGAATTTTTTTCCATTTCACTATTTTTTTAGTGAGTTATTTTCTTTTTCCACATCACAAACACTACTTTTTAAGGATTTTTTTTATCTTCTCCAATTTAGAAATCTTACTTTCCTGTTTTTTGTTAATCTTTTCTAATTCACAAAATTTTGTTTCCCTGCACCTCCTGTGAATTCTGTATTTTTTTCCAACTCAAATTTCAGGACGTTGTTATTCTCTATCATAGCTTCTCTTTCCTTTCCCCATTTTTCTTCAAAATCTCTTAACTTTTGAACAGTCTCTTCTAGGAGAGGATTATGTGTTGACGGGCATGTATCATTCCCTTTTAGGCTGTTATCTGGAGAGTGTTTGCTGTTAGCTTCCTTGGGGTTGGATACCAGCTCTTTCTCAGTATAGAATGTGTCAATCATTCTCTTCAGTTTCTTACTCATTCTTAAAACTCTGTGGGGGTCTGCTCTTTTGTATGAAATTTACCAGCTTTCTCCCAGACAGTTGATAGGATGCAGCAATCCTTTGACTGGGCTAAGAGAGAACTCTGGGAGAGAGTTCTCTTCCTCCCAACAGAAATGACTCAGAGGTGGTTAGCAGGGCTGCAGCAAGGAGTGCCCATTGAAGGACCCACACTATGTCACCTAGCAACTGCCCTGAGACTAGAGGCTGAACAGTAAAAGCGTCACAAACCCCAGGCAAAGCCTCCCATAGGGCCGTAAATATTACCAGCTGACACAAAAAGCCCCTGCTCTTAAACTGGACATCTCTGCTCAGAAAGCACACTTGCTGTTGCAGGGGTTCTGCTGCTGTGGGAGTTCCACTGCTGCTGAAGTTTCACTACTGTGAGAATTCCACTACCTCAGGCTGAGCCCCACACTATGAGGATCACAGCCTGCCCCAGGCTGTGTCCCCTGCTGTTCACATTCTTAACTGCCCTAAGGAAAAGCCCCGGACAGCAGAAGGGGGCTGCACACCATAATGAGATTAGTGTTAGGTAACTTCTGGTTTGGGGTGATTATATTTTCTGGATTTTTACTTTAAAGTGGCTTTGATTTCTCTTCTTATGTGCCATTTTACAAGCAGAGTGGAGCTATCAGCCTATGCCAGATTCCTCTATCTCAGTGGCTTCTCTGATCCCAGAGTTCTCCCCAGCCCATTTGACTCAATGTGCTAGCCCTTAGTCCAACCCTGTCTGTGCCGGTGCTTTTTTTCCTCCTCTTAGAACCGACCTTTTCTGTTAAAATTCCAGATTCTCTTTTTCTGGTAAGTTGTGCTTCTAATCCTTGTGGTTTTTATCAGTCCAGCATTATTTTTGAAGCTGATTTCACTAGTTGGTATTGATGGTAAAAGGGAGCTTAGAAATGCATGTGTATCTTCTGTGCCATCTTGGCTCTGCCCCACTTTCTTTCCTTTTTCTAATCAAATTTACCAAAGGTTTATCAATTTTATCGTTTTTTTTTCATAAAACAAACTCTCAAGTTTTATTTATTAATTTAAAAGTTTTTTTATATTCAATTTTATTTTCATTTTCATTTTAGTATTCCAAGTTAATATTTGATGGGAGGGTTAATTTGCTCTTTTTCTAACTTTTTAAGTAGTAAACCCAATTCATTGATCTTCTTTCTCTATTTTATTCAAGTAAGCCTCTAGAGATATAAAATTTTCCCTTATTACCACTGTGGCTGCATCCCACAAATTTTGGTATGTTGTCTCATTGTCGTCATTCTCTTGAGTGAAATTATTGTGTCTATGATTTGACCCATTCATTCCTTAGGATGAGATTATTTAGTTTCCAATTACTTTTTTGTTTAGCCCTAGCTTTTTGTTGAATGTAGTTTTTTCATTGTGATCTAAAAAGAATGAATTTACTATTTCTAACTTTCTGCATTTAATTTTGAGGTCTTTATGTCCCAATATATGGTCAATTTTTGTAGAAGTTCCATGAACTGCTGAGAAGAAAGTATACTCCTTCCTGTCTCTATTCAGTTTTCTCAAAAGATCTGTCATATCTAACTTTTCCAATATTACCAATATTTACCTCTTTAACTTCTTTCTTATTTGTTTTGTGGTTTGATTTATCTAATTCTGAAAGTGCAAGGTTGAGTTCTCCAACTATTATAGTTTGCTGTGTATTTTTTCTTCCAACTCTTTCAACTTCTCCTTTAGGAGATCTTGGCGCACCATATATGCACAATATATATTCACTACTTGGTGCATATATGTTTAGTATTGATACTGCTTCATTGTCTATGCTACTCTTTTGCAAGATGTACTTTCCTTCCTTATTTCTTTTAATTAGATAATATTTTGCTTTTCTTGATCTGAAAATGGCTAGCCCTGCTATTCTGAATTCACCTGAAGCATAATGAATAGATCCTCCTACAGCCTTTTACCTTGACTCTGTATGTATTACCCTGCTTTAAATGTGTTTCCTGCAAACCATATATTGAAGGATTCTGGCTTTTGATGCAGTGTGCATCAGACTCCACTTTATGGGAGAATTCATCACATTCACATTTACAGTTAAAAGTACTAATTCTGTATTTTCTGCCATCTTATTATCCCCAGATTATACTTTCCTTTTCCTTTCCCTCTTTACCCATGTCCCCAGTATTAAACTTAGGGCACCACTTGCCTCATGCCGCTCTCCCTTTTTAGAATCCCTCCCATCCCCTTTCAGTCCCTCCTCCTTTCCTTTAACTTTGTCTTATTTTTTTTTTCTGTATTCCCTTCTATTTAGTTTACTCCTTTCCTTCTCCCTTTTCATCTCCCACTTTTCAATGAGGTGAGAGAAGTTTCTCTGTAAACCAAATATGTCTAATATTTTCTCTTTGAGCCAAATCTGATGAGAGTACGATGTACCTCCCTCTCCCTTAATTCCCTCAGATATAATAGGTTTCCTTTGCCTCTTTGTGTGATGTAATTTCCCTCTTTTATCTCCCCTTTTCCCTTTTCTGATAAAATCCCCTTTCCACTTTTATTTTCCAATTTTTTAAATATTATAACAGTAAAACCAAATTATACAAATGCTCTTTATTTATGCCTATAACAAAAAACAAGAGTTCTTTTTATCTTTTATGGTTCTCCTATTGGGAGGTTAAATTTTTTGTTTAGCTCTATTTATTTATTTATTTTTTCATTAGGAATAAATGGAATTCACTTGTTTCATTGAATGTCTATCTTCTTCCCTGGAAGAAAATGTGCAGCTTAGCTGGGTAGTTTATTCTTGGCTGCATTCCAAGTCTTTTTGACTTTCAGAAGCTGAGATTCCAGGCCCTTTGATCCTTTAATGTGGAAGCTGCTAGATTCTGAGTTATCCTATATTGTCGCTCCTTGGTATTGTTTTTTTTTTTTTTTTTTTTTTTTTCTGGCTGCTTGTAACATTTTTTCCTAAGTCTGACAGTTCTGAAATTTAGCCACGTTATTACTTGACGTTTTATTTGGGGGTTCAATGCCTATTTTACCTTCTGATTCTCTTACATGTGAGGCAGTTCTCTTGGAGGATTTTCTGAAAAATAGTGTCTAGGCTCTTTTTGCTCATCATGCTTTTCAGAGATTCCAATTATCCTTAGATTATGTGTCCTAGATCTATTTTCCAGGTCTCTTATTTTTCCACGTAGATATTTAACATTTTTTTCTATTTTTTTCATTTTTTTGTTTTTTCTTGACTGATTCTTGATGTCTCAAATAATCATTCATTTCTGTTTTTTCAATTCTGAGTTTTTAAATTAATTTTATAAATATAATTTTTTCATAGTACATATGCATGAATATATATATTTTTTTACATTATCCCTGTATTCATTTTTCCAAATTTTCCCCTCCCTCCCTCCCTGCCTCTACTCCCTCCCCTAGATGACAGGCAATTCCATGAATATTAAATGTACTACAGCATAACCTAGATATAATATATGTGTGTAAATCCAATTTTCTTGTCGCATGGTAATAATTGGATTCCAAAGGTATAAGTAACCTGGGTAGAAAGATAATAATGCAAGCAGTTTACATTCAATTCTGATCAGTTCTGATTTTTAATCAAATCAGTTCTTATTTTTAATAAGTTATTAGCTTCATTAACTTTTTTCCCTTCTTTTTCTATATGTCCAATTGAGTTTTTAAATGACTTGTTTTGCTCTATGGAATTTTTTCCATTTCACTCATTTTTTTTTTTTGTTTGTTTGTTTTGTTTTGTTTTGTTTTGTTTTGTTTTGTTTTGTTTTGTTTTTAATGAGTTATTTTCATTTTTCCAATGAACAAATCTTACTTTCCTGGGACTTCTTTACCTTTTCCAATTCACAAATTCTGTTTACCTGGGAGTCCCTTACCTTTTCCATTTCACATTTCAGGAAGTTGTTTTCTTTTTCCACTTTATCAAATCTTTCTTTTAATGAGTTATATGCATTTCTCATGCTCTTTTGCAGAGCTTCTCTTTTTTTTTTATCCATTTTTCTTCTAGCTCTGTTTTAGGATATTTTCTGATTTCTTCCAGTTGAACTTGTCTGATGGGGATCAGGTTATATCCCCCTTTGTTTTTGTTTTTGTTTTTTTTTTTTCTGGAAATTTTCTTCTATTAGTCTCCTTAGGGTTAGAAATCTGCTCTATTTCTGTATAGAAGCTATCTATAGTTAAAGCTAGCTTGGCTTTTTTATTCATTTTTTTTAAAGCCCTTAGTGTCTGGCTTCAGGGGAAGGAGGTTCTCAGCTTCCTCTGCAAAACAGGGACAGATAGACAGTAACTGTCCTGCAAAAACAGGCTTGAAGAGTGGACATTCTGCTGCAAAGTCTTACTGCCCTGGGCAGAGCCCCCACTGTGCAGAAATTATGAGTGTCTTGGGCAGAACCCTGCTATGCAGTAGTGTGATTTTCTTTGGAAGTACCCCACTGGGCAGGAAGTGTGCCCTGGGCAGAGCCCCACTAGTGGCTGCCTTGGGACAAGCGGTTGAGCAGCAGAAGTGTCTCTGTTCTGGTAGACTATGGCTGAACAGCTGTACTGGGGTTGTGCTGGGTCACTCCTGGTGCTGGGTGGGTATGGTCAGGTCCTGTTAAACTCTGGTGTTTTGGTGTATATGCTACCTTTGGTGTTTGTGTAACTTCTCTGTTGATCTACTGCTTTTCAATTAAAGCAGAGCAGACAACGTGTGGTAGAGTCCTCCCTGCAAATTCTCCACCCACAGGGATCACACTGTGCTCCGGGTCCACTCAGCATGGGCAAGCCTCCGTGTTCTGACTCCCTGGCTGCTCTGGACTCCTCCTACCCGATCAAGACAGACTTTATCTGGCGAAGTTCCAAGTAATCTTTGGCTGGCAAAGTGTTGTACTCCCAATATTTGGGAATCCTACCAGTCAAGCATGATTTCTGAGGCTGAATTAGGTATATAGTAAGTGAGGGTAGAAGGGAGTTCAGAATGAAGCATCTATCCTCTCCACCATCTTGGCTCTGCCCCGCCCCCACCCCCCCGGGAAGTAGTATTTTTTTTAAAACAAGATCTCTGGTTCTTTTTCTAAAGCTTTCATTTCCTTTCTCCACTTTCCTTTTAACTCTTTTAAGATCTATTTATAATTCTTACTAAGAGAATCTTCAGAGTTGCAGACCAAGTTATCTTACATTTTGAGGCTTGACCTGATGGCTTTTTGCCTCAAGTGTCATCAGGGTTTGAGGTCTGCACTTCCCTATCTCCATAGAATCTATCTATGGTCAGAGTTCTTTTGCTTTTCATTTTTAAATGTTCTGGTCTGCTCTTAGGACAATAGGGAAATTGTCCCAAATTTCCTCTATCTCAAATTTCCTCTACAGGCAACAGTAGTTTCATGCTTCCCTGGGGCCAGGGTTGCTGTCTTCCATCTAGTGCTGTGTAAGCATGGCTAAACCCATTTGTTTTCCTGGGGTTTGGGGTCTCATTATTTGTCTTCTGAAGTTGAGTTGAAAGTCTTTCAGCAGAAGATATTTTGGAAGAACTTCAGGAAAAGTCTGTTTGCTGATCCAGTGGTTTCTGAACCAAGACAGAATAGCTTGTATTATAGTTAAAAGATTCCCAGTAAATTTCTCCAGGGGACAGAATCCACTCTGACCTCAGTCCCTGTATTGTACCTTTGCTGGGCCACCTCCACCCTACCCCTGTTCTTCAGACCGACTTTTCCTGAGGTTCTTCCAAAGTATCTTCTGCTGAAAATATATGTGGATTCTGTCACTCGAAAACCAATTCAGAGGCTTTATGTGACAAAAGGAAGGAAGAGCTCAAAGATTTGTGCATTTTTTGTCTCCTTGATTTTATGTTTTAAAAAACTACCATACTAAAATATCTGCCTAGGGAGAAGCATTAGCTACTTTGATATTTATGAACATAGTTGATATCTTCAGGCCCTCCACTCTTCAGGAAAGTATCTAGAAATACCATTTTTGGCTGCACAGTATAGAATGACATTTTTAGCTTACTTATGTTTAAATGGAAATAAATCATTATTAGATAACTCAATATGTATTATGTTATATAATGAAATTTCACTTAAAATATATCAGAGAGTAGCGGGAACTCTAAATTCTCAGTCTGAGGAGACACAGTGAACATTTTTGCAGGTCCTAACCAGTTGGGTAAACTGGCTAAAGAGCTGTCCTTTACTGTCAGAAGACATAGGTTTAAAACTCACTTCTGATACATCCTAGCTGGTTGACTCTACACAAGTTGCTTAACCTCACAGCGCCTCAACTTAATAATTCACTAAGAATATCATTTGCAATAAAGGCTTCATTTCCAAAATATAAAGAGAATTGACTCTAATTTATAAGAAATCAAGCCATTCTCCTATTGATAAATGGTCAAAGGATATGAACAGACAATTCTCAGAAGAAGAAATTGAAACTATTTCTAGCTATATGAAAAGATGCTCCATGTCATTATTAATCAGAGAAATGCAAATTAAAACAACTCTGAGATACCACTACACATCTCTAATTGGCTAGAATGACAGGGAAAGATAATGCAGAATGTTGAAGGGGATGTGGGAAAACAGGGACACTGACACATTGTTGCTGGAATTGTGAATGCATCCAGCCATTCTGGAGAGCAATTTTCAACTTTGCTCAAAAAGTTATCAAACTGTGCATCCCCTTTCACCCAGCAGTTTTACTTCTGGTCTTATATCCCAAAGAGATCTTAAAGAAGGGAAAGGGATGCGGATGCCCATTGATTAGAGAAGGGCTGAATAAATTGTGGTATATGAATATTATGGAATATGATTGCTGTGTAAGAAATGACTAGCAGGATGATTTCAGAAAAGCCTGGATAGATTTACATGACCTGATGCTGAGTGAAATGAGTAGGACCAGAAGATCGTTGTATACTTGCACAACAATACTATATGATGATCAATTCTGATGGATATGGTCATTTTCAACAATAAGATGAACCAAATCACTTCCAATAGAGCAATAATGAACTGAACCAGCTACACCCAGCATAAGAACCACTACATAGAATTCCCAATCCCTCTAATTTTGTCCGCCTGCATTTTATATTTCCTTCACAGGCTAATTGTACACTGTTTCAAAGTCCGATTCTTTTTGGACTGCAAAACAACCTTTTGGTCGTGTGTGTGTGTGTGTGTGTGTGTGTGTGTGTGTGTGTGTATGTATAAATTTCTACTTTAAGATATCGAACATGTATTGACCAACCTGCCATCTTTGGGGTGGGGGGGAACGAGGGGAAAAATTAGAAAAAACGGTTTCGCAATTGTCAATGTTGTGAAATTCCCCATGCATATATCTGGTAAATAAAAACTATTAAATTAAAAGAATATCATTTGCAGAGAAATTCCCTGTTTATCAGTGAAGGTAATTTTTATCACTGTGATTTCCATACAAATGAAATCTCATATTCCTTTGGACATAATTAGTTCAAAAGCAATCTGGCAGCATCATTTTCAATGTTTTGGAGAAACTCAATTTTGGAGAATGATTTATGAATTAAATAACAAAATAATATACCTAGTGAAATGGAGAAATAGTTATCTCTTAGTTCTTTCCCTTAGACTCATGTCATGGTTCGTAGTAAAAAAAAAGAATTTCTTATTTTATTGCCCAGTACAATATTTTTAAACTATATTTTGCAGTCAAAGATCAGAAGAAATAATAGATGTGCATTGTAAATCATTACTTTTGTTTTTATTTTTAGTTTCCCTTCCCAAGAAGACTTGAATAGAAAAAATACATTGGTTTTCTACTTATTAATCCCTTTCTTCCAGGGATTATAGAGCTTTAGACAGGTTACATTGTTTTGGATCTCTTGCCCATGGAGAAGAGATAGAAATATGTTATGTTATGCTAAACTGAATGTCTGTGGATTTCTCTGATTTATAAAAGGGAATATTCTGCCATGTCATGCTGAATGTGGCAGTACTATATTTCCAAACATTTTATCTGTGAGGACTGTGGTAAGAAAGTCGATCTTTCCCAATATCGTCTTTGCAATCTACTTACATAAAAAAGCCCAAATTAATCATGTTAGAGCAGATTGTTCTTTTTATTTATGGTATTTGCTTAGAGATATGGTGCTCTGAAAGTGCGAAGCAATTAATGTAACCAGATCACTCACAGATAACTCATATTTTAAGACCACCTCTTTCTACCCACCTCATTCAACTTAAAGACATTTATCTATATCACAATTCCCTTTGAATCATATTGGCGTTGCTCAAAAATACATTGTAGAATAGCTTTAAAATTATGCCTTTTATATTAATTTTTATATATTAAGTTTTAATTGTATTTTACTTTTTTCTACAATAGCAGAAGAAAGTTCTTCAGAAGATTCTACAAGCAGGTAGGCTTTGTAGCTTTTGATTAATCTTCTTGGTCCAGTCTTCAATAGGTTTTTCAATTCAGACAAAGCAGACTGTCATGAATCCAAAATTTTTATACTACTATAGTATACTATGCTATACTATGCTATAGAATTTTTATACTATCATATTAATTCATGTTTTTGCTTAATTAACTTTCAACAAATTAGGTTTACTGGACACCTACTAGGTACATGTGCATTTGCACATATATATATATATATATATATATATATATATATATATATATGTACATTATTATGTGTGTATATATGTTTATGCATATATTGCATATGTGTGTGTATATATACACACACATATATGTACACTATGTGTATGTGTGTGCATGTGTTTATTCAAGCTTATTTATCAGATTATTAACTGTTTTGTGTATAGATAGTTGACTGAGGAAGCTGAAGGATTAAGTGACTAGTTTGGGTTCATGAAATCATTATGTGACAAAGGAAGAAGTTGAATCCACTGTATTTTTACCCCCTTCCTACTTCCTATCCACAAAACCCTAATAGAACTATTAATAAATAGTATTTGATGAATGAAGAATGAACCAGCTATGTTCCATATGGCCACACCACATGTTAGCCACCTGGAAGGGGGCTTTTAAATCACATCTGCAATGCAAATATGTATCATCTTCTACTTGCAGAAGTTTTACCTAAGTGCTCAGATCAAGGAGTTATCAACAGGGGCTGGGGGTTAGTCACTGGGACCAGGATCCTAAATTAAGACAAGAGATGGTATTGGAGATTTCTCAGCAAGGAGAGAAGCAATGGTAGAGAAGAGGGAAGCGTCTGGTGAGTAGTTTCTGCTTGGAACTCTTGTAGACAACTATGGTAGAGAGCTAATTTTTACTTTGAGACTTTGGCAGGAATATTCTTCTTTCCAATTAGAGAGATGTGGGCAAGTTGGCATTGTATCTTGAGAAGTAGTAAACCTTTTGAAAACGCACTTCTCTGGAGCTCCTACAAAGGCAAACAGATATGGCAAAGGATTAGTTGTAAAGGTCATTAACAGGAATGACTAAAACAGAGATTGCTAAGTATCTCACTTTTAGTGAGCTCATTTTCCCACAGCACAGAATGTTATTTTGCAGTGTCCTACAGATTCTGTGCTCTTTGTTGCTGTCAGTGTTAAGAGTTACTCTTAATATAAAAGAAGGTGAAAATTCTGGAAAAACGCCTTTCCACTTTCTAGATGATCAAGTAGAATGAAGTATTCCAAGAAATGATAATTTTTTTCTCTTAAATAAGGAGGAAGGTGAAGAGAAAAGAGGCAAAGTTGGGAGTGATTGTCTCGGGAGATTGGTGGGAAGAGTCCCCTGATCCCAAGAAGCTGAACATTTGGAACCTTTCTTCCTATATTTATTTAAAAAATGAAGTATTAGAACTATAAAGCACCCAGAGCAGTTCCTAATATGACAAATTCAACTGACATATTTTCACAGCCCCATAGGATGGCATTGATTAATGTGAAATAGCTTAGGGGCTAAATCAAATATGATTAAGCAAGATGTTTCAAGTGACATGGCTTTTTAAAGTCAGAGGGAAGTAAGTCCTTGATGTAGAGAAAAGAGCCCATTAGAACAGAGTTAGGAAGGGAACAAGGGGGGGGAGCCTAGGTAAGAACAAACTCTCATGTACATTGTATCTATGGAAGTTGTTGCAGGATACCTAAAGAGATAATTGAGTCAGTCTTTTAGATATGCTAACAAGATAGTCCCAGGAAATTGATCTCTTTTTCTATGGGATTATGGTTGATGGACATGTTGCAGCATTTACATTATTCCTGTTAATGGTATTATATTATTCCTCTTTTAGATGTGAATTTAAGGGGAAGCAAATAGGAACATGATTTTGAAGCCCTAAGAATCTGGAAAGAAAAATAAAAATTTGGAAGTTAATAAAAAAATTCAGGAGGCCTTGAGAAGTTTAAGTAAAAAGTAGAGTTAGTTGAAGTGAAAATTGAGAAGCTGAGTTGAAGAAGATAGATTCCAACTAAAGGAAGAAAAGAAAGTGAGCCCAAAGAGGATTTGAGGAGATGGAAAAGACATAAGAAAGAAGACAAGGTGAAGGCTATAAAGAGGAGGAAAAGGAGATGAAATACAACTGAAAAATGAGAAAGGGAAGAAGAATGTTAAAAAACAGGACCAAATAAGCAGTCAGTTCTCAAGTTTAAGAAGAAAGGAAGGGAGATTGCTCATGTGTATCAAAGTATCAGAGCAAAAGGAATGAAGGAAGGAAGGAAGGAAGGAAGGAAGGAAGGAAGGAAGGAAGGAAGGAAGGAAAGGAAAGGAAAGGAAAGGAAAGGAAAGGAAAGGAAAGGAAAGGAAAGGAAAGGAAAGGAAAGGAAAGGAAAGGAAAGGAAAGGAAAGGAAAGGAAAGGAAAGGAAAGGGAAAGGGAAAGGGAAAGGGAAAGGGAAAGGGAAAGGGAAAGGGAAAGGGAAAGGGAAAGGGAAAGGGAAAGGGAAAGGGAAAGGGAAAGGGAAAGGGAAAGGGAAAGGGAAAGGGAAAGGGAAAGGGAAAGGGAAAGGGAAAGGGAAAGGGAAAGGGAAAGGGAAAGGGAAAGGGAAAGGGAAAGGGAAAGGGAAAGGGAAAGGGAAAGGGAAAGGGAAAGGGAAAGGGAAAGGGAAAGGGAAAGGGAAAGGGAAGGGAAAGGAAAGGAAAGGAAAGGAAAGGAAAGGAAAGGAAAGGAAAGGAAAGGAAAGGAAAGGAAAGGAAAAAGGAAAGGAAAGGAAAAAGGAAAGGAAAGGAAAAAGGAAAGGAAAAAGGAAAGGAAAGGAAAGGAAAGGAAGAAGGAAAGGAAGAAGGAAAGAGAAAGAAAGATGTGCTAACACATCCTAAGGAGCTGAGAAGAGAATGGTTTTGTGCTAGTGAACAGGGAATAAAGATAAATTGGATTCAAGTCCCCCCTTTGTTATATTGAGCAAGTGTGCCCCAGAAATTTTTCCCATAACAGTTGCTCATCTGCATTATTTTCTCTCTGAAATTTCCCTACATTAATCAAAGACAAATAATGTACCCCAACTTGAATTCTGAACTCAACCACTCTCTCCCTCCAGCGCAAGTGAATTGAAAAATCTGGAGTTGAAACTCCTTGAAAGTAGATTACCACAGGGATCGTAAAAACTTTTTCTAGCAAGGAAGATAAACATTTACTTTTACAATAAAGACTTACTGAGACTGGAACGCATGATATATTCACATATCTAAAGGACAACTAGGCAAAGCAGTGGGCACTGTGTCCTGGGTTTGGAATCAAGAAGGGTCATCTGAGTTCTAATCTAGATCAGATACTTATTTGGTTATGATTCCAGGCAAGTCTCACTTAATCCTGTTTTCCTGAGTTTCCCCATCTGTGAAAGAATTGAGGAAAGAAATGGCAAACCACTTTAGTACCTATGCCAATCAAATGCCAAATGGGATCAAAGAATAAGACACTACTGAAATGATTGAACAACAAATACAACTCATATCTAGAGCTGAAACCTGTTGAGGGTAATTGTCACAATTTAGAAGGGAAGGTACAGAGAACAGTGACATGCTATTACAAATAGATTTCCAAGGTTTTAATAATTTGGGAATTTATAATGTCCCATTGTGTTTGTTTATCAACTTTAGAAAAGTGTAAAAATTAAGTGAGATTATTCTGGAGGAAAGAGCCCCTGATAGCTTCTAAACTAATATTTTCTTCTCTACCAAAATGAATCTTGGAATAGGAATAGTTGATTATATCTTCTATTCAATCATCCTTTGTAACATATCATTGGGTAACAAAGAACCTTGCAACAACTAAAAAGTTTTCTTGTTCATGATTGACTTCTGGAAATAAAAGAACTAATTTTTGGTTTCTTTTTGAAAGATACTCTGACATACCAGAATGGAAAATTCTCCAGCTAATCACAGATAACGAATTCAGTTTTGATATGGAGGTAAAGTTTCTTTATTGATTTTTTTTTCTACTCATATTTCAGTTTAGACAGTGCTTTGTTTTGTTAAAAGATATTGTAAACATACTATACAATCTCTTTAGTTATTTAATACCAAAGATCCAAATGGAGTTAAAAGGACCCAAATTATTTTAAAGCAAAGAAGCTTTTTTTCTGCATCAGACTTTCAAGTTTCCCCACCTCTAAGTTTTGTTGTGTTTTTTTTTTCTTCTGAATAACTAACTGAAACCAACTTTTATGCAATTTACATTCTGCTAATATTTCTCTATCAGTCTCCATATTTTCTTGTTACCTTTGTATTTAACTATGCACTGAAAAGAGTCTTAGATTTGGAGTGGAGAACCAGGCTTCAAATCCCATGACTTACACTCTAAAATAAATAATATTATGATGTTCCTAGAGGTCTCTTCTTGCTCCATATCTGTGATTCATTCCATAATAATACTAATTTTCTCTAAAAGTTGGTTGCACCGGTTGCTCCTGATTTTTTATTACAAATAGAGCACCTATGAATATTTCTGTACACATAGTTCTTATTTTTCCTGTCCTTGCTCTTTTTAGGATGAATTCTTAGCAATGGAATAAAAAAATAGTATTTTGATTCTTACATATTGTTTTCTAAAACACCTGGACCAATTATAGTTCTCCTAGTGGTATATTAGAATTTCCCACGATTTGTAAATTTTTTTTTTTGTTTTTCTATGACATTTTGTTTATTTGTAAAATTTATTTTATTTGAAAAAAACAGTAAAAAAAATAAAAACAGAAAAGGAATACAAAACAAAATAAAACAAAGCAAAAGATAACATTGTCATGTGCCCTTCAAAAATTCAAGGAGAATTAAAAATATACATCAACAAATTACCAGATAAAGAAATTATATATTTATTAGAAGAAATTAATTTCATGAATATCCATTTTTTCTTTACTTCTTTGTAAATTGTTTTCTCTGCCGTATAACTTATTTACTATACTCTTTCCTTTCATCTACCCTCTCACCCTCAAGAAAGCTACCATTAAGAAAATATATATTTATGTAGACATATATAGACACACACACACACACACACACACACACACACACACACACACACACACACGACTTTCCTATCCCTACTGATTCTAATTAAATTCTGTTTTATAACTTGTCTTGTTATTACTTAACCTCTCCCCACTCCAGGATCCCTCCCTTGTCTTCTTTCCTTACCCTTTGCTTCCCCATCTGCCCACCCCACTACCCTTACTTCTTTATAGATTTTTGGAGAGTGCTATACTTTTCATATTATATATGTAGTGTTGAACCCATTCCTGATGTGAGTAGGTTTTCAGAACTGTGTCTTCCCTCTCTCTAATGCTTGCTTGTATTCTTCTTCTATGCTTTCTTTCTATTACATAATTACTATTTTTATCTTAACTCTACCAGTCTTTCCTTTGAGCTACCTTACTGTTGATGTAAATCTTAAAAGCATAGTATACATTTCCAGGGAAAACCAAACAATATTTTGATGTTTAAACAGTTTCTCTATGCGGAATTCTTCAAAATTGCTCTTTAATATTGTCCCTTATATGTTAAATTTTCTGTTAAGTTCAGGTTTGGTTGAAAGAAAGTCCTGAAAATTTGCAAGTTCATTTAATATTCATTTTTTATCATTCAAAATTATAGATAATTTTGTTGGATGTGATATTTTTGGCCATAGGAATAGCTTTTTATTTTTTTCCTGTTGTGGATAGATTGATTCCAGGACCTGTAGACCTGTAGTCTTCTATTGTAGGTGCTGATAAGTCTTGCACAATTCTAATTGTAACAGCTCCAATGTTTTGATTTTTTTTTTTTGCTTTTTGCAAAATTTTCTTTTTGATCTGGGGATTTCACTATTTGACTAGAATATTCCTGTTTATTTTCCAAAAAGAATCTTTTGTGGTGGTGATCAGGGGATTTTTTCTATTTCTATTTTTCCCTTCATGTCCTATCACTCCAGGACTGTATTCGTGCATTATTGTGTCAAGGTCCATTTTTTTGTCAAAAAGTTATAACAGTGAGCTTATTCCTATATTTTCTTTTCTTGATCTGCTCTTCACATCTTTCAGTTTTCATATAGGATGTTTTACCTTCTTCTATTTTCTCATTCTTTATAGTCTATTTTGTTATTTCTTGGTTTCTCATAGCTTCACTGGCTTCCCTTTATCCAATTCTCATTTTCAGATTTCATCTTTGAGACTCTGTCCCTCCTTTGCTAGTTGGCTAACTTTTTTTTCATAATCGTCTTTTTTTCATTGTTTGGCTTTTTATTTTTATTTTTTAAAGTTTTTTCCTCTATGTCTCTCATTTGATGTTTGAATTCTTTTTTTAATTCCTCCATAAATTCTCTCTGGGCAGGGGGCCATTTCACATTACTCTTTGAGGTAGAAGAAGCTTTTTGTTACTAAAATGTCCTCCTCTGAAGATGAATTCTGGTTTTCTCTATTCCCATAATATGATTTAATGGTGGGAGTCTACTTTGCTGGCTCATTTTTTTTTAATAAGAAGTATAAACATCTCTAATCATAGGATTGGAGGATGGTGCCTCAAGCTTCCCTTGAGATCTCCACTCTGATCAGGAATTCCAAATCAAGAGCTCCACCTTCACCAAGTGCTGATTTCTTCCTACCCAGGGCCTTCTCTCTGCAGCACAGTGGAGCCTGGAATTCCCAGTCATCCAGGATTCACTCTGTCTTCCTAGACTCAAACCCGAATTTGACAAAGAGTGGGGTGGAGTGAAAGTTTCTGCCGAGACTCCAGCCATATCCAGCTAGCTGAGAGGCTCCCCACTTGATGTTTCTGTGTAGTTTGCCTGGAGGTGTTTGCACATCAGACAAGTTACTCCTCAATCTTGGGGCTTTTTGGATTGTATCAGAAGCCCTGTCCTGCCCCAAGTTATCTTGATCTATCACCAGTGTTGGCCCTGAGGCACAAATTTGTTCTATTTGTGGGGAAAATCTGGAGAGCTTCAAATTTACCAACTTGCTCCTCCATCTTCCCAGAATTCTCTATTCTTTTTAATTTTTCACCTTCTTAAGGTGATCAAATAAACATGTTGATTTTTAAGTTTCTTTCAGTGGTGGGAAACTGGAACATTTTTTCATGAAGTTAATGATATTTTTATTGTCATTTCTTCATTTTGAGCTATTTTGCTAGATTTAGAGATTAAAAGATATGTGTCAGATACAGTCAATCTTCAGCTGTCATGGAAGTCACATTGTTAGAAAATGATTTTAAAGTCAAACTATACATAGAATATATGGGAAATGGGAAAGAGGGCATTCAATTCCAATGACCACCAAACCAAAGTTCATCTTTACCTAGGAATGATTGACCATATTATTTCTAACCTAGAAATACTGTTGAAGTAATTTTCTGACATGTTCCCAGATGAATCCTTTGTCTTTGACCTTTTTCCAGCTTCCTTTTACTCATTAGAATTTAAGCTCCTTGAGGGGAAGGCTGCCTTTCCTTTTACTTGTATTCATATTCACACCATTGTACACTGTGTCTGACACACACACAAACACACGCACACACACATATATATATATATATATATATACATACACATGTATAGGCATATATTTATATAATAACTGCTTAAAAAGGATTTTTTTCTAAGTTATGTAATCTTGTGACACTAAGATTGATTACAGTTTTATTAAGGTATTGTTTATACAGTCTGTGTTTAGAATTTGTCTTAAAAAAAAAAAAGAAATCTCATTTCAATGTGTCCTAATCTACTTTCTTCAATATTCTTTGTTGTAATGAGATATATTTCTGTAATGTTCTTATTTAGAGGACCCCTTGAGTGTTGCATTAGATTTTGGGAGCATAATTATAATAGATCTTTGAGTTTTAAGTCCAGACATGTAAATTTTCATAGGCAATGGAATGCACAGACTTCTTTAATCTATAAAAATAAGATGAATAAGACTAATGAAGGGAATAATACATATCAGCTGCTCCACAAATTTGCAGCATTGTGGCTTTCATTTTTCATCTCTACTTTGCATGCAGGTTGTTATCATGAAAGTGAACATGAGGTTACTGACTTAATCTCACAAATACTTGAATTTGCAAAAGTTAAAATATATGCATATTGAGAGTTGAATGTATATCTTACATATTGTTATTATCTAACTTAGTTTATATAGAGATTTGAAATATTTTCCAACCTTTTTCTATTCTTTTAGTTTCAAAAGCACGTTTTTGTTTGTTTGTTTATTTGTTTGTTTGTTACACAGATCTCTATATAATCAGACTTATTGATTTTTGTCTGCAGTACTTATTATGTTTGATAACATGGATCCTGCATGGTGGATCAAAAATCTTATTGTTTTATTATAGGTTTTAATTTTAAATATTTAAGTTAATAGGATCAACTAGTTGGATAAGTGGTAAGGGCAGTGGTTTTGCAACAAGGAGGACCTGATTCAAATGTAATATCAGACACTTATCATGTAATAGCTGTGTAACCTTGGGCAAGTCACTTAAACCCAATTGCCTCACCAAAAAATAAGTCATTATTATTAGTAGAGTTTATTGTAGTGTACTTATTGACCTTACCTTTCACTACTTGCCTAAAGAAATTCTAAGTACTATAGAAATTTTGTTCTCTGCCTATGCCTTGTATTTTCTAATCTTCAAGACTTTAGAGTTTCTTCTCAAAATGTATTTCTCCACCATTTACCTGTTGCCTTTGTAAACTGTAGTTTTATCTTCCTTTATACTATTTTATCTCTTCCTCTATGGAAGCAAGCTCTCCCCCTCTTTTGAGGTCTATTGATACCACATTTTTCCTTGGGCAAAAAAAATCTGGGTTTTTTTTAGACTCTCCCATTGAATCTAGTAGAGTAACTTACATATAAAAATATGACTTAATGATGTTTTTTTTTTCCTTAGTAAATTTGTTGGATTAGTAATGGGTTATATATCATTGATAAATAATAAATATTTATATAGTACTTTTCCCATGGTAGATATTATACTCAGCACATTACATTTGATTCACACAACAATCCTCAGATGTAAATACTATTATCATTACCATTTGACAAATGAGGAAACTGAAACAAATAGCTGTTAATTAGGATTACTGCAGGGTCACACAGCTAGTAAATGTTTGAGAGAGAAATTGAAATTGAACTCAGATCTTTGTGAATGCAGCTTCAGTGCTCTAACCACGATTTTTGTTCACATGTCCATATTTTTGGTAGGTATTTTGGGGTTTGTGACCCATATTTCTTTATTTTGTAAACATTGGGTTCCAATTTCATGGTCCCTTGTTTTAAGACATTTTGAAAAGTCTACTTCCATTCTGTCTGTTACTTGCTTACATTTCTGGCTGCTTGCAGTAAAAAGGCAGTACAATACGGTTGTGGCTTAGGGCACTACAAAAAAAAAAAAAAAAAGAAAGGATGATAACAGGGATTAAAATGTCTAGAGAGGATTTTCAGCATGTTGGCAAAATGGACATGTTTGTAAGGGATATGGAATAGATTACAGAAATTAAAAATAAATAATAGAGTTGGCATGAGTGAGGGGGGAAATCTGTTGGAGGAGATGGGATGGCACAGGGTCACCTGAATAAGTTTTAAAGCTCAAGCTTGGTAAGGAGTAAGCCTACTTCATCATGCAAGGTAGGAATGAAGGAGATATTGGCAGAAGGCATCTGAGAGATAGGAGATGTGGAAGAGAAGAGGTGAGGGAGCTCATTTCAAACAGCCTCATTTTTTTTAGTAAAATTTGAAGCAAATTTCTCATTTCAAAGTGTGGGCAAGAAAGAAACCATGGAAAATTTGAGAGAGGATGAAAAGTTGTGGAAGAGCTGCTGTGGGGATTGGGATAGTCACTTGATAAGGAAGGTATCATAGGGTTCCCTTAAGGGTCCAGTTATATATCATAAATTTGTGGTGGTAGCAATTGGAATGGATGAATGATTTTCTAATTTTTAATCCATTTCCTATATAAACTTGTGTTTTTTATTTTATAAACCTAAAAATATTTCTTTGAATAGTGTTCCATAAGTTTACAAAACTAAAAGAGACCTATAACACACACACCTCACACACACACACACACACACACACACACACACACACATAGTACAAGACTTCTGTTTTAAATATGTATTTTTTCTATCGAGTAGAAGTCATGGATGACTTCTAAAGTCTTTAAGGGTCCTCTAACTTGCAAATTTCCATTGTCCTAAGTACCGTAATAAATATGTGATTTTACCAAGACAGGGTATAAGCCTATCTTGTCTCAGTAAGAATGCTGTCCTACTTTTGCCTTTTTGAAAGTCACATCGTTTTAAACTTATAGCACAATAACTAATACATGTAGGTCTTTGTCACAAGACATTCTAAGAAAAACAATTTTGCCCCAGTGTGTACATATTATATATAGCTATATTTTTTCTTTTCAAATTGTACATACTACTGCTGAGTCCAATACAAAAGAAATGACATAATTAATTGTGCTTAATCAGGAAAGACAAGAGGTAATACTTAGGCCTTAATAATAAGGTCAAAACTTGATTGGCTTAAAAGAAGGAGGAAAACTTCTAGGAGAGAGGATAGGCAAAAGATAGGGATGTTTCCAAGTAATGTAAGTCTTGACATTTAGCTATAATAGAGGACCTGTAATGGGAACATAAATTATTTTCTATAAAAGAGAGAGTCTTGGGAGTCACTGTCTTTTCATATAGAGTATAATAACATATTGAAACATATTTTTAAAAAACATTGAAATCAGACTGAAAGATTACCTGGAACAGATATACATTATAGGCCAAAAAGTCATTTCAGTAGGATGCAAGATGATAAAATAAAACAAAATGGAGTGGTTGTGGAAATATGAAATGTTAAACAATAACTTGTTCATTTTAGAGAAAGATTCAGCAGTATGTACCCATTATTGGGTTGCAGAGAGAAAAGGCCATAACTGAGTTTTTTAAAGGCTAAGTACCTGTAAAATATAAGTATCATAAATAGAAATGAAGAAGTTGCAAAGTTTTGGGGGGCTTATATGATTACAAGCTGACAACTTTTTAATGTGTTGTCGGGAAACATTTCAATGGAATTATCTCATAGATTGCTTAAATTTTAGGAATTTGAGAAAAGTCAGATGGTTTCCATTTCTTCTGGCAAATGAGTGTCAGAAATCTGAATTACAGCACAGTCTCTTTTGCAACAAGAACAGTTAAATGGATTAGCTCTCAGCTTTATGTTGGAAATAACCAAAGATAGAAGCATAAAATATGAAAACAAGAAAACAAATATGCCTGTGCTTACGAATGTATGTAAAATGAAGAAAGGAGACAGTTTTTTGTATCAGATACCACTTGAGAAATTAAAAAAAAATAAAAAACAACCTCATGATTTGGAGGGTCCTTAAGTGAATTAAAGCAAGCAAGCAGAGGGGCAGCTAGGTGGAACAGTGGATAGAGCACCAGCCCTGAAGTCAAATGTGATCTCAGACATTTAACACATTTTAGCTGTGTGACCCTGGGCAAGTCACTTAACCCCAATTGCATCAGCAAAAACAAGGAAAAAAAAAAAAAACATCAAGCATGAGAACAAGAAATTAAACCAAGAGAAAAACTCCTAATCTAAGTATGAGAGAGGGGTAGAGTTGGATATTGAATACCCAACTAGTAACAATGAATTATATAGTATAATAGATCTGCATTGTGGTTAAGTTAAATTTTCTGTTTCTGTGATGATTAGAGAAATGCCACTGGCAAATTTATATAAGACATATTCTCATCTTTTTTATATACTTTTTAAAACATTTTGTCTTTTGTTTGTTTTTCTTTGTATGTATTTTTGTATTAATGTATATATATATAATTCTATATATATATATATATATATATATTTATAGTAGACATGTATATATATTGGAATAAGTGTATAATATATATCAGTGTGTATATGTTTTAGATACATATACACATTTCAGACATACATACATATATAGATAGATAGATCGATAAATGAATGGATAGATGGATAGATAGGTCAAACATAGATCAAATTGGACTGGCCAAGGCTTTGTTGTCATTTAATCATTTTATTTGTGTCTGGCTCTTCAAGAGCACATTTAG
Organism: Sminthopsis crassicaudata; assembly: GCF_048593235.1. NCBI lineage: Eukaryota > Metazoa > Chordata > Mammalia > Dasyuromorphia > Dasyuridae > Sminthopsis > Sminthopsis crassicaudata. The sequence continues at coordinate 280,880,662 of NC_133621.1, forward strand.
TATTTTCTTGTCAAAGGAATAGAAATAGTTTGTCATTTCCTTCTTAGTAAGGAATTGAGACAAATGAGATTCAATGAATTGTCCAGGGGCATACAGCTAGTGTCTGAGGCCAGAATTTAATTCATAAAGAGCAATCTTCCTGATTCCAAGCTTAGGCCTCTATTAAATAGGCCACTATTTAAGAGGGATTATGTACAAAAACATTTTCTTCTCACATATATTTAGCATGTGAAAAATATTATTTTATGTATTATGTAATGACAATCATAATGATATCCTGAGTTAGAATTTTATCCTTCCTTACAAGTTCAACCATTTCTGTATGAAAACTCAGAGTTATCTCCTCTAAAGAAAAAAAAAAGATAGAAAATAATCATGAAAAGTGTAAGCATGAAACGGTTCTTTTGAAGAAAATGTTGTAAAAATATTGTGTTTTCTATAGATCCTTCTCTCTAGGTGGAAATTCTTCACAATTTAATTGTAGAAAACATTTAGGAGTACTTTAATCAGTGGACTTGTTAACAATTTTGTTGATGTTTTTATTTTATCAGTGTTCCTTTGAAAGTGTCTTGGAAAGATCTTCAGAACATATATTTGCATCTACAAGTCAAAATATACAAGACGTTATTTCTTTGGGACAACATGAAGGTAAGTTTATATTGTGTAGAAAGTGGGGTTTCAATTAAAAAAGGAAAAAGAAGGGGCAGATAGGTTAGGCAGTGGATAGAGCACCAGCCCTGAATTCAGGATGACCTGAGTTCAAATCTATTTTCATGCACTTAACACTTCCTAGTTGAGTATCACTTAACCCCAATTGCCTCAGCAACCAAAAATATAATGTATGTGAGAGCTGGAAAAATAGGGGATAGAATGTTGGGGCTGGAGTAAAGTATCATCAAATAGATAGAAGATAAGAAATTGCATGTTGTCCCACTGCTACTCACAGTACTATAATCAATATTGTTGAAGGCAAGAGGTTAATGGACAAAGAAATAAGCTATACATGATGTGGAGTGACTAATTGGCTCTAGGAAGTGTCTCTGCTAATATTCCTCCAGCCTTTGCAATGTGCTTAGTTTTAGCAAACTGAATGAGTTACTTTTCAGCTGAATTGGTTAGTTATACAGATGACAACTTCTATGATATGAGGTCATGTCACATCATTTATTTCTTTCTTTATTTGTTTTTTGGTGATAGAGACTAGACCTTAAACTTCATTGAAACAAAGCCTCAGAGAATTGCCTAGAGCACTGAAAGTTTGTTCATAGTCACACAACCAGTGTGTTTCAGAGGTGGAACTTGGGCTGAAACCTTCCTCATTGCAGGCCTGCCTCTCTAACTTCATTGATGTCTCTCACCCCCAGATGCTGAAGTCTTTAATTTATTTACTTCCTGTAAAGTGTAACCTGAAGATACTTGTCATAAAAATTCATTTTTAAAAACCTTCAGAAGTTGCTAGATTATTCTGTTTCTGTTCAGACTTTTGTACTCTAGCATAATGTCAATAAATGTTAGTAAGTGAGAAAGGGTGAAAAAAAGAGCAGGCAATAGGAAGTGAGAAATAGATAGGGGAAGATGCTGTTTTGGAACCAGGGTGGGGAGAGAGCAACCAAAGACTCCTTTCCTTTCACACTGAATAGGAGGAGCTCCAGATGTCCTTGAGAGTTCTTTGTTGGCCTACTTTGCTGAACCTTAGAGTCTAGTAACAATAGTTTAAGAATGTTAAAATGAGGTGAACGGAAAATACAAACTGAAAAAGAAAAGTTTTCACATAACTGGGGAAGGGGAGAGGGAAATCATTTGCCACTAATAATTTAGCAGATGCAGAAATGGGGGCCCCTAAAGCCCTGGACAGGAAGACTCTCACCTTTTCAGCCCTACTTCGTCCTGTTTGTGTTCCCTCTTTTTCATCCAAACTATTTTCATCATTTTCCTACATATTGTCCTGCCCTGTGTCCTTTCAGGCCATCTGGTGAAATCTCCCTTTTCAGAAACTTTGTCATGTGCAAACTCCATAAAGTTTTTCTGGAGTTTACTAGTCTTCTTGATAATTATTTCCCAATATCTCAATTTGTTGGTTTCTTTTAAAGGCATATTCATTATACACATGATCAACTGGGGCAGCTTGTTGGTATAGTGGATAGAGCACTAGCTCTGAAGCCAGGAGGACCTGAGTTCAAATCTGTCTCAGACACTTCAACTTCCTAGCTGTGCAACCCTGGGCAAGTCACCTCCATTGCCTCAGCAAAAAACAAAAACAAAAACACAATAGACTAAAGTTACAAAGTACCTACTATTATGTACATGACACTGTCATCCATTGTAAGGCTTATTCAAATTAGATACAATACCCTTTTGTTTTTCCGAACTTTTCATAAAGGGAACTATGGATCAAATGAGTTCATTGTTCCAGATATTCTAGAAACTGATGGACAGAAGGTGACTTCTCCTATCCAATGAGTATGAGTTATATATTGTCTACTTCATTAATTTCTGAGGTAAAAAAAAAATAACATCATCACTGAACTGTCAGACTTGCAATGGCGCCCACACAGAGTATACACATAGGAAGAAATATGGGTCACTTCTAGCAGCACATATGCTATCAGTCTCTCCTGTCCACCTGTCCATAGTCACTGAAACACTGTCTTCCCCAATCAGAAAATGGTGCATCCATGAATGAAGGAAACAAAACAAAACAATAAGGGTAGAAATGTATCAGGCAATTTGTCTATTATGTATTTAGAAAGAGGAAAATTAATGACTTTTTTAGCCTAGTTTTATGAGCAAAAATATTAATAAGCAAGTTAGTTAAAATGGTTATATTACTAATTAAATCTGTTTCATGCTGTTATGGAAGCATTTGTTTCCATTGTCAACGTTCTAACCCTCCTTCAGTTTCTTAGTGCCGAGTAGACCGATATATACTAAGCCTAACTTTATATAGTTTATGGTAGTACAAAATTTGTTAAGATGTTTTGGACTGATGTATGATAAACTAATTTTTATCATAAAATAAATGATATTCAAAGTTTTAAATTTTATTTTCTGAGATGTATTATCAATATCTCTGTAAATAGCTTGGTTTTTCATGAATGTTAATTTATATAAGTTGAGGGGAATTTTACATGGTAATAACATTGAATTAATAATTGCAGAATTAGACCAGTGATGCTTTTTTAAAAATTACTTACAAAACTGAAAGGTTTTAAAATGAGCATCTCACAAAAAGCTTAAAATCTAGCAGTAGATTGAAATAGCAAAATAATCAAATTAATTAATTAATAAGGTAGAAATTTCTGATATTTTATGACTTATCTGAACATAGATTACAATAGATAAAATCATTATCTGTCACAACTGCCATTACTGTTAATAAGGAGAGGATTTCATTCATATAAGAAAAATAATTCTAAATAAAATAAATTTTCACTTAAATATTACTTAGACTTGAAACAAGAATTGAAATGTAAAGGACCACCAGATGGAAGCCAGGACATTTTTGATAAAAGTGACCAGGAACAGGTATGGAAAAGTGATGTTAAATTTTCCTTTTTTACAGATTTTTATTAAAGCTTCTTATTTATAGACCATATGCATGAGTAATTTTTCAACATTGATCCTTGCAAAATCTTGTGTTCCAAATTTTCCCTTTCTTCTCTTCATCATTTTCCATGGTAATCCAATACATGTTAAATATGTTAAAATATGTGTTAATTCCAATATATGTATACATATTTATATAAATATCTTGCTGCACAAGAAAAATCAATTGAAAAAGGAAAAACATAATTGACAAAGGAAACAAAATACAAGCAAACAACAGAAAGAGTGAAAATGATATGTTGTGGTCCATTCTCAGTTTACACAGTCCTCTTTCTGGGTGTAGATGGCTCTCTTCATCACAAGATTATTGGAATGGATCTGAATCATCTCATGGTTGGAAATAGGCACATCTATCAGAATTGATCATCGTATATTCTTCTTGTTGCCATGCATGATGATTTCCTAATTCTGTTTATTTCTCTGAGCATCATCATGTAATTCTCCTCAGGCCTCTGTAAAATCATTCTACTGACCATTTGTTATACAACAATAGATACTGTAATTTCTGATATTTTATTTTAGTAAAAGTGTCTTTCATTTTTTTTTTAATTTTTTATTTTATTTTATAATTATAACATTTTTTGACAGTACATATGCATGGGTAATTTTTTACAACATTATCCCTTGCACTTACTTCTATTCAGATTTAAAAGTGTCTTTCATACAAATTTTACTGGAAGTGATTTTCAGAACTTAGTGTACTTTAAAATGTATTTTTGTCTTTTTTTAGGAGTTGAAATGTTCTTTGTGGGTATAGGGACCAACAGCAAAACTCCAACCCTAGCTAGGTAATAATAGAAGAAAAAGAGTAATCCAAGGATACTGCAATTTTGAACATTTCTTAAATGATAAAGAAGTTAGTTAAACTACTTGATTATTTCATTGTTTTCCCTTTATTCAGCAAAATAATTATGATAACAGAAATACCATAGATCTGGAAGCATGTGAAAGAGCACATTTTTAAAAATATGTTCTGATTTTTTTGTTAGGCAAGCTAACATTTTTGTCACTGATGGCAGGATAACCTGGAATATCAATATCTGGAAATGTATGTCACGTTCGAAAAAATATACTAAATTCCATCAATATATAAAAATGTCAATGTATGGCATTGAAGATGCCATCATAATAATATCTTAGCATTGATGATCAAAGTGAATCTAGTTTATCTTTGTCAGAATTAACAAATCCTGTCTGCAGAATCCCCCCAAAAAAGTAGAAAATTTGATGTGATTGAAAAGTTACTCCCCAAGTAAATCAGCCCACTGTATATTGAACAGCTCTGATAGTTTGGGATGTTTTCTTATAGTGAGCTAAATTATAGCTTTCTATAATGTGCAGCCAGGGCTAATGGTTCTGAGTTAAAGAATGAAGTTGAAGAAATTCCCTAGTTTTTTGACGACATCACGGGAAACCTCACCTGGCCCAGGACACGGAAAGGATTGACAAATTGATAGCTCTTTCTCGATTCCTGGCATCTTTTAAATTGTCTTTTTTGAAAACTAGACACCTCTACTTAATTACCGGACTGTCCTATGATATAAATCGTGGTTGATTTCTAATGACTCTTTTAGTTCCTCTGGACTGCACTTTTCCAGTGTCCTACCTAAACATAATCATGTGGAATTATGAAGATAGAATAAGGCCCGTCACTTTTGCTGCAAAGATCATATAATCCCTTTTGATACCCTCATCATATTAAACTTATGTCCCACTAACAAACATTTCTTGGTCTTGGAGAATTTTTATGAAAAACTGTTTTGCCCCATTGTATACATATGCAGCTGCTTTTTAAAAATATAATTCCAGTATTTTAATTTGTCCCCTTTGAGATATTCCTTGTTAGCACTACCTCCTTGTTCTAATCTATAAAGATCCATTGGAATCTCAGTTCTTTGATTTATTTCTTCTGTATCCTCTATCAATCCCATTCCATTGACAATTCTGCTAATAAGCATTAGATCTATTACTTCATCCTGATTATCAGTGTAAAGTGTTGGATAGAGAAAGCCCTGGAGGTAAAGCTACCCTTTGCCCTCCAGGAAAATTGGTGTTGTTAAAATCCACCCAGTGAAACTACTCCTAATCTACCAAATTTTTCTTTAATACAGTCCACATTTTTCTCCTAGGCCACAAAGATCTTGTGAGAAACTTTTTGAAATACTTGTTGAAATCCAGGCACACTGGGTTTTGACATTCCTTGGATCTAGTCTTCTATCTTTAGAATGATGAGAATTTTTTTTAAAGTGAAACTTCTGAGATATCTAGTATATTTTGTTCTATTGAACACATATGAATTCTTAATGATTCATCTTTGGATTTTCTTATGGGAAATATGCAGGAACTATTTATTACTCATGATGGAACTTCCAAGGAATTCATAACAACGTTAACCTTTCCTAATACCATGACAACTCCCTGGTAAACTGTAATTACTCAAAGATTTTAGGCAAAGATTTTTCAGTTCAATGTGCAAATTAGCTGAAGGGTTTTTTTTGGTGCTAACCCTAACCACATTACTTGAGCTCAGTGGGGAATAGACTCAGGATGTGTCATGCTTTAGTCTCACTAACTAGTAATATCTTCTTTAACTGAAATCAGAAGAGTTCTAAAGTCCAGGTTTCAGATGCTTTTTGCAAGATAGAATCTGCTCTCAATAGTCTTTTTATCATGTTCATTTTGTTAGAACAACCTGCACAATCAAGAGACAAGAGAGGCTTGAAAAACAAAGCAGGTCACACAGCTTTACCTTCCCAACACCATCTTTCTACAACGAGATTCCAGTTCACAACCTTTTCACAATCTTTTCTAGACAATACATTTCAATCATATTTTTGAATCATTATTTCTCTGCCTAGAAACAAGAATTGAAATGACTGTTCCAATGTGATTTCTTAAAAATCAACAATTCAGATCGGATAACATCCTCGTGAATTAATTATTGAATTTTAATCTGAGTATTGCCCAAATACTAGCACACTCATCAACAAATCAGTGAATTGAATATCTTCTTAAAATCCATAGGTTTCAGCTACAGGAATAGCCATGATATAGAACAGAAAATAGTTATCATTGAGGTCTATACTTCAGCCCTTAGTTTTACATGAAAAGATTCTATTGCTTGATCTGTGTTCATTAAAGGAAATAACAGATTCTCCATCATGGATAGAGCAACAAAAAACATAACTGCTTTAGAAGGCAATATGGACCCCAACAATTAATGTCTCTAGCTGGAAGCTCACTGTCAACTTTTTAGGGATATTGTGGATGATATTCTTATGCAGTTGTAGTGCTTTTGTTTTCTTGCTGAATCTGTTTGTTTGGGATATAATGAAAATCAGCCCAATAAGATTTTGCCATCTCAATTCAAGTAGGAGTTAATAAATGTCTAATTTTGGAGAAATGACATTCAATGCAATTTAAAGTATAAATATATTCTACATATTTGTCAACAACTAAGTGGCATAGGAGATAGAGATTCAGATCTGGAGTCAGGAAGATTTGATGAGAGTTAGGGAAGGGGAACCCCTTTGGGTTTGGTGCAAGGATACATAGTTCAAAGCAGTCTAGTGATGGCGCAGAGTCCCTGTAAAGGAATTTACAGACCCGAAAACCTAGATTGATAAAAAAAAAAAAAAAAAAAAAAAAAAAGGTGTATTGTAGGGGTTTGGAAGTAAGGGTAAAGGTAGAAAGATGCCAGGGCCAGAGCTGGTCCCTGGGTAGACAGGAACTCTTACATGGCCAGTGTAAGGACACCATGTTTTAGGGCTCCTGCCAAGAGTGGACTCCAGGATTTCCTTTTTATGATCTTGAAGGTGTGTGGAGTCCCAGGCTCCTGGATTGTTTTGGCCAGGGTTAGCAATTAATAGAATTCAGTGGGTCTTTAGATACGGAAGAAGCTGTTTGTAGGTCTTGAAAAAAGTCAGACATGACTGAACAAGAAAAAAAAAAATTTGACTGTTATTTGTAAATGATGTGATTCTAAAAACAATTTATTCCAAAATATCTGTAGGTAGGCATCGATATTGTGGTTTGTCCCATTTAATTATAGAATTATAATCCCAACTCATTTGAACATTTGAATGATTATACTGGGTCAGGGAATCACATTTTGACTATTTTGAAAGAGTTACTTAATACTCCATGGCTGAATAATTCTATTAATGTCCCTAAGTTATCATTTTGTAATCATTTCTTATCTCTTATTCTTTAATTATATGCAAAAAGCATTTGTTTTCTCTTGCCCAGTCTTATCCTCTAATTTTTAAAAAAGAGAGATTATATGGACTCGAACTGAACTCAGAAGGGGACAATCTATATAGGTATATATTTTTGAAAATAAGTTTCCTTTAAATCACATTCTAGTTTTCCTCACACTTACGTCATAATTTACATTTGCTATTTTTACACTTTTATTTGAACTTTAATTCAAAGAAATTACAAAATGAATAATAGAGAAACACATAAATGTGGTGAAAAAATTTACTAGTTAAAAATATCTCTCTAATTTTTTATCCCATTTCAACCTTATATTTTACTTTTTTTTTTGGCTAAGCAGATCTGTATTATTATTTCAAAATTTATCATTTAAATTTATCAGTTAAAAACAAAATCTCTTTACAATCTATTTTTGATTAAAAAATTGTCCTTTTAGAGCAGGAAAAACTATTAAAATAAGAAATGAGAAATTTTTCTATTTGTTTTTTTGGGAATATAGTATGCATAGTATGCAATACAAGTATAATATTAACCTAATACAAAATATCCTAGCTAAAACTTACTTTAAAATTTCATTTTTTTTCTTTCATTTAGAGAAAATTTAATTTTTTCTAACATTCTTTTGAAACATAGATGATTTGGGATTATGTAAAACACTAAGATTAAAAGATTAAGTTTAACTATTATTTGTTTGAGTTCTAATTGTTCTTTGTCCTTATTTCATTACCCCAGGATAAAGTTACTTTGGAAACAACCAGCATACCAGAACAAACAGCATCTAGGAAACGATTTCAGTGTCTTTGTTTCCCATTTTTGAATTGGAAAAGAAGATCTCCACAAGCAAAATTCAATAAGAAATCTAATGTTAAGGACATACATTTAGATGCAGATACAAATTGCACAGAAAATCCTGAAAAAATGAGGGACAAAGAGAAAAAAATGAAATTTAAAAATAAATTTAGAATCAAGAAAACTAAGTTAACACAGGTGCATGGTGAAATTGAGAAAAAGTTCCAAATTGCTGATGACACTCAAGAGAAACTCCAAAAAGATGAGTTTGGAGAGGTAGCTACATCTACTTTGGCAAATACCTTAAGTGACTCTGAGGAAAAGGAGACATATCAAGGCCCTCTCCCTGCAGGACTTCATCCGTCATTTCCTGAAGGAAGAGAGCATGATTTGGAAAATGTTGTTTTCCAGAATTTACAGAGCACTTTGCAAGAAAACATTCTTGGCACCCCAAAGCCTAAGAATGATATTCACACAGAAGTTGAATGTACTTCTAATATATATGAAGAAGATTTTGCTTATAATGAAGAAAATATAAAAAGAGCGGGCTCAAATGAAATGAAGGAAGATGCAATCAGCCAAGAAAAAAAGCCTGAACTTTATATTGCAAGAAAATGTAAGAAGAAAACCAAACATATAGAAATATCATTTGAGGATAGTGATTAAAATGCCAGTAACTCTACCAGTGAGCTAAGGCATTGGAGATACTCCCTTCCAGATGGGGACAAAATCTCAAAAATGCACCTGGATAAAAAATTAAAGCAAGATTCACAAAGATTAACAAATGATTTAGGAATGTTGCAAGCAGAGTCCCTGACATTGGATAAAGAAAAAATACCATCAGAAAAAGAGGTAGATTCACCTTTTGACACTCTATATTCTATTTATTTTTCATCTTCATCAATCCTCCCGTGCAATTGATTTTTCATATGATGAAAATGCTATGTTCACATGCTTGCTATTTGTACAATTTACATTGAAAGTTGCATTAAGAAAATTATCCAGAAAATCTTTTTTACAGTTTTTATTTTGGTCATCTAAATTACTCCATCAATTTCCAAAATATTTGGCATGTAACCAATGAATTTTCTAAATCAGACATACAAATTGAAATATTAGACTAGGTAACCAAAAGAACTAGGATAAGCCTAAAGATAATTAGAACACAAACTAAAAGACATATAAAGAACTCAGATTTTCTTTTATGCAAATCCTTGTAATATATGACATTTGAAAGAATTTTGCTTTCTATGGTCATTTTTATTTTCTTAACCAAATGTAATGTGTTGTGACTTAAAATACTGAAAACATAAGCCAAACTTTGGAAATTTCTAAAAAATTCATCTGACTAAATTAATACATTTATGACAATCTGCTTATTTACCTTTACTCATATAACTAAAATCATGACTTTTTGTGTTTCAAAACAAAATGAAACACAATTTTGCTAATTAATCATTTAATATCAGTCATCAATTTACTATTTCTCTATTCCACCACTAATAAATTACAGAATTGAAACTTAAACCTAGATTTTCTCTCTTCAAGTTTAGTGCTCCTCTTCTTGCATTGACTTGCTTTTTCAAAATATATTTTAATTTGCTATAGGTACCTGTCATTTTAGCACTTAGAAATAATGTAAACTAGAAGAAAAGATAGCAAAACAATAGCAAAACACTGACTTGTGATATGGTTGTGCAAGAGACTGGCTTTAGATACTATTAAATTAGTATAGTTCATTCATTGAGTTTTATTTTTTGGAACATTGACAGTCATGGAGTCAAATCCCCTTATCTTATCACTGAGGAAGAGTTAGGCTTAGAGAAGTTAGACTACATGGCCAGAGTCTCTTGGTTCATATGTACTGTTATGTGTCTATCTTATAATTATCATTATCCTTTCACAATAATAACTGAAGATAAAAGAGAGGATAGTGGAGAGAGAGCCAAACTCATTCAGTTAGACTTAGATTCAAGTGCTGCTTCTAATGTGTTATGTTATCTTGGGCAAGTCTATTGATTTTACCAGGCAACTGCTACTAGAAGCAGAGGCTGACCTGACTTTATGGAGGGAGTTTCCTCACTTGGAGTCACTCCCATTGATGATCTTAAAGGTCCTGTCCAAACATCATGAGAGTATAACTCTCATTACAAAGTATTCCCATTTGATCTTCATTTCTATTCCTATAAAGTGCTGGGACATCTTTACAAACAAGGAAATAGAATCTCAATTTGGTATTTAAGCTTAAAACTTCTGATGAGAAACTCAATGCTAACTCTGAAATCTATCAATCTACAACTGTCTATCTCTCTACAAAGTACGAAATAATGCAAATTCATTCTGAATCAAATGTGGGGCCTATACCCAGAAATACTAGATTCTGCTATTAGTTTATTATCATGACTTTGACCAAATTACTTAATGTATCTGTGCTTCAGATTCCTCATCAACAAAATGAGAGCAATAGACTAAGGTTGTTTTTTTGTTTTGTTTTGTTTTTTCCTAATTTTTTTTTCTTTCCTAAAAAGATTGTGATTCAGTGCACCTGCACAGGGAATAGCACTGATATTCCATAATGTAGCAGTCACATTGCCTAAATCTCACTCTCCTCAATTTCCTGTGTTTTTAACCCAATATTTCAATGACTAATTTTAGGGTATTTTTTGTTTTTGTTTTTTGTAGTACTTTTTTGAACTTGACAATAAGGAAAAAGAAATGAGAAATGGGATTGGAAACAATCATCCTATAGTTAAAAATGAACTGGGTCTATTTGTTCGTCATAGGGACATGGTAAAAAAGGCCAAAAATAAGTCAGCTATTTTATCTCTTTATCCCTGTCTGCTTGTTAAAGGAGAGAAATGAGAGAAGCATGTGAAAATAGGATGAGAAAACAAAATGAGGTGATAATTAAGCTATCATTTTGAAAAATGAACCAATTTTTCTGCTTTCTAACAAAACTTATAAAACTATCATCATTTTTGACTATGATATAAAAATGAAGGTAATATCTATTGAGGATAATGTGTATTTCAAAATAAAATAGAAAAATTAAAGTTAGCATAGCATATTTGATAGTGAGCCAAGAAGACCTTTTTCAAGTCCAACTTCTGACATAGATAGGCAAGTCAATAAACATCTCCATGTTCTAGTTATTGGTGGAATTGGTAGAGGGAATTTTCTCTTCAAGTAGAGCCTTGTACTAGAGAAATCACAAATCTAGTATTTGTACCTAAGTTAGCATATAAATACGTATATGAAATATTATGTATTAAAGAATAGATATGTGTATATGTACATATATATGTACATACACACACACACACACACACATCTCTCTCACAGAGGCAGATAAGGAATAAAGTGGCAATGATACTAAGCTTTCCTTTTAGGTGGAGCAAAAGCATCAACACAACGAAATGGAGTCATTCGAGAGAAAAGATGATCAATTAACTAAAAACAGAAGAGATGGCAACGTTAATGAGATATTTTCAATGGAGAATCATCAGCTTGGTAAAGATGAAGAAAACACACTTCCTGGGGAAGAAATTCCAATAATGGGCATTTCCTCCAGGGAAAATTTAGCACTTGGGCACCAATTTTTAAGGGGTAAGTTTGTCAAAATATTCAAAATATGTTTATTATCAAATATTAACATTCATGGTATGTTTAGTTTGCTCTAAAAATCTAGATTCTGATTCACTCTGCATCCACTTGTTTTTTGCTGAGAAAGGAATGAAGGTCCCATGAATGTATATTGTTCCTTACTGTAAGTATGTTCTTTTATTTTGGAATTGTTATATCAGTGTATATTAAAAGAGTTAGATAACCTTTGAGGGGTTCCAAAAGAATAGGATGAAAAAAAAGATATGGATAGCAAGGAGCAAAGCAAGGGAATTTTCAAATGTTTGCAAATGTATAAATAATAAGTGCTAATGAGATATGAGAATAGGCTTACAGCTACTCCAAAAATTAGTTGGGTTCTTTTAGATGTTAAAAAGTTTCCCATCAATAGAGAAATGTCTAAGAATGAACCCGTTTAAGTGCTTATCATGAGCCAAGCACTGCGGATACCACCAAAAAACTCAGAAAACCTAGAATCTCAAGAACCTCACACTTTTAATTGCAGACATGCAACTCATTAAAAAGATCTATTTACCAACACATCACTCTGTAAGACAGGCCTGAGGAGAAAAAAGGCTAATATCCTTTCAGGATGGAAGAATCAAAAGGGGGAATTGACAGAGTTGTAGAGAGCAGTGCTCACCTAGCATTTAAGGCCTTCTAGTGCTCATGTGGCTACTGGACAGGTTGAGGAAGAGGAAAAAAACAAATAACAACTACCTGCTGCCCCATCTAAAAAAGTCTTAGCACCACAAGATGAGACACAGGAATACAGTAAAGAGGGTTCACAATTCATTTTGGGACTGTACATACTTGAAGACATCTAAAATTCCAACTTAGGAGAGCTGAAATGTGGAAGTGATCTGGACTAACATTTAGAAAGTAGAGAGTGTTTGAAAAATTAAGCCTGGATTTACTTTTATTGAAAATAAAATTGAAAAGTAATTTAATAGCCTTAAAAAACTTTTCCTTGAACAATTAAGTTTAAGATAAAAACAAATTAGATACATTAGGAAAACAACAATATATAACTTATTTGGGAGACACTGAAAAAGGGCATCTTTCCCTGCTTCAATGCCAGTATTCATACATTGTGACCATAGTTGCATGCAGACAGAAAGTTATCTACTTTATTCCTTTGATTAGTGAAACCATATTAGACTTATTAGTAAGACACAGGAAAGCAATGGACAATTGAGAGAAAGTTTCCTTTCTTAAAAATCATCTTGTATTACTTTTATATCAGCTTCATTTTTCAAGATCTCTTTCCTTAGCCTTCTAGTGAAACATCCCTAATTAATACATCACTATTACATGCAGTGTTCCATATTGAAAGTCTTCCACCCTGCATAAATAGGAGGTGATACCCTTTCATCTGGACTAAGCTTTGACATTATAATTTCACAGTATTAAATTGCAGTTATTTTATTGTCCTCAATAATAACATTATTATAGTCAAAATTTATATTGTTGTCCTGTTGTCCTTATTTCATTTTGCATTAATTCATATAAATATTCTTATGCTTTTATATAAGTATGATTTCTAACCATACACAATGACCATGCATCCATCAACAAAACACAATTTGCTTAGCCATTCCCAGTTATTTGCTGCTACAAAAAGTGGTTGCTGTGAATATTTTTGTTTTTAAAATTTTTCTTGCCATTGGGTAAAAATAACTCATTGGGGTGTGTGTTTAGCAGTTGGAGAGAGGAAATGCTGCTAAAGCACCAGAGAAATTACTATTCTTTGGGAAAGTTTGACAAAAAGGGCATCAAAAGAGGGTAAGTTGCTAGCAAGCATTCTTTTTAAATGTTGTTAAATCTGAGAATAAAATTACATGATGGAATAAAATGGATATCAAGAATGATTACAAAATGTGCTTTTTCCCACTAAATTTCTTCTTTGAAACTTTATCAGAGTAGGAAGATGAAGTTATCTAAAAGCTACATGAACAGAGCAACAGGTAGGTTTGTGAAGTCCATTTGAGGTAAATAAAGAACAATCTTACTACCTTTGCTCAAAGTTATAACTAGCATGTACAATCTCTCTGTCCCTCTCTTTGTCTCTCTGTCCCTGTCTCTCTGTCTCTGTCACACACACCTACACACACATACACACAGAGAGAGAGAGAGAGAGAGAGAGAGAGAGAGAGAGAGAGAGAGAGAGAGAGAGAGGGAGGGAGGGAGGGAGGGAGGGAGGGAGGGAGGGAGAGAGAGGGAGGGAGGGAGGGAGGGAGAGAGAGAGAGGAGAGAGAGAGAGAGAGAGAGAGAGAGAGAGAGAGAGAGAGAGAGAGAGAGAGAGAGAGAGAGAAAGGAATGTGTTAATTCCATAGGCAGTCCATTCCTTTTTAAATAAGTTTTAGTTGTTTGGAAGTGGGTTGCTTTTGTGTTCTTTGTTTTTCATACATTGATCCCAAATGTGTTTCCTGTGCCTAGTATTGAAAGCCTTTGGAGGGTCAATTAAACATTGTTTTATTTTATATTTGAGCACATATACTACTTCCTTTCATCCCAGTTCTTTCTCTTCTCTTCTTTATGGTAAACATCATCAGTTGCCCTTTATTTAACAAGGTCTTTTTCCTTCACCATCCTGATTTCTCTTCTCTGGAATTATTCTAAGTGCTAATTGTCTTTTCTAAAATATATCTCCCAGGAATGAACATATTCTTCAAACAAGTTGTGATCAGGGCATAGTATAAGGAAAGTGTCACTTCCCTCCTCCTGGATTCTATGAATTCTTAGAATTCAACCTACAATCATCAATTAAGACTTTCTCCTGGCCTTGTCTCTATAGGAAAGCCTGTCTTGATAAATTCCTGATATTTTGCACACAAATTGTTTAATCACAACAACCTGCATTTACATGACTGATCTTTTTTAGTCCAAGTACAGGCAACAAATGGAAAACATTGTCTGTTAAAAAATAAGTTGGATGAGAAATAAGCAGAATCTATTCCTAGACTAGAGAAGACAGCTGTGATTGGAAACAACCTTGTTTTCTGGGAAGGAATGTGGGAATCTTTGTTGGATTTAGATGAAGAAGCTTCACAGGCAGACAGTGCAGTTTAATGCACTACAAACAGAGAGGGACTATTAAAAGTTTATGATCTGGGGAATGATATGATCAGTACCTTAGTTAAGGAAGTTTATTCTAGAAGTAAAATGTTGTATGTGTTAAAAGAGCAAAAATAAATTTCCCTCACTGTTTTATGAAAATTTTTCTATAAAGAATAATTTAAAGATACCCTGATGGATTTTTTTTTTCCTGCAATGACTCTGACATGCATAGGAAAAATGTAAAAAAGCCTGAAAAGGAGAAGTGGATTTCCAAAGATTCTAGTATGACTTGTGAAAACATGAATTCCTCATCTGATATCCTACTCTGTAGTCATGATGACAGCACCTTAAGTGAGACAGATTCTGATGAATTAAGGTAAACTACTATTGGACTAGTTCATAGAAAAATATTAGCAATGTGTGCTTTTTCTCTTTCTAGAAAACTGTTTTCCTGATTTTTTTTTTTTTTTTTTCTGTTTGTGTTCTTTCTGAGTATTCTGGTGCGTGAGACTTATGCATTCCAGGAAAGCTAGTGGGCCCAAACTCCCCTTTTTTATACATGCCACATTACTTCCCACTGTTTGATGGTTGAAATTCTCCTTTTCTCAGATATGGGGAACCTGCCCCAGTGATATACACTCCAATTTACTCTTTGGGGTAACAGAACACAGCAGGATTGACATTTGTCTGTAAAAAGTAGTTTTCACCATACATACCCAAGCATTAGTAATAATCCCAGTCTCGGAGTGAGAAGATTTAAGACTCAAGTCTCCTGTCTCCCACTGTTCTAGAGTGGGTTGAGAACTGGAAGGCAGTGCCGGGATCATGTAGTCCGGGCTCCTAAGTGGTTTATTTTCAGTGATACCAGTGAAAAAGAAGAAGAGCTGGGGTTTGAACTCCAGATTCACTTCACTTGCCACTGCACCACAAGGCCAATGTTAGCAGTAGAATCTAGGACATATCACACACACATTTGTAAAATAGGGATGATAATACCTGGGTTATCAGCAGGATTGTTGTAAGCAAAGTTCTTGTGCTATGGGAACATGAACTGTCGTTATTCATCCAATAACTATATTAAGTTCCTTGTGCATGCAGCAGAGTGTTCTGCTTTATTGCTTTTATTACAATAGTTTTCACTAAAAGAGATCATCTTTCTGGACTTTTTTTTTTTTGGACATAGGGAAGGCAGAAATTTGTTATTTTACTATACATAATTATAATGGATTTCTTAATGCCCAATTGTAGAAGGTTAAAAAAAAGATTTGGGAAACTTAAAAACAAACATTTTTAAAAACAAAATTTCCAAATCACATTGAAAAATACTTTTAAAAGAGGAAAAGATCAGTATTTATTATAAATTATGGCTCTGAGATAAAATAATGTCATAGTCTGTGGTTTATGTGATTGACTAGAAACATGAAAACATGATTTTGAAGTAATCTATATTAAAATCAAATATTTACAACAACAATACATTTCCCGTTTATATTTATGTGGAAATAAATTATTTGTCTTTTAGGCTTGTAAAGAATACATTAAATAAAAAATAATAAGGTATTATAAATCCTGCTAAAATATAAATTAATTTAGAAAATAATGCAATTTTCAGTCAACAGAAAAGAATCTTTTTCTGCATTATGAAACAGGAATATTTATTCTGAAAAAAGATAGCATTAGAAATAGTCTTCATATGAAATGTGTCCTTTGTTAATGCCAGAAGATTAATTATATTGCTGGAGTTTCCTTCATTTCCTTCATAAGTAAGATAAAGACTATTGGCTAAGTATAAGAGATGTTGTAACTATTTACGTTAATTTATATAAGGTTGCTAAATCAGGTTCTGGGTAGGTATGGGGCCTAGTGAATAGTCAAGAAGACCTGAATTTGAAGCTGTTCTTGGGCTCTTGGCTGATTGTATGATTTTGGACAAGTAACCTAACATCTCTTATAGCCTGTTTACTCCTTTGTAAAATAATTATGAGTAGTGATTTTGTCATGAAATTTTTGTTTGGATGCTGTGAGATAATGCATAATAAATAACTGCTGTGAAAAGCTTAACTTGCTACCTAAATATTAGTCATTGTTATCATTTCTGTTTATTTTACAATAATTTTACATCGACTTATTACTTTGCCTTTATGTATTTTATAGGATAAAGGAGAGATGGCTGCAAAAACACTTGATGACCTCACTCAGTCACTTGAGACAGATACAGTGGATTGTAATTTTTCTCCCTCAAATCATATTAAGGGTAAGAATCATTTTAAATTTTCCAGTGGATAGCAGTGTTTAACAGTAACCAACAGTAACCAAATAACCAACAAAACCAAAGTTTATATCCAAGAAGAAAACACAGGTTCTATTGCATTGACCCATAGTAGAATAGAGATGACTTTGTGTTCTTGGAGGCTCTAGTATTGGCATCTAATCTCTGGCAGACTTTGCCAAGCTAAAAATGATTATTATTTCAACTTCCGGGTGATGATTTTTCAGCTATAGAAGTAGTCAAAGAGGGCTCACTATGTGTTCCAGTGCAAAAAGCATACTGTGTGCCAAATACGCAAATTTTAGATAAGACAAAGTCTTTGTCCTTAGTGAATGTATAGTCTATGAGGGGGATAGAGCTTATACAGATAAACCTAATTTTAAAATACCCAAATAATTAACAGTTAAATGATAAAATAACAAGTAAATAAAGAGTATAGTCATATTGCTATGTGAGGTATAAAGTGGGAAAGAACATCAGCTATCAAGTATAAAAAAATTAAAAATTGGAAGTATCATTTGTTTTGTAAAATTTTAAAAGATATGTAGGAATTCCGTAAGTCATAGGAGTCTAGGGGATTGGAGTAAAGATTTCTTACATGGAAATTGTGAGCAAAGAGGCAGAAAAATGACAGTGAAAAGTCCAATTTTACTGGACAATATATAACAAAAAGAAATAAATATGAAAAGGTAAATTATTAAAAGTGTACAAGGAGTAGCTTTGTGCGTATAGACAAATCACTTAATTTTGGAGATTCATTTTCTCAATCAATAAAAGTTTGTAGAATAAGTTTGGGGAAGTTGTATTTCAATTCTATATGTGCTATATTATATGTGCATTATACATTTTGAATGCCAGCATAAGATCTATGAATTTTCCTTGGTTGATAATAGAAAAGCATAGAAGCAATTGACATGATAAGTAAAATTGTAGAATCTTTCTCTAAGTGACCAAAATATTAATAATCTCCAAAATGTTCTTAATAAATGTGCAACTTCGAGATTCTCTTTAGCAATCAACAATAATGCATAATAAGTTATTTTAAATTCACTTTAAATCTACTGACAAAATAATATTTTGGTATAATCTTAAGATTCATATGTGGAGACTATTTTATCAGTAGCAAAGGATCTGAATTCTAAATATATTGCTGTTGTCCTGCAGAATTTAAAATCCTACTATGTTTATTTACTTGTATTTTTCTTTATGCAGATTCAGTTTACCTTGGTGAATATCAGGAAGAAGTTTTTATGTACGAATCGTCAGTAACACTTTAAAAATCGCAATGGACACAACAAAAAAAAGTTAAGCGTATAGAAAAGATCATTAGTGCAATCCAGGAAAAATTCTCAGAAAGAAGTAAAACTAAATCCCAATTAAGGCATTACAAAGTAGAATGTGATAGAGAACTCTATGCAGGCAGGTA
The DNA here is from genome assembly GCF_048593235.1 of Sminthopsis crassicaudata. Taxonomy (NCBI): domain Eukaryota; kingdom Metazoa; phylum Chordata; class Mammalia; order Dasyuromorphia; family Dasyuridae; genus Sminthopsis; species Sminthopsis crassicaudata. The sequence continues at coordinate 280,899,651 of NC_133621.1, forward strand.
TGGTACTCATAAGTTTAAGTAAAGACTTGAAAGCATTTCTCTTACAATGAAGCATTGTATTACAAAATTTAATGTAAAATCAAGAAAAATTGAGGTTAGGAAATGAAAAATGAAAAATCTTTAACATAATAGTATAATGAACCCTATAATTAATCTTTTTTATTCAGTGGCATGTGGTCCATCTTCCTGTTTGGAACAATTTCCGGTAGGTGCCCATTTTTATTTCATCATCTTATTTTCTGAAGCACAGATTTCTTTAATCAACATATATTTATCAGGTGCCTTGTGTGTACCAAGCTCTGTTGTGGGCACTGAGGGTGAAAAGCAAAACTGAAGTGCCATCAGGAAGTTCACATTCAATCCAAGAATATGGCATATAAATATAAATGTAAACACAAAGTCACAAAATTTGGAGCAGGAAGGAGGGCATGATTTTCAGGGGAAAGTAATAGCAGCAACTTCAAGTAAAGAAGGTAACTAAACAAGAGTTTTAAAAGAAATTCTAATGGAGAGGGAGGTTAGGAAAGCAGCAGTGTACTCCAGGCTGAGAAGACACCCTGCACAAGGGTGTGGCTTTGGGAAATGGAGTTCTGTGTTGTCCTGTATAGAACCACAAGAAGGACACTGACTGGGTTGTAGACTGCAAAGAGGGCAGTAATGTATAATAAGGTTAGAAAGGTAGTTTCTATTTCTGATATGCCATAAATATCTGCTTATTCAAATTCCTCAGTAAATGTCCTAGTCCCCTGTTATATACAAAACAATTTGTGAAACTTTAGAGCAGATAAGAGAAGAATATAACATGGCCTGAGCTGTAATGGAGCTTACAACCTCGGAAATGGTAGTGTTTCTCTTGATGGTCTCATCGGCTCCTCATGAGTTCCCTTAGCACCCTTATGGAGGGATGATTTCCACAATTATATACACTCAGCCCTAGTTTCTCTCTTGAGCTCCTTCTATACTTCGCAATTTTTTTTTCTTTTTGGAAATCTCAAATGGGATGTTGCCCTTAATAGAAATATCTTTCTTCCTAAGCCCTCCCTCTTCTAAATATATCTATTATCAGTGAGAGCACCTTCTTCTGATTCACCCAGGATTGCAACCTTAAGAACATCCTTAACTCCTTCTTTTTATAATGACAAATTTTCTGCCTTTCTAGCATCTCTCATAATGGTCCGTTTCTATTGAATTACAATCATCAGTATAATGCAGGCATTCATTGCTTCTTGCTTATTTTATTATATACTTCCTCTTTCTTTCTCTGAATGAAGCCTTCCACACACTAATCGATTCTTCAAAGCTACCAAAGTGATTTTCTTCAAGCATAAATCTTGCCATGTCTTTTCTCCTCCTCCTTTAGTAGTATTGGTTGCTTATCACCTCCAGGAGTAAATATAAACTTCTTTTTTTTGGCACTTAAAAGCTTTTATACCTTGATCCCTTCCTATTTTTTAAGTTTTCTCACACTTTACTGCTCTCCCTAACTCAGAGATCCAACTAAACTGGCCTACCTGCTTTTGTTTTTTCTTTCTTTTTTCGTTCTTTTTTCTTTTTTCCCCGATGGTATGTAAAGACTTGTTTTAACATTGATTTTTAAAACATTTTGATTTCTAAATTTTCTCTCTTCCTTCTTCTCTTTCCTCCTTCCTAAAACTATAAACAATTTAATATAGATTATATAGATGTTATCATGTAAATCATATTTCTATATTAATCATGGCATCATAAAAGAAACAACCTAAATGGGAAAAAAAACAAAACCAAAACCAAAAAACAAAACAAAACAAAACAAAACAAAACAAAAACAAAACAAAAAAAAAAAAACAATAAACAAAAAAACATGAAAATAGTATACTTTGACCTGCATTCAGGCTCCCATCAGTTGTTTCTCTGGATGTAGATAACATTTCTTCTCCTGGGTCTTTTGATATTATTTTAGATCATTGTGTTGCTGAAAAGAGCTAAGTTATTGATAGAGGATCATCAGCCAATATTGAAGTACAATGTGCTCATTCTGCTCACTTAAGTATGTATCACTTCATGTAACTCTATCCTGGTTTTTCTGAAATTTGACTGTCAATTTTCAGTCCCTTTAGTAATTAAGTGCCTTCTTTTCTGATATTATCTCCAAGATATTTGATATGTAACTTGCTTTCATATCCTTTATTTAATTGTTGTTTTACTCATATAGAACATAAGCACCTGGAGGGCAGGGATTGGTATTTTTGACTCTGTTTATATCCCCAGTGCTTCTCACAGTACTTGGTACATAGGAAACATTAAATGAATGCTAGTTTTCTAATAATGGTTGACTTACTGGGAGTTCTATTATATACAATAATAGCATAAGTCAGCATGCAGAATCTCTTTTGACTTTCCTATGGGAGTATTTGAGATTGATTTCTCCCTCACAATAGACCCTGTCCTTTATATTTTCAGTAAGACAATCATTCTATATGATTCTAATCCAACAAGTTATATTCCTTGTTTGTTCATTATAATTATTTTCTCATTTATCGTTAAACTTTATGAAGACATTGTCTTCAATACCTCAATCATGAAGGGTTGGGAAATACTGAAAATTATAAGAAAAATAGGAACAACATAACATGTCTCTAATCCAAGTTGATCTCCTTAATTTTTCCTGAAAATCATTTCCAATTCTGTTTCCCATTCCAGAAAATTCTTTTCTTCAGTAAGAATAGCATAGGCAGAATTCTTGACTCGGGGGTTTAGATGCCTTCATTTAACATGCAGTCTGCATCTTCAAACATTAAAATAGTGGTAAAAACAGACTGTAAGCAGACCCTTTGACTAGTATAAGACTTAAAATACTGATGGATATCTTAAAAGATTCAAAAGGATCTTAATATATTTGGATCTTTTCAACAATATGAAGTGATTCAGATCAATTCTAGTAGACTTGTGATGGAGAGAGCCATCTGTAGCAAAAAGGAGAACTGTGGGGACTGAATGTAGTTGTCAACATAGTATTACCTTTTCTGTTGTTGTTTGCTTGATTTTTTTCCTTCCCATTTTTTTCCCTTTTTGATCTGATTTTTCTTATGGAGCATGATATAAATGGAAATATGTACAGAATAACTGCACATGTTTAATATATATTGGTTAACTTGCTGTCTAGGGGAAAGGGTGGGGAGAATGAAGGGAGAAAAATTTTCAGAAACAAGGTTTTGCAAGGGTAAGTAAGGGTAAGTAGACTATCTTTGCATGTATTTTGAAAATAAAAACTTATTTAAAATACAATAGGAAAAATATTAAATTTTAAAAAAGAATCCTGAAAATTAGAATTCAAATTTCCCTCACAAACTTCACTGTAACATTTCCTTTCAACTATTTTAAAGTTTCATCCATTTTTAATAATCTTTCAAGACACATAAGACAATTACTTATAATTTTTTTCAATATGCAATATTGAACTCTAGATTGGAAGGTGAAAAACCAAATAGAGAAAGACTACAGACAAAAATGGATCATCCTTCCTGTGTAAGTTCTGCTATACGTGATCAGGAACATCCAACACCAAAACTAAATCTTCAGCAACTACAAGATGAGTTCCTTCCTTTAAAGGACTAGCTGTTAATTCATATATCTAAAGATGAAAATGAGAGATACCAACTATGTCATTCCCTCAGAGAAAAGACATTAATGTTAGAAATTACACAGAGAAAATTAAACCAGGTGAAAGATAAAAATAAAGAAATATGAAGACCAAATTCATACAGAAAATGAAAAATTGAACAGATCATTTCTCAGAGAAGAGTCCATAACAGAAGGATCAACCCACATGCAGAGGGAAAATAAGTTCCTTCCAAAACGATTTAAAGATGCCCAAAACAAAGGGGTCTTCAAAGTAGGAGCATCAAATTGTGTCCTGATGCTCCAGAAGAATAGCTTTATGACCCTCAATACTGACACTGGAAAACTAGATGTGATAGAAGAACAAAATGAAGACTAGTTGATGAAAATATCCATTTAAGAAATAAACTACAAAAACTTGAAAAGGAGAAGACAAAAAGAGTGGTGGGACTTTAAATAATATGGTTTCACAAGCATTTAACATTTTAAAATGAAGTTCAATGTTATTTTGATCAAGATAAATTAGTTATTTGTATTTTCAGCAGGTTTCTAATATTAGTCATTTTTTGTGTAAAAACTCAGACATGCAAAAAGAATGAGGAACCATTCATGATCAAAATCAACCCAATATCCATTTTTTAGATTTTTGATTTTGATTTTTTGATTAAAAATATTGTCTAGCTAGCCCATGAAATTTTAAATGCATAGTATTGATTAATGAATATAAATGGAGTAAGTAAATACTGATACATTTGTAGTTCTAATAATTTGCCCAGTATTCCATTTAATGTTGCAATGGAATAAATTGTTAGAAATACTGGAACAAGTTAATGCTTAAAAAATATGCTAGTAGTAATGTAACAATTCCAAGTAGTCATCCATACTGTAGGGCATTAGATAGATACCCTTTTCATAACCATTAAAACATGTTGCTCATTCTGACTAGTTTTAATTCAGACTACTGTGAATTGATTTTAGAAATATTAAACAGTTGATCATATTTTAATGAAATTATAAAGATTAACCATTTTTGTTTAAAATAATTTTGTTCAAAGATATTGTGATTATGCATTAAGAATAACTTTTGGTATGTGATAATAAAATCCCTCTTTCAACATGTGCTTTTGCTTCCCTACTACATCTTTTTTTTCATTTATGTCAGTATATTTTCACTAATACTTCTTGCATAATGTCCAGAATTGTAGTTTTGGAGATTACCACCCTTCATTTATTGAAAATACATAGCTTTTTACAATCTACTACCAGTTTTTGTTATCTATGATGCTTTTATACACTGAGTGGAAAGACTGTTAACAATTTCAGTAAAAAAAATTAGATTTTATTTTTAGTATTCATAATCATATGTTTGAGTCTATTCATTTCACAATGGTATATTGTGGCATTTTGGATAATAATTCAATTTTGCCAATTTTCTTTACATAATTTTACATTGGTTTCTTTTAGCCTGTTTCCTTTCAAAAGGTTGCTAGATATTGGTTGAATTTTTTCTTTTACAAAATAATTAATCTTATACAATGATATATAATTTTTTAATTTCTTTTATTTTTAGCCTCATTTACTATTAGTCACATATGCAATAATTTTCTTTATATTGATAATGCACAGGATTTTTAATAAAGTATGTATATTAATACACATACGTTTGTAGTTTGTTTGTATATGTACATTTATGTATGTATGGGTGTCTTTGGTCTTTCTGCTGGGTTAGAGAATGAAATGAAATTATTTCCTTTTACCAATGACCTTTCACCATATTGTATAAGTATATATATATATATATATATACATATATATATATATATATATATATATATATATATACATATATATATATATATATATATACATATATATATATATATATATATACATACATGCATACATACTATGTATACATATATATATGTATATATAGAGACATATAGATATAGATATAGATATAGATATAGATATAGATATATGGAAGAGCTACCACATTTTCTATAGTTTCCTCCACTTTCTGCCCTTTGACTACAACCAGGAGTATAATTCATCTGCTTGCATAAAAAGGAACTGCTTTAAAAATCTGGCAAGGACAGTTGAAGATATGAATAGTAGCTGGCAACCCCTCCAGTCTGCTCCCCACCCCCTTTTTTGCTTTCTTCAAATCAGTATCAATCCCTTCAAGTAATTTTATAAGGCTTGCACAAGCATAAGTGCATAATGATCATTCTCCAGGGGTAAGCTATGAGAGGAAAGAAAAGCGTCATTTTTATACAGACTTTTTCTGAAAAATAAGAAGATAAAAACCGCAAATGTTTCTATCAGTTCTAAAAATGTATCTATTCTATCCTCCCCCACCCGCTACCTTCCATGTAAAATTGCACATAAAAAAGCTTTATTCCTTATGTGGCTTTGGAGGTGTTATAATTCTCTAGAAGATGGCCTGTGGAAAATCTGATTTAAAACAATGTTTCATGATGAAGGAAAGAGAAACAAGCATTTTCTCCATGCTGAATAGTAGGTATGTGGTACAATCAAAAGAACTTTGTAGTCTTAAGAACTAAGTCTGATCCTTTTCTCAGTGACTACTTTTATGATTTAACTGATTTAATCTCTTTGGATCTCATTTTCCTCAACTGCAAAATGAGGTGCTTGCATTAAATAGTCTTTAAGAATTTTACTAGTTCTAAATCTATGATAACCCTGAATATGTTCATGCAATTAACATAATGTAAAAATATTCATATCAATTAATATCAATCAACATATCAAATCAATTAACAAAAATTAAAATAATATCAATAAAGTTATATTTATTTCATGTAATCTAATACTGAAATCAGCGGTAGAAATTATACATTCATATTTTTAATCAGGATGCAATAAGAAAACTTCAACAAAACCTTGTGGATTTCCAAAAAGAACTATTCATGACTTCAAAATCCATGATTTATGAAGAGATTTTAAGACAGAAGCAACTATAGAAGAAATTAGATGAAAGCAAAAGGAAGGTACGTGTTTAAAAATTCAGTAATTTGTCATTGATTAATGCAAAGTGTTTTCATCATAACACTTTTTTAAACCAATATTATGATGTATTTTCTGATAACTGTGCCTGCCCTTTATATGGACAAGTACTGGAACATCTACAATTTGTAGCTATTTATAACATTTGTCTATTGGGATAAATATTTTCACTCATAATATTGTTTATCAATCCTTACAAAAGGATTGGATTTTTTTTTTTGGTAAGTAATAATAATGAATAAATCAGGTATATCATACTTTGTGTAACCAAATATATATTCAGCATAAGCTGCTTGGTGGAAATATGAATAGAATTTTATATCTGGAGTTAGAAAGTTCTTGGTTCGAATGTGGCCTCAGACACTATTGGGGTTATCCAGGGGAAGTCAAGTAATTTTACTCAGCTCCTTCAATTATAAAATAAAGATAATAATAGCACCTACCTCCCAGAGCTACTTTAAGAAACAAATGAAAAACTAATTTGTAAAGCTCTTAACACAGTTCTTAGCACTTAAGGAATGCTTGTTTCTCTGCTCCAGAAACACAAAAGTCAATAGTTTTAGTTATCTCTAAAAGTAATCATTGTTTGTCATACTTGGACAATCACCTCCTAATGTGGGAAAAAAAAAAAAAAAAACAACAACAACAACAACTGTTCTGTTACCTGTTTAACTTTTAATAATGACTTTTATGAAGTAATATATTATTACTAGTTTTAGTCTTTTCAAAACTTATTCTTCCATATTGCTAAGCTTAGGAAACATTTCTAGTTTTCAGAAATCAATATTGGAAATGGAATAAATTTTATTTCCCAAATCATTTCGTTTCCTTTATCACTCATTCTCATTTTCCTCCCATGCCTTTTAACCCACACTGATTAAAATACTGCCTTTCAAAAAAGCTTTTGTAGATTGAAGTGTGGTGTGGAATGAACTTTGTAAGGAATAGCAAAGAAGCAATCAATCTTTGTCCATATGAATTAGCTCAGTTAAGTGGCATTCAAGGCAAACTGGCACCATTTCTTCCCTTTCTTCTTTCCCTAATTAGGAGAGTAACTAAGCTACATGAGAATTGGGTGAAAGTTCTGTTTCTTCTTTGTTCAACAATTAGTCCATTAAGTAATGAATGTCAGTTCTGTGACTTATACTATGACAAGTTCCGACTAGGTTATCAAGAATATAGGAAAGCCATACTCTCTTGTCTCTCTTGTCTCTTGAGAATTTGCACCCTCACTGGGAAGCCAATGCATAATAGGGAAAGTGCATTTATAATACAAATTATAGTAGAAGCCAGCACCACATGAGCAATATAAGCATTTGTTTAAGAGAGCAAGAGAGAGCCAAGGAGACAGAGCAAGAGAGGAGGGGAGGGAGAAAAGGAGGGAGAGAGAGAGAAAGATCACTATGGTTGGAGAAAAGATTAGATGATTCGTAATCTAGTTCTCTTCTTCTCAACATGAAAACATACCCACTTCAAAATTTCTGAGTTAGCAGCTCTGTTAGAAGAGCAATTGCCAAATATCTAAACTTTATAACATGTATTTTAGATAATTGCATGAATATAATTTGTCAGTAACCTACATCAGAACGTTACTTTTCCAAAGACTGCTTTTTCTTGAAAACATGTATTTGTCCATTAGAGTATGAATTTCATGATGTAGCTTTATAATGAACAAGCTTAATCTTGATTATTTTACACAAGACATCTTTGATGTAGTGTGTTGGTTTGGAATTAGGAAAATCAAGTTCAATGAATTCTCTGCGATTTACTAGCCAGAAGACCCTATGAAATTTTCTTAAGACTATTTACTTGTGGTAACTCTTTTAGAGTTTCTAGTTCTGGATGGTTGTGATAAACACTGATGAAGTGTCCTGTACTGAAATCATACATGATTTTACATATGTAATATGGGGTGTGAGCCCATGTAAAATGAAAGTGAATTGAATATAGTGCCATTTGAAAGATTACAATGCATAGTTTTTGTCAATGCAATGGAATACTACTTGATGGACAAGTAAAAATGTCAAATTAAAAATGTCTAATGTACAGGCATCACTAATTAATCCATCAATTAGTTAAGGATCACATTCTGATTTGATTTTTAAAGTTAAAAATTGGAAATATATTGTTTGGAATTTTTATAGCTGCAAGAATCTCAAGAAGGGAATCAGAAGAAACGGCAGTATTTTAAGGAATTTGAAGATTATGCACAAATGTAAGAGTTAAAAGCATTTTTTTATTTAATGCTGTGATTAGATTTAGTGTAAATCAAAATGAATTCATGACATAACAATGCAGTTTTTTTTAACTACTTTTTTCCAATGGGTAAGAGGAATAATCTGTTTACATATAATTTATTTTTAGATGAATCAATGAATTGTATTCAATATTGGGAATGTCAATGTCAAAAGTGGACTTTAAGTAGAATTTATCTCCCACAAAAGGAGGGATACTTTGGTCCTCAAAGTTTCAGGGATGAGAAATGGAGCTATAGGGAAGTAGATTGAATGGCATGTTCCAAAAATTATTGGTTTTCATATTGTCAGTTTCATCAGCAGAGTTTCAAAGGATAAGCCATATAAAGTACTGCTAGAAAATTATTTTACCCCCTCTAGAACTACGCTAGAAGCAGTGTAATCCATCGTATAGACAGCCTGTCTCCAAATCATGGAAATTTGTGTTCAGTTTGTACATCTGACTTGTTACTTGATGTTTATTCTGAACCAGTCATTTTGTTCCACATAAAGTTTTCTAAAAATGTATATTGAAGAGCTGCCACAGATACATGCTGCTAGGAGTTTCCTCATGAAGAATTCCCTATTCCAATAAAAAGTTCATGTCTTATTATACTTACTCTCCAAAAAACTGTCCCTTCAAAAAACATCTTGATTAACTGTACCTTTTCAAAATTTTCCCCCAAGCATTATAGAATGTTTTTTTTATTATCCAAGTGTTAGTGTAGCTTATAATTATACATTTTAAAAAGTATTTTTGAAAAATTATCAAAACACAGGTTTTATTAAAGAAAAAGAAAATTGACTGGCTTTTTGATGTCCAGAAACAATGATAAGAGAACTGAGTTTAATGGGGAGAATTCAAATCTTAATGATGACATATACTGACTGTGACCCTCAGTCACAGTCTGAACCTTTTCAATGCTGGCAGGAAACATTGGAAGACATGAGCTTGCAGGTTTCAATAGGTGGACAGTATCTTCCTACACCAAGGAAATCACAACTCCTAATCACAGTGATTTTAGATCATGGTCATCTATGTATCAGAGTGTCTTATAATAGATAGATATATTTGTCTAAAAATGTCAATGTATATAAAGACAGGAACATTTATATGCAAATATGAGTTTCTTCAATTTCAAATTCTTTGATGTCTTTGATGTCTGTGCCTTTGCATATTCTATAATATGGAATTTACCTCCACCTCTTGTAATCTCTAACTCCTATCAAAGCTTACCCAAAAAAAGCATTGCCTTTTACATAAGACTTTCTGTGTTCCTCCCTTTCTTCAATTACATTATATTGACTCTCAATATCCTGCATTCATTTCCAGCTGTGCATGTTGTTTTCATTCGAATCAAATGAAATCTCTGGATTTAGAGGCATTTTTAAAACTTTTCTCCTTTAAACCTATCTTTCAGGTTTGCAATTGAGGTGCTGAATCTTATAAGAAATTGTTAAATTAAATTAACTATAAAAAGTTCTAAGAAGCTTTGAAGTGTTGACAATATATTTATTTTTACAGGCTTAAAATGAAACGGGCCACATTTGAAGAATCTGTAAAACAGCAAACGGGCTAAAGTGAAAAAATTCAGGAAAATACTTTGTGTTCTCCTTTAGTAAGTCAGCTCTAGGATTTAGTTTTCTTCATTAAAAAACAAAACAACTTTTCTTTAAATGGTAGAACATGATAAGAATTTTAATTGTAAAAAATCCAATTATTAATGTAATTCATATTCATTTCGGGTGCCGGTAGTGTTAATCATTATGTTAAGGAAGAGGTGAACTATTTTCTATATAAAATTAATAATATCACATCAGATTAAAAAGTCATAATGAAGTTACAAAAAAGTGTGCATGTTATGGAAAGAATTAAAAAAGGAAATATCTACTGTTAATCATGGTTATAGTTCAATTCTTATTACCCTAAAGCCTTTGGCTGAAGTTTTGACATGAAGTTGTAATAATTTGAATTTTTTACTAAATGAAATCTAAATTATTAATAAATGAGGTTTGTTTTTTAATTGAGCATATATTTAAACTAATTAAAATATATCAAATTAAAATATTCTAAGTGCTCAAAAATGGCAACTCTTTAGAGCCACATGTAAGGGTAAATTAGAATATATATAGATAGATAGATATAGATATAGATATAGATATAGATATAGATATAGAGATATAGATATAGATATAGATATGTCTGTGACCTAACATTAATTTGCAAGAGGTGGGTTTTACTTTTTGGGATTAGTTTCTCTTCTCCCATCTTTTCTATTTAAGCTTTCATAGAAGACCTAGAAAGTGTAACCATTTCTTGATAATTCACAAGCTACTATTATTAGGCTTCTTTTCCTTACATAAAAGCCCTTTCTAATTATGAAGTGGCAAATTATTTTCCATAGTCATGAAGAAAATTATATTTGGTGTTCTTTTTTTCATACATTGAACTCATAAAGGGCTTAAATTTAATTCTAAAATTCTATGATACTATTACCACAGTATTAAGAATTTGAGTCTTGGCTAAGTCCCTTGCAGTCAATATGACTTTTGACAAATGCCTTTTTGTCTTCAGTACTCAATTTCCTCACATATAAAACCTAACAATAGGTTCCCTTTTTACTCCCAAAGTCTACAGTTCTAAGTCGAGAGAAGTCCAGTTCCATATTTTTTTTAAATAGCATTTTAGTTTTCTAAATACATGTAAATATAGATTTCATCATTTTCACCTTTACAAATCCTTGTATGACAAATTGTTCTCCCTCCCCTCCTCCAATATATCAAGTAATGCAATGTAAGTTAAACACGTGCAATTCTTCCAAACATATTTCTATATTCTTCACGTTAAACAAGAAAAGTTGAATGAAAATAGGAAAATAATGAGAAACAACAACCACAACAAAAAACAACAACCAAAAAAAGGTGAAAATAATATGCTTTGATCCACATTCGGTGTCCACAGTTTTCTTTCTGGATGTATAGGTCACTTTCCATCACAAGTCTATTGGAATTGTCTTGAATCACCTCACTGATGAAAAGAGCCAAGGTCATCACAATTGATCATTACAAAATCTTGTTACTGTGTACTATTTTGTCTTAGTTCCGCTTGCTTTAGTCAGCATCTGTTCATGCAAATTTGGTTCTAAAATCAACCAGTTCCATTCCCTAACTGATGGGCATCTCCTCAATTTATACTTTCTTCCCACTACAAAAAAGGGCTTCTACCAAATATTTTGCACAAGGGTGAGCTTTTTCTTCTTTTATGCCCTTTTTGGGCTATAGATCCCAGCAGAGATACTGCTGGATAAAAGGGAATTCAGAATTTGATAATTCTTTGTGCATAGTTCCAAATCGCTCTAAAGAATGGTCTGATCATTTTGCAACATCATGAGTAATGCGTTATTATCCCAGTTTTCCCACATCCTCTTCATTGTGTATCAACTTTTCCTGTCATCTTAATCAATCTCAGAAGTGTAAAGTAATACATCAGCATTGTCTTAGTTCGCATTTCTCTGATCAATAGTGATGTATAGTAATTTTTAATATGCTTAGGAATGGCTTTTATTTATTCATCTGAAAATTGTTCATAATCCTTTGATCATTTGTCTATTGGGTGATGGTCTGTGTTCTTATAAATTTGAGTTAATTTCTATATATTTTAGAAATGAAGCCTTTCTCAGAAACACTGGATGGAAATATTGCTTCCCAGCTTTCTGCTGCTTCCTAGTCTTGGCTGCATTGGCTGTGTTTGTACAAAAACATTTTTACTTTTTTTTCTTTTTTTAATGATAGCTTTTTATTTACAAAATATATACAAAAGACAGAGCCAAGATAGTGGAACAAAGGCAGGGATTTACCAACCTCTCCCCCAGACTGCTCCAAATTCCTTTAAACAATGACTCTAGACAAATTTTAGAGGATGAGAACACCCCCCCCCCCAAAAGGGAGTAGAACATTTTTCTGCTGAAGACTGCTTAGAACCTCAATAGCAAAGGTCTGTAATACCAGGGTCGGAGTCCTGGCACAGAACACACCAGGTCAGGACACACGTGCAGCTCTGGATCAAGCTCCAGCCCAGATGGCCTGATCTCTAAACCAGTGGCAGTATTAGCTGTTTCCAGACGTCTCAGCCCAGACAGCCCAAGGAGGACTTAGAAAGTCAGCAAAAATGATCTGTGGAACCAGAACTCAGCGTGCAATCCCAGTGCAGGTCAGGTCCCAGTTCCAGTCCAAATCCCAGCATCAGCAAGGTGGGACCTCTGAATCAGCAGCAGCACTGCAGGCTTCTGAAGCTCTCCGGCAGGTACACCAGGGAGGATTCCTGGTCAATGGAGATAGTCGGTGATTACGGGGTGGGGGTCTGGAGTAAAGTCCCAGGGAAGTCCTGATCAAGCTGAGTCCCCACTCTAGAAAGCACACTAGATTTTACAACTACTGTGTGGCAGGGATACATCTAATAGTTTGAGGGCAGAAAAGAGTGATGAACAAAATTCAGACTTCTAGAAGGATTTCTGAAAGCAGCTGCATGAAGCCCTGAAGCTTGGGACAATGCACCTTCCACACTGGCAACAGAGTCCTACTTTTAAAAAGTCCAGCAATAGGCTAAGAAAATGAGCAGACAAGGGCGGTGTGTGGCAGGCCCGGCAGGCAGGTGGGAAGAGGCTGTGATGGTGGCGGCGGCGGTGGCGGCGGCGGCGGCAGCGGTGGTGGTGGAGGCCGCCAGGGCCTTAGCCTCGGACTCGGCCCCGGCCTGAGGGAAGGAGGGAGGGAGGCATCGCGGGTGGTGGCTGCTACAAGGGGGAGGCCTGGCCACTACCGACTTCAAGCTGGGCATCGTGGGGCTCGGCCAAGTGGCCGGGAAGACCTAAAGCAGAAGAAATCTCTAGTAAACAAAGGGAGCAGAGCTTGTACTGGCTGGCAATTCAGCAGCTTCCCACTGATCCTATTGAAGAACAATTCCCTGTCTTGAATGTTACTCGTTGGAGATGTGGTAGAAGAAGAAGAGAATTCCTGCACATACTATGAATGTCATTATCCCCCATGCACTCTGATTGAAAAGCAGTTACATGAATTCAACATCTGTGGCCGGTGTCAGGTAGCCAGCTACTGTGGTTCCCAGTGCCAGCAAAAGGACCGGCCTGCTGACAAGAACCACTGTTGGGAGAAGAAACGAACCTTCCGGCAAGAGCTTGAGCCAGAGCAATGACTGATCAGTGACATCTCAGCAGTCAGATTCCTGTTCCCATGGGCATCTGTGGACTCTTGTTTTTGCACAGTAACAACAGACTGGTTATTGAAGCCGGAAGCACTGAAGAATCCAATGATGCTTGCATACAACAGCCACTGTATAGACCAAGCCACTTCAGGGCTTTCTATAAGGGGGACAAAGCTTCCCTTCCAGTGGTATTCTCAAGCACAGACTACTGTGGAGGCTTCAAGCAGGAAGCCTCTCATTATTTATATGTTAATATGTTTGTAATGTACAGTTTTTTTTGGTTAGAAATTACAAATAGAATCATTTACTGTAATCTTCAAATGAGAAACTGTTGGGCCACATGTCTAAATACCGTCATGTAGCAAAAGCTCATCACCTAGATACCTGAAAGCCACAGCAGCTGAGTAAAGGTCAGGGGGACGGGCTTCCAGCATCAGCAGTTACTTTGAAGAACAGTCTGCATGGAAGTAATATTTAAAAAAAAAAAAAAGCAGAAAAAAAATTCTGACTTTTGAATATAATTATGTGACTAGGTTTATCAGAACACACAAAGACGGTAACAAAGTCGAAGCTCCTACATCCAAAGCCACTAAGAAAAATAGGAATTGGGCTCAGGCCATGAAAGAACTTAAAAGGGACTTTGAAAATCAACTAAGAAAATAAAGGAAAAATTAGGAAAAGAATTGATTAGAGATGCAAAAGGAAATACCAAAAAAACTAATGAGGAGAAGAATGCCTAATTAGCCATTAAGGAAAGGATTAACAAAAATTCATTGAGGAAAATTATAAAAAAGCAAAAAAAAAATTTAAAATAGAATAAAAATGTGAAATATCTCACTGTAAAAACAACTGACCTGGAAAATAGATTCAGGAGAGATGATTTAAAAGTTATTGGACTCCCTGAAAGAAATAGTCAGGAAAAAAAATGCCTATACTTCAATTTTCAAGAAATTAATGAAGGAAATCTTTTTTGGTATTCTAGAAGCAGAGGTTAAAATAGAAAATGAAAGGATCCACTGACCACCTCCTGAAAGAGATCCTAAAATAAAACTCCAAAGAATGTCTTAGTCAAATTCTGAAATTCCCAGATCAAGGAGAAAATATTTCAAGAATCCAGAAGCAATTCAAGTATAATGCAACCAAGAATCACGTTGTCAACAAAACTTGTATATAATTCTTCAGAGGAAAAGATGGTCATCCAATGAAACAGGATGAGGTGAATAGAAAATTTAGAGGACTGTGGAGAAGCATAAGGAAGTAATCAAGAAAGTCATAGCCCAAGGGACTTAATTAAGGATTTAACCTGTTTACATTACTACAAGATAGGATGATATTTATGTGTGGCTCAGGATGGTGAGTGGTCACCATTGATTAAAAAGCTGGAGAGATCTCTAGGAGCAAAGGAAAAGTTTATTTTACCTTCTCACGAGAAGTAGGTGTCCTTCTTGACAAGCAAGCAATCAAAAAGAAGAGACACCTTTTGGGAAAGGTTTTATACTTTAAATCGTTCCTAACACAAACATTGACCACCATTCTCATTGGCTGAGGATCTTACATTCTAATTGAGGAAACTACCCGAGAAATTGAACTTGGCCAATAAGTACATAGTTGCCCATATTTGGTCAAAGTAGAGAGAAAATGATGTCATGGGAGGATAGCAGAAAGGGAATTTAGGTGTGCCCTTGAGTTAATGCTCAAGGACCTTCAGGCCCATTCCAACTCTGAAGCACATGCAGCTTCTTTACTCTATTTTCACAACTGTCTTAAGAGATTTCACCTCATCTTGTTCAGTTCCCCCTCTTATTTGTACACTGAAATCTCTTCAAATTTTGTAACATAATTTCACATTCCCTATCTAATCCCCTTCTGGCTCCTGTTGGTGGTCTTGGGCCACTGGCCCAAGGGTGGGAACCCTTGTTCTTTGAACTCCATCAATCTAACAGACCCTTCAACTTTCCCTTCCAATCTGATCATTCTGGGTAATGAGTTTTGGACTATTCCAGTTACCAATCAGATCAAACAAGGTATGCAGGTAGGGAATAATATAGCACCATTAAGTGCCATAAGGCCAAACCAAAGAAGCTACTTCCACCCACCAGCTTCCCCCCAACCCAGGACCACCAGGAAGTATTGAAAGGTGAGGTCCAGGTCTATACAGAAATAGGAGCAAGTTTTCCAATGTTCCTTATACAACATGTTGATAAATTTAGTTTCTCACAAACCCCCCTTTCTTCAGCCTACAAGTCTATGCTGTAAAATGGCCTCTTTGGGTGAATAGCTGGGTCAGCCAAAACATAATCTCTGCAACTGCTTGAAGTCTAATTATCCTGTTCTACATATATTTTGGGCTTCTATATCTCCAATTTTCATCTTGAACCCAGGTGGCTGGCCCATATTCTAACTATTCTTTCTGGGGGTTAGGTGTCATCCCAACCATTTGCATCACCAGTCTGGATAATGGAGGTATCTAAACTCCATTTCTCTCTTCTCAAACCATCATACAACTGAATTTCTAAATATTTGTCTGCTTGTTCAGGAAGAAAGAAAAAAAAATGACCTTATTAATCCAATATAACAGATCCCTGCCCAATTAAGAGGTAGGTGAGTTTACTGTGAGGCTAAGGGGAAATTCCTAGGGGAAAATATATCTGCAAACAAACAGGCAAAAAGGCCCAAAGCAAATTTTAAAAGTAATAAGAAGAGTGATATATAGACAATTACAATGCACTGGGTTCAGAGACTGTGTTCCCATTCAGTAGAGGGCCCTTCCTCAAATGTAATCTCAGGCCTCCCTTATCTTCAACTGTCCACTCCAATAAAGGTGGTGCCACAAGTCCTTTTGTTCTGGTGTGGTGTGTCTAGCCTCGTTCCTGGGTCAGAATTGCAGTGTCTGAGGTCAGTATCACCTGGTAGGGTCCGTCCCAGCATGGAGTCAACTTTTCATCCTTCACCCAACCTCACACCTGAGTTCCATGAACAGGGAAACCTAGAGGAGGAATCTGAGCTATTAACTTTTTCATTGTAGTTCTTGTAAATGTTATACCAATGATTTAGCATCTCTCTTAAGAAACAAATCCTTTATCTCTAAAAGAGGGTCCCAGTCTCCCATATGATAAGCCTGGCAAGGATGACCGTACAATAATTCATAAGGTGAAAGCTCAATATCTCTACCTGGCTTGGTTATAATTGTGACCAGAGTGAGGAGAAGGCAATTTAGTCCAAGGTCTCTAAAGATAATTTAGTCAGTTGCTGTTTTATTTCTTGATTCATCCTTTCTACTTTCCCAGAAGAGGGAGGAGGCCAAGGGGTGTGGACATCCTAAGTAATTTCTAAGTCCCTAATCAGATTCTGCAATACTTGGCCCAAAAAATGTGTTCCCTGATCTAAGTCTATCGTCTCCACTATTATATATCGGAGAATAATTTGTTCGAGTAAGACCTTATTTACAGTTGAGACAGTTGTTCGGGCTGAAGGAATGCCTCCACCCGTGACGTCAGATGGTCCACTATGACCAGCAAATATTCGAGGAAGCTCCACTGGTGGCAGCCCAAGTGACATCCACCTGTATGTTTTGGAATGATCTGAAATGGTCTGAAAGCCAGAGGTCATCCCCCTTTCAGGATCTGGTGTTGAGCAGTCTTGCTAGTCTTTCAACAAAAGAGGTTGCGCTGCACCAGTTGTCCAGCCAGAGTATAATATTCTTCTCTAAAAAATGTAATCTTCTCTGACAGCAGATTTCTTGGGGGGCTTCTAGAGGCAGCCGTCATTTCAGTTCAGTGTAATAATCACCCCAAATGCAGTCAGGAATTAAAGTCCAAATCCTTTATTATCTCAAAATCTTTCTCTCCATCCACAATAGCAAATCCATTGTTTCTTATTCCATCTACCATCCTAGAAAAGCCATCTACAAACCAATTCACTCACCCAGGGATTGGCGATTCTTGAAAATCCTCTCTTACTTTTGTTTGAAAATCAATTAACTTTAAGCAACAATGTTCCTCTCCAGGGGATGGTTCTGTTCCAGGGAACATAAAGGAGGCAGGATTAAGATTATGATCTTGGGTAATTACTAGATCATTTTTTCATAATAGTATTGCCTCATATTTCAAAACTGTGGAATCTGTGAGCCATATCCCAGTCCTCTGATTTAGTATTGTCCTTACTTGCTGTGGGACACTTACTATAAGAGTGCATCTGAAGGTGAGCTTCCTACTCTCTTCCACTAATAGAGGGGTAGCAGCTATTGCTTGTACACAGGTCAGCCATCCATAGGATCTAATACTTTAGAAAGGAAAGCCACTGGTCTTCTCTGCCCCCCCTCTTATTTGAGAAGGAACTCCCAGAGCCACCCTTCCCTTAACATTGACAAACAAGTGGAAAGGTTTTTCCAAGCTGAGGAGAGCCAATTCAGGCGGTGACATTAACAAATACTTTAAGTACTCAAACTTCTGATCACTCTCTTGATCCCACATGATAGAATTTGGACTCTCCTCCAGCAGGACCTTATGCAAGGGTTTAGTGATAGCCAAATAAGAATCTATCCATACCTGACAATATCCAAACAACCCCAGAAATTTGTGTAGATCTTATTTTTGTCTTACATTTGTGTATGTGTAATATTCCCTCAATTCTGGAAGGGTCCAATCTCTTGCTACCATCACTCATCAAATGCCCTAAATATTCCACCTCCCTCTCCACAAACTGCAATTTCTCTTTTGATACTCTAAACTGCAATCCTCCCAGGAAATTTAATAGATTAATGGTACAACTACTGGTATGTTCCCTTGCATCCCCCACTACTAGTAGATCATTGACATACTGTAGCACCCAAGTTCCCATTACTGGTTGGAAGTCTCCCATGCAATTTTCAAGGATTCCACCAAATAAATGCAGGGACTCAATATAACTTTGGGGCAAGAGGCTGCTTCCTTTCAGTCTCTGGATATTCCCTTTGGAAAGCAAAGACGTTTCTACTACTCTCCTCTAAAGGGCAGCCGCAGAATGCATCCTTTAGATCCAATAAACCGAATCACTTAGCAGAACTAGGAACACAGCCCAGAATGGCATATTGGTTCAGAACCACAGGGTGGGAAGCTCTGCTCTCCTTGTATATCAGGTCCTGCTCAAACCTCAGACTGTATCCTAGTCTGGTCTTCTTCATTCATTAGTACCATTCTACAATATACTATTTCAAGTATAAAACAGTCCCTACTGGGGTATATGCTGAGTCCATGGGGAATAAATTCATTCCTCAGCAAGTCCACTCCTACTTCTGAAATGATCACAAATCGGCACAATGTTTCCCTTTTTCCCATATGAATGCAAGTAAATCACCAGGGTCTCCTTAGATAATTTAACCTCCTCAGGCAAACAGGTCATTAAAGATCTCTATGGCCCCCAATGCCTCCTAAGAACAAGTGTCTCCTGGTGGGATCCCACCATATCAAGGATTCTGGGTGGGAGTCTTATTCAAAATAAGTTCTCCCCAATTAAAAATATTAGGACTCAGAATTTGGTAAAATTATTCTGCTAGCCAGATGGGATCTTCTATTAAGGGCCTCATTTCTTTCTTAATGGACCTGACTTCTGTGGTACTCAGGGGAGCATTCACATATCCTATACCTCCCTAAACCAAGGGAAGGGAACTTCTCTTAAGGGAGACAATTTAGGACTTGGTGTTTTGGGCTCTGGAAAAGGGTCCCTTAAATCACTCCAAAGGCCTTTTCATGTTCTGTTCCTTTGGCACGGCATTTCAATTTCTCATAATTATCAGTTCTCTAAGAACCCTCTTACTTCCCTAATGTAAGGGTGAATGAAGCAAATGGCCCCTTGAGGGGCTGAGTGGGGTTAATTGAATGAAATCCTCCTGTAGCCTCAGGTTCTCTTCACCTCCTCCCCCCTGTCCCACTGTCCCCAGGAGGAACTGATTGAATTAAGTTGTCTCTTTCCAGTTTAATTCTGGAGGCCATGGCTTCCTGAGGTGGGGCTAAGTATGGAGGATGGAGAGATAATAATGGTTCTCATTGCTGTGTTTTTAAAGTCTTCTCCAATACATTCTTTCCCTTTGATTCTTACTCAACATTATCTGGCCCCAGGGAGCATATACTTCCTCTTCTGGATTAGTAGATTTTTTTACTATTAACAAACAAATTTAGTTTTTGACACACCTAGTATTGAAGGGAACCATACATAGGCCAATATTATAGTTATCCCAGTCAAAACCATACCTTATCATCTTTTTCTTGCTCTTTCTTTTATAATTTGGCAGTTTGTTCCAAATGCTTATCTCCCAAAGGATTATTTTTCCCTGTATTTTCTGATCATTTTTCTAAATTTTTCTCCACAAGGGGTGGCTGTGACTGGGCCACATCCATTGAATTTGGATGGAATCTTAATTCCAAAATGCCCAAATATGCCCATTGTCCCCAATTCACTCCAGTCACCCAAGAAGGCCTATCCTATCTTGTCCAGAGCAGCCCTCCAGAGTCTGTAACTTGAATAAAGGGGTGCAAAAGGGTCTTCCCTCTGGGTTGCTGGGCAGCAAATTGCTTGACTGATCAATCCTTACATTTAGCTGGTTGGAATTTTATTGTGAAGTTTCTCAATTTTGCTTTGCCTTGAGTCTCTCCCATTTCAGGCATACATTACTTTGGAGAGCAAGGAGAAGCCAGATGTTGGCGGGCTGCCAAAATCAGGGCAGGGTGCTGCCCTGCTAGCACCCAAGTGTTTGCCTACTCACCAAGTCATGTGATCCCAGATGAGCCCCCAAAATTGTGTGGCTCAGAATGGTGATGGTCACCATTTAATAAATAGCTGGAAAGATCTCTAGGTGCAAATCAAAAGTTCACTGTATGTTCTCTTGAGAATTGGGCATCCCTCTCAACAAATAAGCAATCGAAAGGAGGAGTCACTTTTGGAATATACTATTTCAAGTATAAAACAGTCTCTAATGCAAACACCCCTCCTACCACTGACCATCATACTCATTGGATGAAAGTCTTACATTCTTAACAAAAGAACTACCCAGGAAATTGAACTTGTCCAATAAGTACATAGTTGCCATATTTGATTGAAGTAGGGAGAAAATGTTATCATGGGAAGAAAGCAGAAAGGGAACTTTGGTTAGTCCTTGAGTCAGTACTCAAGGACCTTCAGGCCTATTCCAATTCTAAAGTAGATGAAGCCTTATCTTATTTGCATATCTTCACAAGTGGTTTCTTAATTGCGGCTTGGAATAATGGAGAGAACCTAGAATCCAAAAATTTTAAAAAGAAATGTTAATTTAAAAAAAAAAAAACTATTAAATGTAACTGGGGAAAATACTAAATAAATAAATAAATAAATAAAATACATTCAAAGATGGTTTTCAACATTCACCCTTGAAAAACCTTGCATTCCAAATTTTTCTCCCTCCCTTCCCTGATCCTCTCCCCTAGAAATCAAGAAAATTTTAATTTAGTATAATCAAAATGATCAATTTTGCATTTCACATTATGTTCTCTATTTCTTCTTTGGCCATAAATTTTATCTTTCTTCACCGATCTGACAGTCCTTTTTTTCCTCATTTGCTTATAATATCACCCTTTTTGTCTAAATCATGAATATATTTGTTTTCTTGCTTTAGGGTGTTTGATATTGGTCAATAGCTAGTTTCTTCCATACTATTTTCCAGTTTCCCTAGCAATTTTTGTCAAATAGTGCATTCTTAGTCACTATTTTGTTTTGTGAACCTAACCTATTGCACTGATCTACTACTCTATTTCTTATCCAATATTGGTTGGTTAAGAAGGTCACTGCTTCAAATATAGTTTTAGATCTGATCCAGCAAGGCCAACTTTCTTTGCATTTTTTTTCATTAAATTCTTTGAAATTCTTCATGTTTTGTTCTACCAGATACATTTTATTATTTTTCTAGCACTATGATTTCTAGGCATTTTGATTGGCATGACACTGAATAAGAAGATTAATTTATGTAGAATTGTCATTTTTATTGTATTTGCTTGGAGTATACATGAGCACTTAATATTCTTCAATGGTTTAAATCTAAATTTATTTGTGTCTAATGTGTTTTGTAATTATGTCCATATAGTTCCTGGCTTAGTTTTGGCAGATGGACTCCTGAATATTTTATATTGGCTATTGTAATTTTATGTGGAATTTGACTGTCCATCTCTTGCTACTAGCAGGGCTTTATTGGTGACGTATAGAAATGATGATTTATGAGGTATTATTTTATATGTTGCAAATTTGCTTAAATTGATAATTGTTGCTATTAGGTTTTTTTTTTTTTTTTTTTTTGGAGTTGATTTTCTAGGATTCTCTAAATATACCATGATATTATGTGCAAAGATTGACAGTTTTGTTTTCTTGTAACCTACTCCAATTCCTTCAATTTATTTTTCTTCTCTTATTGCTAAAGCTAGCATTTATAGTACAATATTTTTATTATAGCTTTTTATTACAAGATATATGCATAGGGAATTTTTCAGCATTGACAATTGCAAAACCTTTTGTTCCAACTTTTCCCCTCCTTCCCCCCACCTCTTCCCCCAGATGGCAGGTTGACCAATATATGTTAAATATGTTAAAGTATAAGTTAAATATCCAAACAGTTATTTTGCTGTACAAAAAGACTCAGGCTTTGAAATAGTGTACAATTAGCCTGTGAAGGAAATTAAAAATGCAGCCAGACAAAAATAGAGGGATTGAGAGTTCTATGTAGTGGTTCATAGTCATTTCCCAGAGTTCTTTCACTGGGTGTAGCTGGTTCAGTTCATTACTGCTCTATTGGAACTGATTTGGCTCATCTCATTGTTGAAGACGGCCACATCCATCAGAATTGATCATCATATAGTATAGTTGTTGATTTTCTGGTCCTGCTCATTTCACTCAGCCTAAGTTCATGTAATTCTCTCCAGGTCTTTCTGAAATCATCCTGTTGGTCACTTCTGACATAACAATAATATTCCATAATATTCATATACCACCATTTACTCAGCCATTCTCCACTTGAGGGGCATCCACGTAGTTTCCAATTTCTGGCCACCACAAAGAGGGCTGCCACAAACATTTTTGCACATACAGGTCCCTTTCCCTTCTTTAACATCTCTTTGGGATACAAACCCAGTAGCAATACTGCTGGGTCAAAGGGTATGCACAGTTTGATAACTTTTTAAGCATAGTTGCAAATCATTCTCTAGAATGGCTGGATGTATTCACAATTCCACCAACAATGTATAAGTGTCCCCTCCCCCCCATTCAATGGTATCTTGCAGCATATTTCTTTAATGGTTTCTTCGAAATTCCTTTCTTTACTAATTCTATTGGTCTCCCAAAATAGATTTGAGATTTCCCAAATCTATTTCTATCTACCCCTCCTGGGTACCTGTTTTACCTCATCATTTTGTCTATAAATTTTACTGATAAATAAAGGTACCTTTTGGAAAAGAGAATGTCCTTAAGAATTATTCACATGGACCTAGGATTTTGTATTTCAGATTAGTAATTACTACTCTCACCCCATCTGTTTTTTTTTTTTTTTTTTTTTTTTTTTTTTTTTTTTTTTACCAATGACAAGTGGCTAGAAACAAATTTATTCTTCTGTCATTAAATTTGGTGTCTTACAGTTGTTGGGCCATTTGGGAAGCATGAAGAGAGCACCTACACAATAAAACCTCTGTTAAATGTAGCATAATCCCTGGATACTATTACCAGAGTTTTGTAGATGAGAGACATATTATTTTCTCTGGTACTACAATTGCACTTTACACCTTAGTGACCTTCTAATTAGCCTAAATTTATTTTCTTTTTAGTAAAGTCTATTGCTCTTAGAATAATTGTTCTTGTTAGAATGATAAAAAGGAATTATTTCTTTGCAAATTCCTTTTAAGATCTATTATTTCTTTAGGCTTAACACAACTTAAGAAGGATTTGTTGATATTCATCAACAATTCATCCGAATTTCCTTGGTTATTTGCTCATTGTACTAAGAGCTGGAGAGAAAAGACACATGAAAAAAATGAGAGAATCCAGAAGACAATATGGAAGGAAGTACTAAATGCGTATTCTTCACTTTATATAAAAGCTAGTCACGTAGTAATGATTTCTTCTTTCTATCTTCTATCTTGGATATATTAATTTGTTTTAATAATCATTTTAGGAAAAACATTTTATAGCTGTTAGATAAGGATAATAACATATTTCCTTACAACTGAATTACAAATAATTGAATCTTCATCGTTTTCAATATTAGTATTTAAGTTGAAAGAAATTTCTTTTAATTCTGTAATTTCTTAAACTGATACTTTGTGGAAACAGGTTGAATACCTTAAGAAACAATTGGAAGAAATAATTTCACAAAATAGATACTTGGAACATATGAATACAAAGCTTAAAGAAGAAAGTATGAAATGTGACAGGCTGGATCTTGATCATCATTTACAAGGACCTAAATTAAAATACAATCAAGTGGAACAATATAGACCAAAGATTAAAGTACAAGTGAAGCCGGAGTCTGAAAAACAAATAGAGGCAATCTATTCTTACAGGTTATTTTATTTATCATTTTTATCTTTTTAAACTATTTCCATGTAAATACAGATTTATGATTTTTCCCATAGTCTAAATCCAGAATCTTTTAAAAAAATTTCCCTCTGCCTTTTACCCTTTATTATTAAAACATACGTATTTATTTTATTCTATTGATATCAATATAAAAAAGATAAAGAAACTATTGCCTTCTGTTGTAAATTCTGAAAAAAGATGATTCTCTTCCCTTGTCAAGAAATATGAAGTTACATATCCTGGATACTTTGTTTCCCAGATAGTCTTATAACCATAGTTAAGGCAATCATTATGAGCTCAGATTACCTTGAATTAGCATCTTTAAGATGCCTATGACAGAAACATAAGCTTTCCCAGACTGTCTTTATTACTGTGTTCAAGGCAATCTCTACACCTCAATATATATCCTTGTTCCTGTCTTTATTTTCCCTCCTCCCCTGAGATGATGTGAACCCCCTAATATTATATTTTCCATATAAAAGATGTTCTTATATTGAAGAT
This sequence comes from Sminthopsis crassicaudata, assembly GCF_048593235.1. NCBI lineage: Eukaryota > Metazoa > Chordata > Mammalia > Dasyuromorphia > Dasyuridae > Sminthopsis > Sminthopsis crassicaudata. Next base: position 280,924,791 of record NC_133621.1, read on the forward strand.
TTTTGCTGAATCCTTTCTTGGTACTTTCTAGCTCACAACATCTTCTCTCTTTCTTCTTGCTAAATTGTAAGTCCCCATAGGGACGTAATCTTTCCCGTTGTTAATTCATATAATAAATAGCATACTTTTGGAAACTCTGATGGATATCTAGTCATGGTTCCATGTCATGAACCAAATCTTTATTTTGAAGTTTTCACATAATTTAGTGTATAATTCTTTCCCCTCCAAATCTATTTTTATTTATCCATCCAGGTTCTTTTTTATACCTTTGAAATCTTAAGTAAAAATAACCATATATACTATTAAGTTTAAAAAAAAATAATTGACATAATATAAAAAAAATTAAGCATGAGTTTTTTTTTTATTTTTGTTTGGTTAATATTTAAATTGGAAGAAAACATTTTGAAAAATTCTGGAGATATTTTTTTTCAAAATAACCATTGATTTTATAATGATCTAACATATTAGCTCTAGGAAAAGAACTAGTGAACTATCATCCAATAGAAATAATCTTTTCTTAAAATATTCAAATGTAATTTAGTTGACCTTGATCATGAGTTCCTTCAAAGTTAGAATCTATTTTTAGGAATTCAGAATTGCTCTCTGAATCACTGACTGAAAATAGAAGGAAAACTAGCAGAATATGGTAACAAAAAATTTATAATTTTTAAGATAGAATTAGGCATTTTTGTTAAGTTTCTTCTTGTTTTACATTTTGTTTAGATTCAAGAACTGGAAGCTGAATTCTTAAAAATGCAAATATCACATCAAGAGACTAAAGCAAAACTAGAGAGATGCAAAAAGGATTATTTTCAAGAATACAGGTACACCTAAACACAGAAAGGAAGAAAAAATACTTAAACTTTTAATTGCTTTTAAATTTTTCCATTTGGGTCAAAGGACCCAAGCTGAAACCATTTCTAGTCATGTGAAAAGGAGTTCCAAATCACTATTGATCAGAGAAATGCAAATTAAGACGATTCTGAGATACCACTGCATACCTGTCAGATTGGCTAAGATGACAGGAAACAATAATGAACAATGTTGGAGGGGATGTGGGAAAACTGGGACATTGATACATTTTTGATGGAACTGTGAATGGAACCACCCATTCTGGACAGAGGTCTACTCAAAAAATTATCAAACTGCATACCCTTTGATCCAGCAATGTTTCTATGGTGTTATGTCCTGAAAATATCTTAAAGGAGGGAAAGGGACCCACATATGCAAAAATGTGGCAGCTCCTTTTGTAGTGGCAAGAAACTGGAACCTTTGTGGATGTCCATCAGTTGGAATATGGCTGAATAAGTTATGGTATATGAATGTCATGGAATATTATTGTTCTGTAAGAAAAAATCAACACAATGATTTCAGAGAGACCAGGGGAGACATACATAAACTGATGCTAAGTGAAATGAGCAGAACCAGGCAATTATTATATATGGCAAAGTTATACGATAATCAATTTTCATGAATGTGACCCTTTTCTCCAGTGAGATGATTCAGGTCTATTGATGATCTTGGGATGATGGGAGCCATCTACACCCAGAGAGAGGACTGTGGAAACTGATGGTGTATAACAGCATTTTCACTCTTTTTGCTGTGTTTTGATTGAATTTTCTTTTCTCTCTCTCTCTCTCTCTCTCTCTCTCTCTCTCTCTCTCTCTCTCTCTCTCTCTCTCTCTCTTTCTCTTTCTCTCTCTTTTTTAACTTTTAGATCTTATCTGTGTGTGTGCAACAAGATAATTGTATTTAATATGTATGCCTATATCATATTTAATTTATATTTTTATCATGTTTAATTTATATTGGATTTCTTGATATCTGGGGAATGGGGTGAGAAAGGAGCCAGAAATTGGAACACAAGGGTTTTTTCAAGGGTCAATGTTAAAAAAATAAAACAAAATAAAAAGTATAAAATAAAAATGAATATATAATTGGGACCTGAAAAAATATTAGTAATTTTTCCATTTGGAATGTAACAAATCATTAATGACCATATCTGTGACCTCAACAGGAATTGGGGGGGGGTTAACTGTAGAGATTATACTTGTATAAATATTAGTAAAATATATTTTAAAATGTTAACTAGGTACAAAGGAATGCAGTGGGAAGATGGTACCCTGGCTACAGAGTCAGAGGACTTTGCTTCAAATCTTCCTCTGGTGCTTGTACCTGTATGCCCTGGTGATGAGGTGAGGTCTAATTTTGGGGCTCCCAATATGGGAACCAAAAATATGATGAAGTTTAGGTTTTGGGGTTCCATTTAGTAGAGAATCAAATGACAAGTTCTAGATTTAGGGAACCAAAATGAGATTTTCTGGTGATCAGGGACTTAAATGAAAAGGTCTAGTGGTAGGTTTGTGGTTCAGGAAACCGAATGGAGAGGTTTGGCTCCCCTGCACCCTCTTGGGATTCAGCACAAGGGTAGGGAGTTTTGGGGAACCTTCTTCTGGCAATGCAGAGATTCTATGTAAAGGAATTTAAAAACCCAAAAACTTAGATTGACAAAAGAGGTTTTTTATAGGGATTGGGAATTAAGGTTAGAAATCCTGACAGAAAGGCATAAAGTCTCTTTAGGGAAATAAGTGAGGGTAAAGAGAGGGTAACACTGGAAAAGAATATTATTCCAGTGGGCAGAGGCTTCCTTGGCATAGCATGGTGTAGTCTAGCATGGCATAGCTTGTCATGTTTAGAACTTCTGCAAAGAGAGGGTTTTAGATTGGCTCTTTTATAATAGGAACTTTGGCTACAAGCTGATGGGGGCTAGAGGGTGGAGTTCCAAGTTGGCTCATCTACAAGCTGGGTTTCAGCTTCAGCTGAAATTTGAATTGAATAGGAAATAATTGAATAGGGTTGGAATTCTTTTGCTCAGGCCTAAATCAGCCCCACCTAGATAATAGAATGACATTGCTTGTCTTGTTTCCCAGGGGCAGGATTCCAAACTGAGGCAGAATTGAAGGAGATTTTCTCCTTCAAGGATTTTTAGCATTTCAGGGTATCTTCTTCACTAAGACAAATCACTTTACCTTGCTTCATCTTTAAAATCAGGATGTTTGATTAAGGAACTTTTAGGAAGCCTGGTTAGTGCTTAATGCAATGATAAGGATCCAATAAAAGTTACTAATTTTTAATCATGTCACATTTATATGCCCTATTATTTCTTTTCACTATGTGAAACAGATTAGCCCTTCGAGGATGGAATGAGAAAGTTGAAAATTAGAATAACATTATTATGATTTCACGAAATTACAAGACTAAAAGTTTTAAAGTGTTTTGGGATATGTATTAACAGTATCAGTCATAGAAATATATTAGACATTGTAACTACTCTTGTCCTAATAGTGACAACCAGGACTGTAGGACTTAGCCCCCATTGGAATTTAAATTAAAGTATTGTATAACCAAGGTAATATTTATTTTTTAAAAAAGCAGAATAGGTGAGTCTCCTTTGCACAATGACAATGGCGATTTTGTGGTCTGCATCCATTTGAGAGCCTCAAAACAATTTTTTTTTTTTTTTAGCTTCAGCATAGTCTTTGTTTTAACCTTGATTTGGTTGCTAACTGGTCCCTTAAAACTACTTTAGTAATTTCCATATGAATTTATGTAATAAAGTGCTTTTAGTGGCTTCTTTAAAATCAGATTAATAAGGAATCCAGGATTTGCAAGTATTTTTTTTGTTATTTGTGTGTGTGTGTGTGTCGTGTGTGTGTGTGTGTGTGTGTCTTTCCCTGGACCATTCTGGAAAACAACAACAACTTTTTCTTCACTAATTTTCTTTGTACCATTATAGGATCTTAATGGAAATAATTCAATTGAGTAAAAAACTTTTATAACTTTATATACTGTAATTGTTTTCAGAGTGAAGAAACTATTCAGGGACAAGTCACAATTGTGATAGTATTAACGAAAAACTACAACCATTAAAAAAAAATGTTAGCCCTTTATATGCTTTGAAATGTTCACAGAACTAATGAGAGACTAGTTATTGCATACTAAAATGCAGACATTTTAGAATGAAATACTAAAGAGTATAACTTTAATCAACAGATTTACTACAAGTTCCTTTGTGGAGCCACTTCAGGACCATGTTCTTGATAATTATCTGGACCTTTCTGGAAGAAATTCAAAATATTTTTTTGGAGAAACACAGACTTCAATAAATGGCAGGGAAGCCTGCTTTGCAAAGGTAGTCATTTAGATCTTATTTTCTCCTCTTTGATGCTAAAGATTTAATATAAAATATTCTGTTTAGTTGATTTCCATGCCTATGTATTTTTGTGATAAAAAAAATGATCACTTTGTGAGGGATATAGAAGACCCTTACCCAAAATGACTACTCAGAGACCATTCAGTAGAAGGCAGAAAATTTGTTTATTGAAAACCTTCCAAAGATGAGCCCTCCCATCTCCAGATAAGAAAGAGAAAGAAAGCTCCCAGTTGGAGGGCTAAAGAAGTAGTAAAAATACATAACTTTTACACAAGAGATTACATCACAAGTAAGATGGCATTGAGAAGGGGAGGAAAGGCATCTAATGGGTTGTTGCTATTTGGAGAGATTGCAATGGAAGGTTTCTGTTTCCCCATAATCTCCTGATTTCTAGGAAACAGAAAATCAGCCCTTCAGGCTTAATGAAGCAGATAGTGGTCCAGCTAATAGATTAAATATCCATAAATGTCAAATACTGATAAATGTCATCAGCTCAGGTTAAGTAAATATGGTTATAGCTGGCCAATGTTCAAGTAAATATGAGCCTACACATAATATAGAGGTCATAGTGATGAGAGATAGGAAAGGGGGAACCCTGTTGTGGTCTGTGCAAAGATAGTCCCAATACAGTGCAGTGTCCCCTGGAAATGAATTGACAGTCATGAAAACTAGATTGATAAAACGGTTTATTGTAGAAATTTGGAAATAAAGTTAAATGTAGAAAGATGCCAGGGCCAAAGGTAGTTGCTGGGTGGGCAGGAACCCTTACATGGCCAGAAGAATAGCATGTTTTGTGGGGAAGGGCTCCTGCAAATAGATAGCTCCAGTTTGGCTCTTTTTATACTTAAAGGGGGCTTGTTGGTGGAGTCCCAAGCTCCTGGCAAGCTTTCAGCCAGGGTCAGTGTTGAGTAGAATTCAATGGGTTTAAACTGTGGGGGTTGGGAAAAACTCAAGTTAATTCAGATCCAGTGGGGGTTGGGCCCGATTATCATTGGAATTTAAAAGGATGCTTTTTGGCTAGCATTTGTGAATCAAAGGTCAGCCATGGGGGTTGGGGAATCAGAAAGGAATCTTAAAGGGATCTCAACCACCATCAATAGAAGAAACACAGAAAAAATGAAAACAAAATATAGAAAAATAATACATATAATCCTGTAAAAATCTTCACCTTATTGCTCTCTATTCCACACACATTTACATAATAATAATTTAAAATTCTTGATAATGTTTTAAAGTTTTTAGGGTTTTTTTTTTTTTAAGTTTAAAGGTTATATTTTAAATATTTTTTTAAAAATCCACAACTGTCAGTCCTTTAATCTAATGATGATTTAATCATGAAAAGGTATGTAGTCTACATTCATTAATGTTCTTTTTGAATCTCTCTTTGTGACTTGAAGCACATTGGTCTAAAACTATTAAAAAAATATCCTCCATATTAATGCTTTTTTTTATTCTTTTTTTTTTTTTTTTTTTTTTTTTTTGTAATCATTGTTTACTCCAATGATACAAACCTGATGGGAAGAAAAATCCTGTAGTTTACACTATATTTTAAAGGATTAGGAAGATGGGATTTGAGAAAACCAATTTAATATATTTTTTCTTATTAAATGGGGTTCAATAATTTAGCATGTTAAAATCATTTCCTTTCTTTTGTATGTATTTATTGACTTAAAACTTAAACATAAAATAAGAAAAAAAAACAGATAAAAAAAAAACAACAACCTTGTCATGTGCTGGATAGAACACTGGGAAGCATTCAAAATATTTAGCAACAAATTTTAATTCAAGGAAACATATGATGAGGTTAGTAGCAGTCAGAGAGTTGTGGAAATCCCCTTTTGTTCAGAGGTGCAAGTTCTTTGTGATAGAATTCAAGAACCTGAACTATTAATTGGCAAACATGGAAGTTTATTGTTGGATTGGAAGCTAGTTTTCTAAGACACTGACTTCTTTAGTGGCAAAGTCCTAATAGGGAAATTGAGGCTGGCACTGAGATGAGAATGCCTTCTCAGCAGGCAGAATCCTTTGGACATTCTGCAATGAATGAGTTCAGAATTTGCCCTTTAAATAGGAATCTTGATGCTCAAGTTTCAGGTTGAAAAAAGAAGCCAAAGTCCCCAGGTCTAAATGCTTATCAGTATCTGACCCAGATCTCCCATTGGAATTTCCAGAAAGGTTCTGGCATCCCCAAAAGATTAATGGAGTGCTTTTTGACCAAGATTTCTGATAGAATAATGATGCTTAACTTGTGTTCCCAGGAATGCCTGAGACTCCCAACTCTCTTTTTGTATAGATCAAAGGGAACAGTTTCACAGTGATAATGTTAAAGGAAACACAGTTTCACTCCCCTACATGTATATAATATAAAAGGCATTATATTCATAAATGTCCAGTTTTCTTCTAGTTTTGCTTCCTTCTAGGTTTTCTTTTGCTCTCTACTGTGTATTTTTTTTATTTTTATGTACCTTTCCTTCTTTTCTCGACCTTTCCAAAGAAAGCTTCAGTTAAGCCAAATATATATAATATATACTCACATATACTTATATGTACCTACACATATATTTTTCTAAAATATTAATATGGTTGACATAATGTAGATTTCATTCTTACTATAATCTTTTTTCAACTTTGATTTTGTCAGAGTTCAATGATTACTTTTTATATATTTTTAAAAATAAATTTTGCTCCTGATCATTGGTATTATATTGGTGTTTGTATCTTCTTTTCACCATCCTTTCTAACTGTTCTACTTGACTTCTATCTGTTGACTGGCCTTGTTATTACTTTATCTCCAAGCTGCCCCTGACCCCTGCCCAAACACCATGGATATCATTTTTATCTTCTCCTCTAGCCTTATACCTTCCTCTTAATCCTATACATATTAATCTACACCTCTTATCCCAATGCTATTCAGTTAAATACATTTCTGTACCCCACCTTATCCTCTTCCTTCCCCTCTTAATTCTTTAAAGATTTTTGTTGCATTACTATACCCTTCTTGGTGTGTCTATGCCAAGAAGGGATAACATACTGAAATGAACGCATGTGTAAGAGAAAGAGAGAAATTCTTTTTTTATATTGGCCCTTATATGTAAAATTCTCTATTAAATCCAGGTTTGTTTGAGAGAAAATCCTGAAAATGTGACATTTTATTGAATGTCCTTTTGTTTTTATTCAATAGTGTACTTAACTTTGCTGGGTGAAATATTTTCATCCACAATTTTAGGGTTTTTCTAAATGGAATTCTTATTTTATTTTTCCCATTTTAAATTTAATATTTTCCTTTAACCAATTACATGACAATCATTTTTATATTTATTTTTAGAACTTGGAGTTCCAGATTCTCTTCCTTCCTCTCTCCCCACCATAACTACACTTTATCCTCCCACTGAAAAGCTACATGTAAAGATATGCAAAAACACTTCCATCTAAGTCATGTTGCTACCAAAAAAAACAGATTTTCTCCCACCTATCTGAAGAAACATTAAGTAAAAAATATATTTGCTTCAATCTGTATTCTGACACAATCAGTTCCTTCTCTATCCAGATGTGGATAGTATTTTTCAACATAAGTCCTTCACAATAATCTTGAATCATTGTATTGCTGAGAACATTGCTAATACTTTAGACACATAATATACTCTACTTTATATCACTTTGCAAAAGCTGATGGAGAATTTCTTTGGATGTCTGCAATTTTTAAAAAAGATTTCTTGAGTCCTTTGTATTATCTTATTCCTCATTTTCTTCATTTTTCTGAAATATAATTTTAATGTTATTTCAGATGCAGCAGGAGTTGGAAAACCCTGTAACTACAATTGATGATGGTATGTCCAAATGATTCATAAATAAACTATCATAATTTTATGCTATGCCTGATTTGTAAATATACTTTAAAAAATTCCATTATGATGCTTGTCCAGTGCCACCTCCCTCCTCTTCACCAATGTAAAGTGACCATTGATTCTTTTATGAAAGCATTCCTTACTTTCCAGATGTGAGCGATAATCCAAGATTAATGACAATATCAGTGAGCATTTTTACACACTCTTTAGGGGCATAGCTCCAAATTCAGAACAAAGGTCCAACTCTCACGCTATCAGGTGAATACAACTCCTGTTATAGATATAACAACAACAAAAAAAGAAGTCATAGCTAAATCAAAGAATGATTTACATTTCTTCAAATAGTCAAATAAAATAATTGGCATGGTTGGTTTCATTGTGAGTCCAGAGGCAACAATATACATAATTAAATAAGAAATACAACTCAGCAGGAGCTTAAGTAAATAGACTACCATGAATATAACTATAATTGCAACTCATATATTGACTTTTACTACAAAGGTAAAAGAATACTATTATGTAAACAATTTGATGAGTTGCTCCAAAATCAACATAGATCTGAAATATACATATGCATTTCATATTTTATCTGATTTGAATTTCAAAACAACTAGATGATTTCTAGGAAAACTTGAATTGAAGTCCTTCCTATGAAATATATAGAACATGAAAACATAGGCAAGTCACTTACCTTCAAAATGTTCAGAAAACTCTTTAAGACTCAGTTTTACCAGTGACCATTTCCATGATTCCTTGATATAATGAATCCTTAGTGCCAGGAGAAAAACACACACACACGCACCCACACACACACACACACACACACACACACACACACACACACAGAAGCATATACTTAAATGTATCAATTATTTTTTCTTCTTTCTTTTTTCCCCTAGCTATAGCTGAGCTTCCATCTACATCTTACTGGCCTTCTCCAATGGGATGCCCTAGAAAGCCAAATTTGAATTGGGATCCAGTTTCCAGCCCAACTCAGGAATACTTAGGATGTGTCAAGAAAATTTACATGTTTTAAATAAAGGAAGAAATAATATACATTTGTGAGTTGAAATTTGAGAAATAATTCATTTGAATCCTTACTTCATTCTAATCAGTATTTATCAATTTGATGGAATACTATCAAAGTTCTGTATGTAAGACCTGAGAGCTAGGATCTACAGAATCCTAAGTTCAGTTGCTTAATCATATAGAAAGTTAACTCCATCCTTGTATTCCCCTTCTCATGGAGACCAAGTCCATTGTGGCAGTCATAATAATTATATGCAAAGTCCCTCCAAATATTCTTGTACTTCTGAATCAATCACTGGTCTAATAGGACCAGGTGACCATCTTAAGATTACTTAGATCACTCAATTCAAGATGATTTGTACCATTTTCTCATACCCAAACTAAGGAGAATCCCGTCCATCTGTGGGATATTCCTTACCTCACTCACCTTGCCACCCTGCTGACATGAGTTTGCTTAATTAATAATAATAATTAATAATTAATCTCTTATAGCTGTTCTTGAATGTCCAGACATTTAACCCTATAAAAATTGGGACCTAGAATGAGGAAGTATCCCAGATTGTGAGGAAGAGCTGAGGTTCACTTCATTTCAGAGAACTGTGGACCCTTTAAAACAGTGACATAGGCTTTGAGTTCAGCCTCAGGCTCTTCTCATTTAGGCGGGATAATTTTAATTTCCAAAATGATAGCTTCTTTGGTGGAATACTGATGCTCTTTTGACCAGTCCCTGCCAAGACCCAAAAAGAAAGTGCTCACAAAGTGGCAATTTCATGGAGGGATCGCCCATAAATATAAGTGCCTCCCTATCTGCACACAAATTCTCTTGAGTTTAGGTAAGCCTCTTCAGAATTAAAGTTTGCCTTCATTAACACTAAATTCTTTTTCTTTTCAGAAGGGCCCTAATTTATCTCAATTTTTAAGTTTTGTACCAATCAAAATCTATATTTATATGTATTATATGGCCCTCCTTTTAAAATTTTAAGGGTATACTATGGGTTATTTTTCTCTACTTTTCTTATTTTTGTTTTCTGAAGTCTGGGAAGAGATTCAGCTGTAGAATTGCTAATTCCTTAATTTCAGCCAGCTAGCCACCTATGTAATTTTACAACTTCCTGTTGGTAGGGTTAAAATCTATTTTTTTTTTTTGCCTTTAAATTCATTCAACAAGAAGTCATCATTCTTCTCATCAGTAGAGAAATTTCTTAAAATGCTTGAGAAGGAACTTTCACCTGCTCATATTATGTTAAGGTTCATCCTAGGATGAATCCCTTGATGGGTATGGATGAGAAGTGAGATTCTCCACTCCATTGTTCTGTTCCAACACCTTCAAAAAGGTATAATTTGTTATAGAACCACCAGGCTTAGGGAGAGAGATTCCTCACCACCTGCTGTTCAGACATATGACCATCCTGGGAACAATCACACCCTCTTTTGAAAGAAGAAAACTCTTCCAAAGAGAAGGAAAGCAGAAAGTTATTCTCATTTTTATTTACTTTGGACTGTTTGTTACCAACAACTAGAGTTAAATTTTCAAGAAGTTTTAAAGGGGAGTAGGCATAAAAATTGTTGAATGTTTCCTTATAGGAAAAAAAAATCAACTCTAGTTGACTAGTCTTGGGAGCCTAGTTAAGAAGTGGAAATATTGGAGAATTTTTCAAAACAAATCCCTGAAGATCAGAGTGTTAGATATAGGAAAGATGTCCATGTGGACAGGTTTCCAGAGGTTAAGAAATTGCCTTCCTAGTTATCATATTCAAGGGAGTTGGTGTCCAATATCTGCAACTAAAAAACTTCCCAGAAGGAATAGCCAGTAAGTTAAGGATGAATGAAGGGACAAAGAAATTTGAAGTCTAGTTTCAGTATTAATTCTGGGCTTGAAAGTATAGGATTGGGGGCAGAGCTAAGAAGGCAGAGAAGATACATGCAAATGTGTAAGCTCCCTTCTTCCCTCAATACCAACTAGTTAAATCAGCCTCGTGGACTGATAAAAACCAAAAGGATTAGAAGTACAACTTACCACCTGAAGAAAATCTGAAATTTCAATAGAAAAGGTCGGTTCTGATGGGAGGAAAGAAAGATCAGCACAGGAAGGGTTAGGTGCTAGCACACTGTGCCAAACAGGTTGGGGAAAACTCTAGCATCAGAGAAGATGTGAAATAGAGGAATCTAGCATAAACTGAGAGCTCTACTCTGCTTATAAAACAGCAGATCAGAAGAGAAATCAAAGCCATTTTAAAATATAAAGCCAGATCCTAGAACCACCTCAATCCGGAAGTGATCTAATACCAATCTCAGCATAGCCGCCTTCTGCTGTCCAGGGCTTCTCCTTGGGGCAGTTAAGAACCTGAACAGCATGGGACACAGCTTGGGGCAGCTCTAATCCACATAGTACAAGGCTCAGTCTGAGGCAGTGGAATTCTAGCAGTATTGAAACTCCAACAACAGCAGAACTCCCAAAGAAATGGAATCTCTGCAGAAGGGACCGTGGTTTCCCGTCAGACACTTCCGGTTTCAGCACAGGGGCTTTTCAAGTCAGCTGCTAATATCCACGGCCTCATAGGACGCCTTGGCCTGGGTTTGTGATGCTTTCACTGTTCAGCCTTAAACCTCAAGACAGTTGCTAGGCCACACAGCAGGGGTCCTTCACTAGGCACTCCTCACAGCGCAGCTATGCTAACCACCTCTGAGGCATTTCTGGGGAGGGACGAGGGGAACTCTCTCCCAGAGCACTCTCTTAGGCCAGTCACAGGATTGATGCATCCATCTTTGCTGGGAGGAAGGTGATACATTTCTTATCCAAAGGCAGACTTCCCACAGAGTGTTAACAATTAGTGAGAAGCTGAAGAGAACTATTGACACCTTCTATACAGAGAAAGAGCGGGTATCCAACCCTGAGGCGGCTAACAGCAGAGAATCTCCAGATAACATCTTAAAGGGTAATGATACCTGCCCCCCATCACATAAATCTCTCCTAGAAGAGACTATTAAAAAAATTGGGAAAGGAAAGAGAACCTATGATAGAGGATAAAATTGTCCTGAAATTTGATTTGGAAAAAATAAAGAATTCACAGGACGTTCAGGGAGACAAAATTTGTGAATTGGAAAAGGTTAAAATATCACAGGAAAGTAGGATTTCTGAATTGGAAAACATGAAAAAATTCCCAAGAAAGTAGGATTTGTGATTTGGAAAAATAAAATAACTCAATTTAAACAAAAATAGTGAAATGGAAAAAAAAAAATTAACAGACCAAAATAATTCATTTAAAAACTCAATTGGACATATAAAAAAAGAACTAAAAAATGTGAATGAAGAAAATAACTCATTAAAAATCAGGACTGAATACAAATGAATGATTCATTGAGAAACCAAGAATCAGTCAAACAAAACAAAAACAAAAGCAAAAATGAAAAGCTGGAGAATAACGTCAAATATTTACTGGGAAAATCTATAGAACTGGAAAATAGATCTAGGAGAGATCATCTCAGGATCATTAGACTTCCCGAAAATTATGATTGAAAAAAAGCTTAGATTCTAAGAAATCATCAAAGAGAACTGTCCAATGATAATAGAAACAGAAGGGAAAATAGTCATTGAAAGAATTCATTGAACACCTTCTGAAAAAGACCCTAAAAAAGAACTCCACAGAAGATAGTGGCTAAATTGAAGAACTACCAAACTAAGGAAAATATATTGCAAACAGGTAGGAAAAAACAATTCAAATATCAAGGTGACACAATAAGGATCACTCAAGGTCTGGCTGCCTCTACATTAAAGGATCAAAGGGCCTGGAACCAGATATTCCGAAAGGCAAAAGAACAAGAATTGCAACCAAGAATAAACTACCCAGCTAAATTTAGCATTTTCTTTCATGGAAGAAGATGGTCATTTAATGAAATAAAGGAATTCCTTTTCTTTCTAAGAAAAAAAAAAAAAAGACTTAAACAGAAAAGTTTGATCTACATCCACAAGACTCAAGAGAAGCAGAAAAAGGTAAAAAGAACTATTGAGAACTGTATCTCTGTTGTGGATATACAGAAAGTCTACATGGATAATTTGATTTTACTGATATAACAATAAAAAGGGAAGTAGTAAAGGGAAGGAGATAGTATCAGAAACAGGGAAAGGAGAGATAAAAAGAGGGAAACTACATCCCAGGAAGAGACATTAAAAAAAATCTTCTACATCTGAGGGAATTTAGAGTGGGGAAGAAACATTGTGTGAATCTTACTCTCATCAGAGTAGGTTCAAAGAGTAAATAATTGACAAATTTTTTTTTCAGAGAATTCTCTCTCACCTCATAAGGGGGGAGAGGAATAGGGAAAAGGAAAAGGGGAATAAGGGAAGGATACAAGAAAGGGGAAGTGATTTAAAAGGAGGGGGAGGGATACTAAAATGTGGGGTCCATAAATTCAATACTGAGGAAGGGGTTCAGGGGGGAGAAGGGGGAAAAAAGCATAATTAGGGGATCTGATTGCAGGAAATACAGAATTAGTAATTTTAACTATAAATGTGAATGGGATGAACTCTCCCATTAAATGGAGGCGGATAGCAGACTGGATCAAAAGAACTTTACAATATGTTTTTTTTACAAGAAACACACTTAAAGCAGGCAAATACATACAGAGTAAAGGTAAACAGTTGAAGTAGAATATATTATGATTCAGGTGAAGCCAAAAAAATTAGGGGAAGCCATCCTTATCTCAAATCAAGCAAAAGCAGAAATTGATCTAATTAAAAGAGATAAGGAAGGAAACTATATCCTGCTAAAAGTTAGCTTAGACAATGATGCAGAAGGCTCTCTTCATCTTAAGTCCATTGGAACTGGCCTGAATCACCTTATTATTGAAAAAAAGCCATGTACATCAAAATTGATCATTGTATAATCCTGTTGTTACTGTATATAGTGTTCTCTCTTACTTCACTTAGCATCATTTCATGTAATCTGTCCAGGCCTCTCTGAAATCATCCTGCTGATCTTTTCTTACATAACAATAATATTCCATTACATTCATATACCAAGCTTATTCAACCATTCCACAACGGATGGTCCTGTACTCAATTTCCAGTTCCTTGCTACACACATTTTTGCACATGTGGGTTCTTTTCTTTTTTTCAAGATGTCCTTGGGATACAGATGAAGTAAAGACACTGTGGATCAAAGGGTATGTACAATTAGATAGACCTTTGGGCATAGTTCCAAGTTGCTCTCCAGAATGGTTGGATCAGATCATAACTCCATAAACAATATTAGTATCCCACTTTTCCTATCACTTTTCCAACTTTTCTCATCTTTTCCTGTTATCTTTTTCTGCCAATCTGAGAGACATGTAGTGGTATCTCAGAGTTGTCTTAATTTGTATTCCTTTGATCAATAGTGATTTAGAGCAGCTTTTCATATGACTAGAAGTAGTTTTAATTTCTTTATCTAAAAATTATTTGTTCATATCTTTTGACCATTTATCAGTTGGAGAATGCCTTGCATTCTTATAAATTTGAGTCAATTCTCTAAGAAAGGAGTTCATTATAAGAAGACTTAGATGTAAAATTTATCTCCAGTTTTCTGCTTCCCTTCTAATCATGTCGGCATTGATTTTGTTTGTACAAAAACTTTTTATTTAATGTAATGAAAATTATCCATTTTGCATTTCATAATCTCCTCTAGTTCTTCTTTGGCCACAAATTCCTTTTCTCCACAGATCTGCAAGGTAGACTATTCCTTGTTCTCCTAAATTCATTAGAGTATCACTCTTTTTGTCCAAATCATGAACTCATTTTGATCTTGTTGTGATATGTAGGGTGCTAGGTATTGGTCATTGTTTAGTTTATGCCATACTATTTTCCAATTTTCCCAGCAATTTTTGTCAAATAGTTCTTACCCCAGAAGCTAGAGTCTTTGGGTTTATCAAAGACTAGATATTTATTGACTATTGTGTCTTGTTAGCTTAACTTATTCCACTGATCAATTAGTCTATTTCTTAGCCAGTACCAAATGATTTTGATGACTTCTGGTTTATAATATAGTTTTGGATCACATTCATCTGCATTTTTTTTTCATTAGTTTCCTTGAAATGCTTTATCTTTGGTTGTTTCAGATGAATTTTGTTATTGTTGTTTCTAGCTCTGTAAAGTAGTTTCTTGGCAGTATGATTGATATGGCACTGAATAAATAGATTAATTTAGGTAATATTGTCATTTTTATTATATTAGTTTGGGCTATCCATGAACACTTGATGTTCTTCCAGTTTTTAAGATCTAAATTTATTTGTGTGGAAACTGTTCATAGAGTTGTGCTCATAGAGTTCCTGGCTTTGCCTTGGCAGGAAGAGTCCCAAATATTTTATATTATCTAAGTTATTTTAAATGCAATTTCTCTTTGTATCGCTTGCTGATGGACTTTGTTGGTAACATGTGGAAATGTGGATGATGTATATAGATTTATCATATATCCTGAAACATTGCTGAAGTTAATTGTTTCTAGTACTTTGAAAATGAATTCTCTAGGATTCTTTTAAGGATAGAATCATCATTTGCTAAAAGGGATAATTTTATTTTCTCATTACTTAGTCTAATTCCTTTAATTTCTTTTTCTTCTCTTATTGCTAAAGCTACCAATTCTAATACAATATTGAATGGCAATGGTAATAGTGTGTACAACCTTGCTTCACCTCAATCTTATTGGGAATACTTCCAGTTTATCCCCATTACATATGATGTTTGTGTTGGTTTTAGACAGATGCTACTGATCATGCTAAGGAAACCTCCATGTATTCCTTTGTGGTCTAGTGTTTTTAAAAGGAATGGGTGCTGGATATTGTCAAATACTTTTTCTGCATCTGTTATATAAGAGAATTATATGATTTCTGTTAGCTTAGTTATTGATATAGTAAATTATACTAATATTTCCCTAATATTGAACCAGCCTTGCATTCTTAGTATAAATCCTACTTGGTCGTAGTGTATTATCCTGGTGATAATTTTCTATAATCTCTTTGCTAATGTTTTATTTAAGAAGTTTGCATCAATATTCATTAGGGAAATGGATGTAAAATTTTCTTTCTCTGTTTTGACCCTACCTTATTTACATATCAGCACTATATCTGGTGTAAAAGAAACTTGGTAGGGTTCCTTCTTTCCGTATTTTTTCAAATATTTTGCACAGAATTGAAACTAATTGTCCTTTAAATGTTTGGTAGAACACCTCTCAGATTGGCTAGGATGACAGAAACAGATAATGGTGAATGTTGGAGGGGATGTGGGAAAACTGGGACAATGATACTTTGTTGCTGTAATTCTGAATACATCCAGCCATTCTGGAGAGTGATTTGGAACTATGCTCAAAAAGTTATCAAACTCTGCATATCCTTTGATCCAGCATGTTACTATTGGGCTTATATACCAAGGAAATGGTAAAGAAGGGAAAGGGACCTTTATGTGCAAAAATGTTTGTGGCAGCCATCTTTGTAATGGCTAGAAACTGGAAACTGAGTGGATGCCCATCAATTGAAGAATGGCTCAATAAATTGTGGTATATGAATTTACGGAAAAATTTTGTTCTATAAGAAATGACCAACATGATGATTTTAGAAAGCCCTGGAGAAACTTAGATGAACTGATGCTGAGTGAAAAGAGCAAAACCAGAAGATCATTATATACTTCAACAACAATAGTATAAGATGATCAATTCGGATGAACATGGCTCTCTTCAAGAATGAGATGAATCAAATAAATTCCATTTGTTCAATAATGAACAGAAGAAGCTACAGCCAGGGGTGGAGCCAAGATGGCAGGGGAAGA
The DNA here is from genome assembly GCF_048593235.1 of Sminthopsis crassicaudata. Classification (NCBI taxonomy): domain Eukaryota; kingdom Metazoa; phylum Chordata; class Mammalia; order Dasyuromorphia; family Dasyuridae; genus Sminthopsis; species Sminthopsis crassicaudata. The sequence continues at coordinate 280,941,673 of NC_133621.1, forward strand.
TAGACACAAATCTGTAAGCTCCCTTCTTCCCTCATTACCAAATAGTTAAATCAGCCTCAAAAATAATGCTGCACTGATAGAAACCACAAGGATTAGAAGCACAACATACCAGCTGAAGAGAATCTGGAGTCTCTACAGAAAAGGTCAGTTCCAAGGGGAGGAAGAAAAAAGGCCAGCACAGAGGGTTAGGTGTTAGCGTACTGTGCCGATCGGGCTGGGGAGAACACTGGGATCAGAGAAGCCACTGAGATAGAGGAATCTGGCACAGGTTGGTAGCTCTTCTCTGCTTATAAAACAGCAGTTCACAAGAGAAATCAAGCCACTTTAAAATATAAAGCTAGATCTAGAACCACCCCAATCCAGAAGTGATCTAACAGATCTCAGCACGGCTGTGAAGCCCCCTTCTGCTGTCCGGGGCTTCACCATGGGGTACTTAGAGCCTGAACAGCGGGGACACAGCCCGAGGAAACATCTAATCCACATAGGGCCAGGCAAGCAGCCTCGGAATTCCCAGAGAAGTGGAACCTTTGAAGTAGGGACTGTGGTTTCTGGGCAGACACTTCCAGTTTGAGTGCAGGGGCTTTTCACATCAGCTGCTGTTATTTATACCAGGAATTCAGGGCTGGTTTAATATTAGGAAAACTATTAGTAATAATTGACCATATTAATCATCAATTTATTAAAAACCATATGAACATCTCAATAGATGCAGAAAAAGCATTTGGTAAAATACAACATCCATTCCTACTAAAAACTCTTGAGAGTATAGGAATAAATGGACTATTCCTTAAAATAGTCAGGAGCATATATTTAAGACTGTCAGTAAGCATAATATGTAATGGGAGATAAACTGGAATCTTTCCCAGTAAGATCAGGAGTGAAAACAAGGTTACCCACTATCATCATTACTATTCATTATTGTATTAGAAATGCTAGTCTCGGCAATAAGAGTGGAGAAAGAGAATAAATGAACAAGAGTAGGTAATGAAGAAATCAAACTGTCACTCTTTGCAGATGCTAGAGATTCTAAGAAAAAGTTGTAAGAAATAATTCAGAACTTTAGCAAAGTTGCTGGATACCAAATAAATCCACATAAATCCTCAGCATTTTTGTACATCACCAACGAAATGCAGCAGCAAGAGATACAATGAGAAATTTCATTCAAAACAATAGTCGAAGGTATAAAATATTTGGGAATCCATTTACCAAAGAACAGTCAGGAATTATATGAGCAAAATTACAAAACACTTGGCACAAAAATAAAGTCAGATTTAAATGATTGGAAAGACATCCAGTGCTCATGGATAGGCCGAACAAATATAATAATGATAACAATATTCCCCAAACAAATGTATTTATTTAGTGCTATACCAATCAGATTCCCAAGACACTATTTTAATGACCTAGAAAAAAATAACAAAGTACATATGGAAAAATAAATGGTCGAGAATTTCAAGGGAATTAATGAAAAAAAAAGTCAGATGAAGGTAGTCTAGGTATACCTGTTGTAAAACTATATTATATACCAGCAGTCACAAAAACCATTTGGCATTGGCTAAGAAATAGACCGCTTGATCAGTGGAACAGATTAGGTACAAAGTACCAAAAAGGGTACAACTATAGCAATCTAGTGTTTGATAAACCCAAAGATACCAACATTAGGGATAAAAATGCATGTTGGGAAAACCAGAAATTAGTATACCAGTAAATAGATATGGATCCACAATTAACACCATATTCCAAGATAAGATCAAAATGGGTCCATGATTTAGGCATAAAGAATGAGATCATAAATAGATTAGAGGAACAGAGGATAGTCTACCTCTCAGACCTGTAGAGAAGGAAGGAATTTATGACTAGAGAAGAACTAGAGATCATTCTTGATCACAAAATAGAAGATTTTGATTACATCAAAGTAAAAATTTTTTTGTACAAACAATACTAATTCAAATAAGATTAGAAGGGAAGTAACAAATAGGGAAAATATTTTTATAGTTAAAGGTTCTGATAAAGGTCTCATTTCCAAAATATATAGAGAATTGATCCTAATGTATAAGGAATCAAACCATTCTCCAATTGATACATGGTCAAAGCATATGAACAGACAATTCTCAGATAATGAAATTGAAAGTATATCCAGTCATATGAAAGAGTGTTCCAAATCACTACTGATCAGAGAAATGCAAATTAAGACAACTCTGAGATATCACTGCACACCTCTCAGATTGGCTAAGATGACAGCAACAAATAATGATGAATGTTGGAGGTGATGTGGGAAAACTGGGACACTAATACATTGTTGGTGGAGTTGTGAAAGATCCGACCATTTTGGAGAGCAATCTGGAACTATGCCCCAAAAGTTATCAAAATGTGCATACCCTTTAATCCAGCAGTGCTCCTACTGGGCTTATATCCCAAAGAAATAATAAAGAGGGGAAAGGGACCTGTATGTGCCAAAATGTTTGTAGCAGCTCTTTTCATAGTGGCTAGAAACTGGAAGATGAATGGATGTCCATTAATTGGAGAATGGTTGGGTAAATTATGGTATAGGAAGGCTATGGAATATTATTGTTCTGTAAGAAATGACCAGCAGGATGAATTCAGAAAGGCTTGGAGAGACTAGCATGAACTGATTCTGAGTGAAATGAGCAGAACCAGAAGATCACTATACACTTCAACAACCATACTGTATGAAGATGTATTCTGATGGAAGTGGATATCTTCAACATAAAGAAGATCCAACTCACTTCCAGCTGATCAATGATGCACAGAAAGAACTACACGCAGAGAAGGAACACTGGGAATTGAATGTAAATATTAGCACTACGGTCTATCTACCCAGGTTACTTATACCTCAGAATCCAATACTTAATGTGCAAGAAGAAAATTGGATTTACACACATATATTATATCTAGGTTATACTGTAACATATGTAAAATATATGAGATTGCCTGTCATCTAGGGGAGGGAGTAGAGGGGAAAATCTGGAAAAATGAATACAAGGGATAATGTTATAAAAAATTACTCATGCATGTATACTGCGAATACTATATAAAATTAAAAAAAAAAAAAAGGGATTGAGTGTGATAAAATGAGTGAAGACCTCGCATAAGAATGTGGCTTCAATGTATGCCCTACTTCTGTCTTCAGTATGCAATAACAAGTTGAACTATAGCAAAAAGCTGCAGCTGTTTGATTTTCTTAGATAAACTTACATTCCCCTCCAGTCTACCCATATCCTAACGTTTTCATAAACAGGAAGAGTATGTCATCTGCTAGTATTCTTTGTTCCTGGGATAGATTTTTAATCTCTGTGTAGATTTTTGCATTAGGGTATAAGTCTGGACTGCCCCTAGTCAATGGGAGAAAAGGTTAGAAGGGAGTGGGAACTTTTGCATTAGAGTCTATATAATCCTTTGTTTGATGTTTGTGCTTTGAATTCTTCTACTGATACCTCATCTGTTGGCCCTTGCCTTTTCTTGTGAGATAGCAATAAATCCTTTTTTGGCTTTTGCTTTGAGAGTCTCTGATTTTAATTTGAGTAAAGGTTGCTGTCCCATAGAGTTTCCATCTCTCCTCCTCTTCCCATAAAAACTATTCCTTTGGCACTAGCTCACAACTGCTGCTATAATTACAATCACACTGGCACAAGCATTTGCTTTCATTTTATTTGCAGATGATTGTGCACTCAATGTAGAGTTTGAAGCCAAGATGCAACAAAGTATGGATCAATTCTCTGTTCCTTCTACTAAATTTTGGCCTAACAATTAATAGCAAGAAATCACAGTTTCTTCATTAGGCAGCACCAGACCATCTATATGTGGAAACACTGACAATAAAAAGAGAAGTTTTTAATAGTGTGGATAAATTCACTTATCTTGGCACTACATTCTCCAGGGATGTACACATTGATTATGAGGTTGACATAGTCTTTATGAGAGCTAGCTCAATGCTTGAGAGGCTCTGTGGGAAAGCTTGGGATTTGAGAACTATTTGACCGACTGACAAACTGAAGGACTACAGAGGTATTGCAGTGGCCTCATTGTTGTTATGTCTGTGTAACTTGGCCAGCATTCCAAGAATTCAGGAAACTGAATCACTGCCATTTGCATTGTCTTAGGAAGATTCTGAAACTCTTACCTGGTGGGATAAAATACAAGACACTGAGGTCCTTTCTTGAACTAAACTGCCAAGCATTCAAACTTTAATGTAGAGCATATAAATCTATTGCATTGAACACACTGTTCTGAATGCCTTACATATATTTGCCAAAAAGATTCTTTTATGGGGAACTCACGCAGAGCAAGTACTCACAAGATGGTCCAAAAAAAGCAATACAGAGACACTCTTAATGTTTCTCTTAAGAACTTTCAAGTTTTCTATATGGCTATATGGAAGACACTGGCATAGAACAGCAAGTACAGCACGCCATCATCAGAGTGTGTGCTGTGCTCTATAAGCAAAGCAGAATTGAATTCACTTAGAGGAAGCAAGACATAAACAAAGTTAGAGAAACCATCTCAAATATGCATTAGGACAATTTGTGTCTGACCTGTGGCACAGGATTCCAAGGTCTTATTGATCTGATCAGTCACAATCAGATATTATGACTTGATACTAACATAGTAATGTCATTTTAGTCCTCTTTGAAAATGAAGGGCAACCTCCATTATCTCTAGCACCATACAATATCCTCAAAGTCAGAGCTAGAGGAAAGAAATATACAAGAAAATCAAAGGAAATTTTGTGGACCTTGATGAAATCTAGCTAGTTGTGCTTATGTTAGATTTTATATGGGAAGACACCCACTCACTTTACAGGAGTCCTCTGTAGAGAATCTCTCTAATAATTATCATCATCATGGGTAACATTTATATAGTGCTTACTACATGCAAGACCTGTGCTAAGCCCTTTGTGAATGTTATCTCACTTGATCCTCATAACAGTTCTGGAATGTGGGTGCTATTATTCTCTCCATCTCATAGCTGAGAAAAGTGAAGCATTTAGAAGGTAAACATCTTGTCCAGGATCATATACATAGGAAACATCTGAGCCTGGGCTTGAATAAAAGTCTTTCTCACTCGATGTCTTATTCTAAATGCACTGAGCCCCCTAGTTGCCCTCCAAAGTAAAGGGATCCAAAATTACACCAGTCCCCACAACAGGGGCAATGGTTAACCCCTTGGCACAAGCCAAAAAGAATCTTAACCTTCACTACCTTTTTCCCTTCCTCTACCTTCACCCTTTTCCCAAGGTTCACATTTGGGAGAAGTCTGACATTCAAATAGCAGAAGAAATCAATGAAATTGCAATGAAATTAGAACTTCCATTACCTCCTTCCCTTCCTTTCTACTCACTCCCACCCTTCTTCCAAGGAAAAATGCCTATTTATGCTAGTGTTGTTTTGGGGAATCTAGGTTTTTCCCAAAGGAGAGAAATTCAAAATATTATCACATATCTTAGATGAAAGGACAGTTTACGTTCTTCCCCCAAATAAAACAATGATTAGCATAAAAAGAATTAGAGTGTGCATTAAAAAAAAAAAAAAAAAAAAAAAAAAAAAAAAAAAAACTTAAATAGGACTTGTAAATGCAACTTGTAGCCAAGTTGTAATTTGTAATTATCTTCCAAGAGGCTAAAACAATGATTCAGTTTGACAGTGTTCAAATTCATGATTTTACATTTTTCATGACCAAGTTTCATTCAAACACTGTGTGTGTGTGTGTGTGTGTGTGTGTGTGTGTGTGTGTGTGTGTGTGTTTACAAGGCAGATATTTCCAATGGCTCCTCTTTCTCAAATGCCAACTCTTCATCTTGTTTAGACTGCTACTACCACCACCACAATTGACCACTTCGGTAAAGAACTACAGCCATAGTTTTAGTGCCTTTCCAAAGCCTCATGACTTTCTGAAATTTGCAAAGTCTTCTGGGCTCATCTTTCTTGAAGTTTTGACTCAGTCACTACTCTTAATGTATATAGAGCACTCTATATACATAGGATATCCTCTATATATTCTACAATCTTAGGGTACGTTTAAACCTTTCCACTAAAAGTGACATATCTTTTCTCCACTGAACTACTGTAAACCTCTTCTCCCTTCTGCTCCTCCATAAATTACAGCATGAATAAGACAATTTAAATGCTGTATAGGATGGGCTTGAACTCAGGACTGCCTGATTGAGAACAGCTCTCCTCTCCATGGGACAGGCTCTCTGTCCCGTACAAATCTTTCCCAGACACTCATGAAGTCAATAACAAGGAAGGAAGTATCAAAAAAGGAATCTACACTACATTTGTCTATTCCAGGACTCCTTTTCAATCTGGGCGCCTTCTTCAACTTCACAGAACTGTTAGGGGTTGCAAGATATTTGAGAAATTATCTAGTAGAATGTCTTCATTTTACAGTAGAAGAAACCGAGACGGGCAAAGGAAATGGTGAATCCATCAAAGTAAGCAACAGAGCAGTTCCAAGATTCGAACGCAAGACCTAGAACTTTGGACTCCTCGAGCTGAGAGCTAACGGACGCACCCACCTGTCAGTGATTTCCCCCTTTTTCGCATCCATATGAACCACGGACCTGACAAACACAGCCGCAGTTCAGTTTCCCTCCTGCCATTGCTAGGATTGCAGGCGGCTCTCTAGGGCTAAATCGGTTAAAACTGCTGTGGGCTCATAAGTCTCTAAACCTCCGGCCTCCAGTTACTTGTGATTTACCTGTTTATTCCCCCTTTAATTCTCCTTCCGAGCAGGCTGAGGGACCCAAGAGGGGACTTACCCGCCAGTTCTCTCAACCAGCCCTCTCCCCTGGCTTCATTCAACTTGTGTCCAGGATGAAGAAGATTTTCCACCTCAGCAAGAAGGGGCAGTTTCGCCTCTTCATCAAACTGCCTTGTTACTTGGAGTCCAAACTAAAAGTGCAATAAAAAATAAAGATAAAGTATGAAAAGTGCTGTATGAACGAACCACAAGATACTAGGTATGTATCACAGAAGGATACCTGGTCTGGAGCAAGGACCTCGGGAACATCCACAAAGTTGCATTGCTCGGGGATGTGGCGAAGGTGCAGCAGTCCCCTGCTCAGAAAGCACAACGTGAATGATCTGAATAAGGTGAAGGGGTAAGAGCAAATGTTTGGAGAGGGGTGGAGAAGGGAAGACCCACAACAGAGTAGCCAAAGACACTCCCCATCCTTCCATGTGAGTCCTTGCCCCCCCCACCACCATTAACCCTCCGAAAAGAAATCCCTCTCAGCACCTGGGACAGGATCAAGGTCAGACTTTTCCTCCTAGGGATTAGATAACAAGTACTGAAAATTGGAGCCACCTGTCTTTCCTGCTTATTTTTTTTTTTTTATTAATTTTTTTTGGTAGTGACAGTACTGCTTTATTTGGACATCTACTATAGTTAGAGTATGGGTAGAGTATACCCATACTAAGAGAATAGTGAAAAGAACAGAACATGAAATCAAAGCCACTTCTTGCTTGCATGACCCGGGAAGTCTTTCAGCCTCTCTGGATGTGGTTTTCTCCTTATATAAAATAGGGCTGGGAGAGGTCGAAAAGTGTTCTGTTTGTTTGTTTGTTTGTTTATTTCTTAAATTAAAACTTTTTATTTTCAAAACATATGCATTGATAATTTTCCACATTGACCCTTGCATTGCCTTGTGTTCCAAATTTTCTCCTTCTTTCCCCCACTCCCTCTCTTAGATGGCAATCAATCCAATATATGTTATATATGCTAAATTACATGTTAAATCCAATATATGTAAACATATTTATACGATTATCTTGCAGCACAAGAAAAATCAGATAAAGAAAATGAGTAAGAAAACCACATGCAAGCAAGCAACAACAAAAAGAGAATGTTAGGTTATGATCCATACTCAGTTCCCACAATCCCTTCTCGATGTAGATGGCTCGCTTCATCACAAGATCCTTGGAACCGGCCTCAGCATTCCCATTGTTGGAAAGTGTCATGTCCAGAACTGATCAGCATGTTGCTGTGTACAGTGATCTCCTGGTTCTGCTCATTTTACTTAGCATCAGTTCATGTAAGTCTCTCCAGACCTCTCGAAAACCATCCTGCTAATTGTTTCTTATAAAACAATAATATCCCATAACATTCATATACCAGAACTTATTCAGCCATTCTCCAACTGAGGGACATCGACTCAGATTCCAATTTCTTGAAAATGGCTGCCACAAATATTTTTGCACATGTGGGTCCCTTTCTCTCTTTTAAGATCTCTTTGGGGTACAAGCCCAGCAAAAAGATTGTTGGATCAAAGGGCATGCACAGTTTGATAAGTTTTTGATCACAGTTCCAAATTGCTCTCCAGAATGGCTAATTCGGTTCACAATTCCACTAACATTGTGTGTGTCCCAGTTTTCCCACATCCACTCCAACATTCATCATTATCTTTTCCTATCATCTTGGCCAATCTGAGAGATGTGTAGTGATATCTCATAGTTGTCTTAATTTGCATTTCTCTGATCAATAGTGATTTAGAGCACCCTTTCATATGACTAGAAATGGTTTTAATTGCTTCACCTGAAAATTATTAATATCCTTTGATCATTTATCAATTGGAGAATGTCTTGAATTCTTATAAATTTGAGTCAATAATCTCTATATTGTAGAAATGAGCCCTTTATCATCATAATTCTTTAACGTAAAAATGTTTTCCCAATTGATTGCTTCCCTTCTAATCTTGTCTGCATTAGTTTTGTTTGTACAAAAACTTTTAAACTTAATATAATCAGAATTATGTATTTGGTGTTCAGTTATGAGTTCCAGTTCTTCTTTGGTCACAAATTTCGTCCTTCTCAACAGATCTGAATGACAAACTATTCTATGTTCTGCTAGTTTGCTTCTAATATCACTCTTTATTGTGGAATACCAATGACAGACCTGCTAGCACTCATAGAGACCATGAAAGCAAGAAAAGGAGAAACACCGGTGTTTATGGTCAAGACATTTTATTTTTTGCTGAGCTTTCTCTCTTTTTTTTTCCTTCTATGCATATTTCTACATTTATCTTGAGGCACAAGAAAAATCACATCAACAAGGGGAGAAAAAGAAAGAAAACAAAAAGCAAATAACAAAGAATGTGAAAATACCAGATTGTGATTCACATTAAGTCTCCCCATTCCTCTTTTTAGATATAGATGTCTTTCTCCATCACAAATTTATGAGAATTGGTCTGAATCACCATCTTGCTGTGTACAATGTTCTCTTAGTTCTGCTCACTTCACTCAGCATTAGTTTGTGTAATTCTCTCCAGGTCTTTCTAAAATCATCCTGCTGATCATTTCTTATAGAAAAATAATATTCTATAACATTCATATACCATAACTTATTCAGTCATTCCTCAATTAATGAACATTCACTCAATTTCCAATTGCTCGCCTCGATAAAAAAGACTGCTACAAATATTTTTGCACATGTAGATCCTTTTCCAATTTTATGATCTTTTTTGGTCTACAGAACCAGTAGAAACACTGCTGGATCAAAGGGTATACCCAGGTTGATAGCCCTTTGGGCATAATTCCAAATTGCTCTCCAAAATGTTTGGATCAGTTTACAGGGAGTAGTCACTTGTTTTCTGAGAGCAGTGATAAAACACATCTAGAGTTTTCCTATGACTAGTGGTAGTTACCAAATTTTTATTCATGTCTTTTCTTTCTGTCTCCTTCCTTTCTCTCCCCCTGTCTCTGTTTCTGCCTATGTCTCTTTCTTTCTCCTGTTATGGCTTCACTATCAGTAGGAACTAAAATCAGGAAGTCAGAGACCTTAGAGTGAATTTCTGGTGGAGAGCTTACTCCAGTAAGGGATATCCCTTCACTTATGCAGTCTCCAATTCTGTCAATTTCCCCAGGACTTTCATTGTAAGGATTCTGGAAGCTTAGAACTCAGTCTCTACATGCTGAATTCCCAGGACCAGTTTACTTTCTGTCTCCTCATACCAGCAGTCCAATTTTTTTTTTTTACTATTTTAATAGTTTTTATTTACCAGATATATGCATGGGTAATTTTACAACCTTGACAATTGCCAAACCATTTGTTCTAATTTTTCCCTTCCTTCCCTCCCCCCAGATGGCAATACATGTTAAATATTTTAGAGTATAAATTAAATACAATATATGTATACATGTCCAAACAGTTGTTTGGCTGTACAAAAAGATTTGTACGGATTTTGAAATAGTGTACATTTAGCCTCTGAAGGCAATCAAAAATGCAAACGGACAAAATTAGAGGGATTGAGAATTCTATGTAGTGGTTCATAATCATCTCCTAGAGTTCTTTTGCTGGATGTAGCTGGTTCAGGTCATTACTTCTCTATTGGAATTGACTTGGTTCATCTCATTGTTGAAAATGGCCACATCCATCAGAATTGATCATCCTGTAGTATTGTTGTTGAAGTATACAAGTATCTCCTGGTCCTGCTCATTCATTCAGCATCAGTTCATGTAAATCTCTCCAGGTCTTTCTGAAATCATCCTGTGGGTCACTTCTGACAGAACAATAATATTCCATAATATTCATATCCCACAATTTATTCAGCCATTCTCCAATCGAGGGGCATCCAATTTCTGGCCCCCAAAAGAGGGCTGCCACAAACATTTTTGCACATACAGGTCCCTTTCCATTCTTTAATATCTCTTTGGGAGTAGTAACACTGTGGGGTCTAAGGGGATGCACAGTTTGATAACTTTTTGAGTATAGTTCCCAATTGCTCTCCATTATGGCTGGATGTATTCACAATTCCAACAACAAGGTACCAGTGTCCCTGTTTTCCCACATCCCCTCCAACAATTCAGCATTTCCTTTCCCTGTCATTCTATTTCAGAGTTGTCTTAATTTGCATTTCTCTGATTAATAATGAGTAGGAGCATCTTTTCATATGACTAGAAATAGTTTCAATTTCTTCATCTGAGAATTGTCTGTTCATAACCTTTGACCATTTATCAATTGGAGATTGGCTTGATTTCTTATAAATTAGAGTCAATTCTCTATATATTTTAGAAATGAGGCCTTTTTGGAAATGAGGCCTTTATTAAAACTTTTGATTGTAAAAATATTTTCCCAGTTTTTTTCCTTCTAATCTTGTCTGCATTAGTTTTGTTTGTACAAAGGCTTTTTAATTTGATATCAAAATTTTTGTATTTTGTGATCAATACTGATTCTAGTTCTTCTTTGGTCACAAATTTTGGTCCTCCTCCACAGGTCTGAGAGGTAAACTATCCTCTGTTCTTCTCATTTCATTCTTTATGCCTAAATCATGAACCCATTTTGATCTGATCTTGGTGTACTGTGTTATGTGTGGGTCAATGCCTACTTTCTGCCATACTAGTTTCCAATTTTCCCAGCAGTTTTTGTCAAACTGTGAATTCTTATCCCAGAAGCTGGGGTCTTTGGGTTTGTCAAACACTAGATTATTAAAGTTATTGACTATTTTGTCCTGTGAACCTAACCTATTCCACTGATCAACTAGTCTGTTTTTTAGCCAATACCAAATGATTTTGGTGACCCCTGCTTTATAATACAGTTTTAGATCTGGCACAGCTAGGCCACCTTCATTTGATTTTTTTTCATTACTTCCCTTGAAAATCTTGACCTTTTGTTTTTCCAGATGAATTTTGTTATTTTTTTCTAGGTCATTAAATAGTTTTAACTACTAAATAATTTATTTTTAAATAAATTTTAACTTTTTAACTAATAAATTATTTTAGGTAACACTGTCATCTTGATTATATTTGCTCTACCTATCCAAGAGCATTTAATATTTTTCTAATTGGTTAGATCTGACTTTATTTGTGTGCAAAGTGTTTTGTAGTTTTTGAGCCTTCTCTTAAGCTCTAAAACCACAAAGTTGCTAAGGAAACAAAAGAAAAACAAAAAGTAGATAAATCAATCACAGTATGAAGCGACTGTCAATTTAGGGTTCAAAGAAAAACTTTAATGTTTTCAGATAAAGTATCACCTTCTATCCAGCCTATTTACCATTCCATTCCAGCATATCTGTTCCCAGTCCTTTTCAGCCTTTGACTGTCTGCTGGCTGGCTCGAAGGAGGGTTTCAGTGCCAGATCAGAATGACCTGGAATTCTGCAAACTAATCACAGACTAAGCAAGTCTGATTGTTTGGGAAGCAGGCAATTTGTTGCAGAAGTACCAGGTGATCAATAACCACCAACTGTTTTGTACACACCCCCTGCAACTTGACAAAGCCAAGATATCTGGCAACAGAATGTAAATATCAACAAAGGAGCAGTGATAATAGAACCATGGCAGGAGAAGGCAAAGTGCCAAGAAATCAAGGCTTGCTGGAACAAATTCCTGAATTCATCAATGCCTTTGGGGTCAGATTGATTTGTAGAAGCCCAGTTCATATGATTTTTTCAAAGATTGCCATATTAACACCATTCTTAGAAGGATGTTACAGCAGTGACATACAGAGGGTGAAATCTAAAATAACATTCCTTTTTTTTTTTTTCTTTCTTTTCTGAGACAATTGGGGTTAAGTGCCTTGCCCAGGGTCACACAGCTAGAAAGTGTTAGGTGTTGGAGATCAGATTGGCTCTCAGGTCCTCTTGAGTTCAGGGCTGGTGCCCTATTAGCAGCCCCACCTAGCTCCCCCTATAATCACATGTCAACATAAATTGTGGTTCTGAGTAATCTACATGATCTCCTAAAACTAATAATGTATCTCTTACTTCAATTATAAGTTGTAATAAATGTTGGTTAATAGCTTCTTGTTTTTTGCAAAGCAATAATGATATGCTGTAAACAACTGAAACAAATTAGAGCCTCTGTGGAAGATTGCCACCTGAAAAACTGCAAAGTGTTCATTAGCTTGGATAGACATAAAGGATGTGGTAGACCAAAGGATTGAGACAAACAGAGAAACAAGGAAGCTTTAGAGTTCTTTTAATTGCTCTTTGCAGGAGGTGTCCTGCCAAAGCAGCATAAGGTAAAATCACATGGTAAGGCTGAATAGAAGGGAAAAAACATTCTAAAATAGAATCACCTTGGTGGAGTAAGGCTGTAAGGTATTCGGGAGCAGGAGAAAGAGACAAGGTAACTGGAAGTTCTGGGTCATAATGATGAGACCCTGAGTGAAGAGAGTCTATATAACTTGTGCCAGAGCAGCTTTGGCTGCTGGAGTGAGAGAATAGGGGTGAAGAGCTTTAACTGAGAATTTAAGGGCAATCTTGGACAGAACCACTAGATGTCGCCCAAGATCATTTGATTCAATTGATCAGATTGGTGTGAGATGACAATTTATGCATAAGCATAAATGTGACTTAAATAACCCAAGGAGCAAAGAAGGTTACATGCCAACGACGCTAACTTCACTTTCTCCAGCAAATATAGAAGGGGAGCCAGACCTTCTGGAGCTTGTCAAGGGTGAGAAAATTGTTACTGGAGTAACTTGCTCTAGTATGTAGATAACTCTGCTCTGTTGGATTTGGCCAAAATCCACCCAGGATGATGTTCTGAAAGCGATATTTGTTCCCAGGGCTATCCAACAGCGATATTTGTTCCCAGGGCTATCCCACAGTTGTATAACAAGGGTGAATAATAGTTTGTTGTACTATATTTACCCCATGGATGAGAAGGGAAACTGAGGGCCAGGGTTACAGATTGCTATAGTTATTGACTGTTTTGACCATGAAATTAACCTATTCCAGTGATCAGCTACTCTATTTGTCAGCAAAATGGTTTTGCTGCCTATTAATTTTTTAAAACTATTTTAATAAAACTTTTTATTTTCAAAACATATGCATCGATAATCTGACACTGACCCTTGCATAGCCTTATGTTTCAGATTGCTCCTCCTTGCCCCCACTCTTTCCCCTAGATGGCAAGCAATCTAGTATATGTTAAACATGTTAAAATATATGTTAAATCTAATATGTATAAACATATACTTTTCTTGCTGCACAAGAAAAATCAGATTAAAAAAAGGAAAGTAAATGAGCAAGAAAACAAAATGCAAGTGAATAAAAAATAAAAGAGTGAGAATGTTTAAGTCGTGATCCATATTCAGTTCCCACAGTTCTCTCTTTGGATGCAGATGGCTTTCTTCACCACAAGATCATTGGAACTGGCATCAATCATCTCATTGTTGGAAAGTGCCTGTTCATTTTTAATGAATGAAAAATTGCTTTTTATTTTAAAACAAAAACTAACTTATTCTTCATTAGTGATGATGTGGGAGGAAATACTATTCTCTTATGCTGAAATTCTGTCATGTCTAAAATGAAGGGAATTTTCTTGGCAAAGTTGCTGGAATGGTTTGCTGTTTCCTTAAGTTCATTTTGACAAATGAAGCAAACCTTGTTAAGTGACTCGTCTGCCTAGTCACACAACAAGGAAGTGTTAAGTGTCTAAAGACAGATTTGAATTCAAACCCTCCTAATTCCAGCGCAAGTGCTTTTTCCTTTTTGCCATCTAGGTGCCCCTCAAGATGACTCTTCCTGACTCTAGACCCAGATCTCTTATTCATTAGGCCACCTAACTACCCCATCTGGTGAAATATGTGAAGAATAAAGGTGCCAAGGCCAAAAGTTGTTGCTTCTATTAAACCATTACTATTTGTGTCAGCAATAGGTACAGAGAAATGAAGGAGCAGGGATTACCCCTGCATTGGACGACCTGCATTGGACGAGGTCAGTCAGAGGAGTTCATCACCAAGGGAGACTGCAGAGAGGTAGAGATGAGAACTGAAAAAAGACCATTGGATTTGGCAATTAAGAGATCACTAATAATTTTGAAGAATTTGGAAGATAGAACACAGAGTATTAGAAGAAAATGACAGGAGAGGAAGTGGAGATACCAGTTGTCAACGGGCTTCTTAAGGCATTTAGCTACAAAAGACAGTAGGGATTTGGGATGATAGAGGGTATGGATTGAATAAGTAAAGGTTCTTTGGGGATGTTTGTAGGCAAGCAGGGGAATAGCCAGGATGCAGGGAATGATTGAAGTTAAGTGAGAAGAGGAATGTTTAAAGAGAAATATAGGTGAGATAGAATGGTATTGCTTGTATGTGTAGAGGCATTTTCATTGGCAAGGAGAAGCGCCACCTCTTCATGTGAGAGAGGTGAAGGAGAAGACAGTGGCTGAAAGTATTTGATTGATTAAATGAGATAAATAGTCTTTCAGAACCCGGCTGAGGTTATGTAGTAGTAGCCCACAGTTGCATTCTTTTCTGTAGCATGTATATAAGGGCAAAGGCAGTGCAGGGCAGGAGTGATTCAAGGGCAGGAATGATTCAAGACTGAGTCTGAGAAAGATACAGTTGGCAATTTGATAAGTGGGTATGTAGAGTTGAACAGACAAATTGAATGCTTCGCCAGGGAATCAAAATGGGGAAAGAAAAAAAGCTAGTCCAGAAGGGATGGTCTAATCTGGGATTAGAGGTCAGGTCTGGATGAAGAACAGGGTTTAAATTTGCAAAGAGGTGGGATGAGAATAGAGTGTGATCAAATAAGAAATTGAGAATTTATAAGGGCAGCAGTGCTGTATTATTTGGTGATCAGAGGTCTAACTATCTTTGTATCAGGTCAAGGTATGATGAAGTATACTGTATGAAATGAGAAAGTTGAGGAAATAGAAAATGAGGGTATTTCTGGGAGCACAAAATGTATGTTGAAGAAGTATGATGCATTGGAAAGGAGAGAGAGAGATTGTCAGATTACATGGGTCAAAACAACTAAGTGTAAATCAGATACTTATAAACTGAAGTGGGAGTAGTCTCAGATGGAACGCTCTAGTTTTAAGGGTGATAAAGCATGTATAGAAGGCAAGACTTTAGCTGAGACTTGAAGGAAGCCAGGAGATGGAAGTGAGGAGCATTCCAGGTATGGGAACAGCCAGTGAAGATACTTTATGACAGGTGATGGAGCGCTATGTGTGAGTAACAGTCATTCAATAAATCTATTGTCTACTATGTAACTTACATTGCACTAAAAGCTGAGTATACAAAGAATGATACAAGAAAGTCCTCACTGTCAGCACACTCATATTCCTACGGAAGCAACAATGTGAAAATAGCTAAGTACAAACATGATATTACATACAAGACAAACTAGAAAATCACCAGAGGAAGACATCAGTATTAAGGAGGATTGGGGAAATCGTCTTGTAGAAAGGAAGATTTTAGCTGGGATTTGAGTAAGCAAGGCAAGGCAAGAGAGAGATAGAGAGGAGAGATGAGAGAACTCAATGAGTTGAGAGAAATCAAATGAAAATGTCAGAAGATAGGGATACTACCTTGTACCAGGATGGGCAAATAGTGTCTACTCCATGCTTCATGCCTCCAACCAAACTACTAGAAACAACAGGTCAACCTATTGTACACAATATAGAGCAAAAGAAGCTTCTAGTAATCATAGAAAATGCAACTCAATATACATTTTGTTCAGTTGCATATCTACAGCCTTATGTACATATATGCTATTTTTTTTTCTTTAGATGATTTCAATAAGAACTTTCCTGTCCCAAGCAAATCCTAAGTGCTTGGAAAACTTTATTTATCCATATTTTCAGTTTAAAATAAAGATTTACAATATGATTTTCATATAAAGACAGGCAAAAAGCAGGCTTGTAATTAATGATTATAACTGAAGGCAACTGGTTTTGCATGTATACTTTATAGTATCAGCTTCGTTGCTCTCTCAGAATACCTCACTTAGTTGTCCAATACAGATAGATACAATGAATCATAGAAATTATACACAGGGAAGTTAATTTCCAAATTGCATTCTTTTAAAGAGCATATATAAGAATTTACAAAGAGACAAGTTGAATCTTTTCATATATGGCCCTTCCAGAGGATCTCCAGAAAGGTAGGCTGAACGTTACAGCCAGGCATGTGAATTCTTTACGCTTTTCTACTGAATTGGCTGGCTGCTGAATCCTATATTGTCATGGCTTAAACTCCTAGCTCTGATGGGGATTCTATCACTTCTGCCTAGAAACCGATAAGGCCAAATAAAAACAGAAGAGAAACAAATACCACAGCCCATTTCTCTGAGCCACAAGGTAAAAGGAAAGAAAAAGGGGTTTTCCCTTCACCTTTTAGTGCCCACAGGTGGATCAAGTGTGTATGATCTCCATCCTTTTTGAGTATTGTTTTTTAAAGAGGCATCCTCTTGCAGCTTTGCAGCCAAACATGGAAGTACAATGCACTTGAAATTCACCTACCATTTTACACTTCTGGTAGGTCAATTTCAGATGTATTTTACTTCCCTATTTACTCCCAATCCCTAGTACAGGATTATTATCAGTATTTCTAGGCCTTATGTATTGTTTTTATCTAATGATCATAATAGTTGAGATTCTAGAAAGAGAACTTGACTCTAGGTTTAGCCCCAATCTTTGCAGTCCTAGGCAAGATTATTGGATTATGACTATGTCAAATCATAATCATCCTCACTTGGGACGAAAATTTCTAAGCTGCTATATGCCTCAGATAGTCTTGTAAGCAGATTATTATTATTATTATTATTTTTTGCCTCTTAGATTTAGTCAATCATCTGTCATTTCTTTCTTCTTCCCAGGAAATCTACTTATCTTTTCGTTTTGACTTTGAATTTTATTTGAAGTTTATTTTGAAATGGTATTTTATTTGGTTTTTCATTTTAGTAACTGCTTTTAGGTTCTCTCTAGTCGTCACAAATAGTTAAAACTTTTATGATTTCTCAAGTGGTACTTTTTTACTTGTCTCCAAAATAATTTTTAGTTTTACTACTTTACTACTTTTTAAAAACATCTTTAGGATTTTTCCCTTTTAGTGGTATATAGTTTCAGAGTTGAAGAAATGTCTTAATATCAAATACTAGAGTATTAAATTAAAATGTAGTTTTAGGTGGAGTAATCATTTATTATTCTTGCTGCAGGAGGGGAAAATCTTTGCTTCTCTAAAATAAAAAAAAAGCATTGTATAAAGCATAGTGGAATGAGATGGTCTTCATCACTAATTGGTGGAAGGTAGTGACAATAGAAATGTGTTAGGATTCTTATAAGGTGCTAAGTCACTGGAATGGATATAATTACCTAATTCAGTATGATTGATCTAACCCTACAAGGAGATGTTATGGGCCAGAACTTGAAGTACTGAGTGGAATTGAGGAGACAATGATTAAATCTAATTTAGCATTGAATTAATCCTACAGCAAATAATGGTTTCCTGGTGATGAAATGATTGGTGTGTGCTCAGGGGGCAGCATATAAGCAAGAGGCTCTCAGGGCCAAGGAGGACTTTGGGAAAACTTCTTGGGGTATTCAGAGTCAGACTCAATCCCACTTCAACCTTCGTGCTGGCTGGAGCCATTTGCACATGAGCTTGCGGGAAACAAAGAGAGGGATAGGCCTCTAAGAAAGCTAACTAGGCCCAGGAAAAGATTCAGGATTTTGAAGGACACAATAAAGGATCTGAACTTCAACTCCTGGCTGCATTTTGTTTTTATTGAACTGAACTGAAAGGAAGGCTGCCTCTACAAGCTCCCCAAGAAACCTGCTCCTAAAGAATGATTACAATTTAGAGAAACAGAAAATTGCTGAAATGAAAATAGAAATTCTAATGTGACTCCTTCACTGTCTTAAATCAATTTAACTTGTTTTTAAGTCCTTAACTTTTAAGTCTTCTTTTTAAGTCCTTAACTTTTAAGTGTGAGGTTTCTTAATGTTCATAGGGATCACCTTGCTATCAAATTTGTGCAATCAAATTGGTGCTTTATTTGTGCTTTAAAATCTTTTTAAAAAGGTATTATTTCCTAAGAGGCCCTACAAATATTCCCCTTAAAAGACTGGTTTCACCTTAAAAGCAGTCTTTCTTAAAATAACCTATTTCCCTTTGGGATCCTTCTTACTGTTAGAAAGTTTTTTTTCTCTACATCAAAACTCAATTTGCAGATCTATACCTTCCATTCATGAATAAAACAAGTCTAATATTTCTCCCATTTGACAATGCTCTCTATTAATACAATGTATATGTATATACATTCTAGTTGATATAAACTCTACAATGGGAAGAGACGAAAAATCACTGAAACCCAATATAAAATCCTCTAGTGATGAGGTCCTGGGGTGGGTAGGTGAGGTAACAGTGAAAGCCTGGAGATAAAATTGTAATACTCCCTGAGGCAACCAGGGAATGTCAGCCTTCCAGTCCCACCCTTGATGGAGGTCTTTCAAAACCCTGTATCCAATCAGAAATCCAAATTGTAATACCATGCCCCCTTTCTTCCCTTATAAACAATGTCCTCAAAGTGTAGATGTTCCCTTAAGTTACTTATTAGCTCACCATGCTCAGTCTCATGCTGGCTTCTCACTCCCTCCTTTCCCTTGCAATAGCTCACTTTCTTAAGATGCTATATTCCTTTCAGGTTAGGTTAAGTTTACAGGTTAGACCTTTTTAGGTCTGTGTGTGTCCTAGGAAATATTATCTTTTCCTCCCTCAGGTTCATGTCATATCAACCTAAGAATAGTTTCGTTTCACATCAACCTAAGAATTTACAAAGAGACAAGTTTAGTCTTTTCATCACCAAATAGCACTAAGGTCCCAGAAGACAGGTCTCCTAACTAAACTTCCTTAAAAATAACTGGAATCCCAAGTCTTGTGCCTTAGCTGCTGCTTACTAATCTCAGCTTTCAGCTAAGTGCTTCTATATAGGAGCTATCTGATTTATTGTCCTATATCTCACTGCCTGTACTGTGAGACACTGATTGTATTCAATGACAATTCTCTGTCCTTAACTTGTATTCTATTTGTCTTTTTTGTCTTGTGACATCTCTACTGACTTTCAATTCTGCCTTCTTCTCATTGCCTTCTTCCTTCCCACCTTAGGCTGTTGGCACTTTTTTATTAATATCACACAAAAGTGGTGAATTGCCAATACACAAAGCATTTAGAGCACACGCCTGAAAAAGTAGTTAGGTAATGTATGTATGTAATATGTAATAAATCTGCACATACATTGAGATAACCTAACTAATATAAATGCCACTGTTAATTTGCATTATAAGAAGATCTCTTACTTCAGAGAAGAGCTGTCTCCTCCAGGGAAATGACCTGAGAAACTTATGCTCCCATCTGGGAACCTTGATTCTCTTGGAGCATTTTGCTTCTTTTATTGAGAGCAATTGCAGGAACACACACTGCCAATTCCTTGCCAACCTCTATTTGTGTTGGTCTTCTCCTCTATGGCTGTAGCCTGGCAGTCAATAGTTTATTCCCTTTCTTCTGGTTAAAGTAATGTCTTATCTTAGTCATGTCACTAAAAAAAATATGATTCATATTTCTAAAAGTAGTTCAAAATAGTTTGAATTAAATCTAGTAATATTGATAAACCTATTTCAAAGATTATTGAAAGGGTAACTATAATGTCTCATATCAATTGTCGGACTATAATGTTCCAATCTCAATTCAGATGTCTAATTTTATTTGTTACATTACCTACACCTAGAATATTTTTTCAGAATTTTGTTTTAGCATTTCTCATAATATATTCCATTGAACCATTTAAATGGAATATGAGACAAATTATTAGAAATACAAATTTATCAAGTTTACTTACAAGTGGTTAAGTAGTACTCTGCCTTTATAATGTCATAAGTTGCACAACAGTTTTAATCAAAATAAATGATCTTATCTAAAAATGAATATCAGTTTGATTTTTATCATTCCCCTTTCTTGCATGTCACAATTTTACATTGAAAAGTTTTATCTTCAGGCTGCTGAAAATTCAAATTCCTAATTTATTTTGTTGAAAATAAATTTAACATTTCATTTCAAAATGTAAAATGTTTTGAGATGACATCATTTAAAAATCTAAAGCTCTTTCTATCTTCTCACTTTCATAATTATGTATTTGCTCTCTTAAAATGGTATGTTCATTGATTTGAAAAGCAAGATTTTGTGATAGAAGAGAGAATTAAAAAGTCAATCTTGTTCTTCTACCACAAAACCTTGTTTTTCAGTTTTAGCATAAAGATTCATTGAGAGATCCCTAAACTATACCAAGACACCATTTGATATCATTAATTTAAAGACACCTCTGCTTTGGGCATCTTCAAGCTGTTGTCAGAGTAAACTAATTTCACTCTGCCTTTGGGTTAAAATCTCTGGCATGTGAAGAAGGAACCCAGAAACTATAAAACTCCTTGAAAGAGAAAATCTTTAACTCTGCCTCAGTGAGGGACCCTGCCCAAGGGAAACAGGCAGTTTTAATATGTTATATAGCAAAAGAATTCCGATCCTATTGAATTAAAGAAACTCATTCTATTCAAATTCCAGCTCAAGCTGAAACCCAGCTAGGAGATGAGCTAACTTGAGATTCCACCCACTAGCCCCCTTCAGCTTGTAGCCAAAGCTCCTATTATAAAAGAGCCAAACTAGAATCCTCTCTTTGCAGAGGTTCTAAACATGCCATGCTATGCCATGCCATGCCATGCCATATCTAGGAAACCTCTGCCTATTGGAATACTATTCTCTTCCAGTATTATCCTCTCTTTATCCTCACCTATCTCCCTAATGAGACCTTAGGCCTCTCTGTCAGGATTTTTAACATTACTTCCCAATCCCTATAATAAATCTTTTACAAATCTCAGTTTTCAGGCCTGTAAATTCCTTTATAGAGAATCCCTGTGTTGCCAGAAGGGAGTTCCCCCAAATTCCCTATCTTTGCACCAAATCCCAAGAGGGGATCCAAACCTCTCCATTTAGTTCCCTGAATCCCAAACCTGCCACTGGACCTTATCATTTAACTCTCTGACCACCAGAAACCCTAAGCTTATTTTGGTTCCCTAAATCTAGACCTTATCATTCCCAAATCTAGGCCTACTAAAGGGAACCCCAAAACCTAAATCTCATCACATGGACTCTTTTTGAGAATAGATCTCTTACGTTTTTCCTTTTCCATTTGATATGTGCATTCAAGTTCCTTTATAACAAATCTGATTTAATTCTATGTGTCTTTTAAAATTAGTGTCTTTTCCCTCAGGTAAACATAACTTATTTTCAGCTTTAAAAAGCTTTTCAGAAAGGATGCCAATCTTATATTCTGGTTTGCCCACTTACCTTGTTCTTCACCTTGTTCTTGCTGAAAGGTATGTGCAAGATGTCGTTTTGAATGTCTGACTTTGTTCAGGATCAAGAATAGCAAAACTTACTTGGGAATGTACTAGGGTACCATTTGATACAATCACTTTAAAAAAACACCTTTGTGGCATCTTCAAGTTATTGTTGACACAATTAACTTTTTAAAAAAATTACAATTCACATTTATTTAATATTAAACTTGAGTTTACAGAGTATGTTATTTACATTATTTCATTTAATTCTAAAAACCTTGTGAAGGAGATGCAAATATCATTATTCCCATTTTACTAGGAAAAGAAAGTGAAACTCATGTGTCTTAAGTTTCCCTTCCCCCACTCCAAATCCAGTGCTCTTTGCCTAACTCCAAATCTAGTGCTCTTTTCATAGGACAGAAAGGACCAATGCAGGTTATCTTTGTTTATCCATGTTTCTGGTCAGGACAATTTTTCTTCTTATTGATTGAGGTGATTCAGAGCAACCCCAACGAACCTGTGATAGAGGAGTCTAACTTAAGAGAAAGGACTAAGGGTGCTGAATGTGGACACGGTGTTCTCACCTTTCACTGTTGTTGCCTGCTTGCCTGTTTTCTGCCCTCTGATTTTCTTCTTCTTTTGATCCAACCTCTCCTGTGCAGCATGACAAATGCAGAAATATGTCCAGAAGAACTGCCTATGTTCAGTCTACATTGGACCACCTGATGTCATCCAAGGTAATGAGAAGGAAGGTAAGGAGGGAGAAACATATGAATTCTGCCAAAATCGATCCCTGCACAGATCCTGAAAAACAAAAAGCCACCATTATAAAAATAAAGGACCAGTAGTTGATGAGGTGTGGTGCTTGAGGGGAAGGAGAGAAGATGGCTAGGCCCCTTTGGAGGCTATAAGGAATATTTCTGTACAGCAGAATAAGCACCACCATCACTACCAATGAATGGATTCAGCTCAAGTTTTGTTTCTTCCAGTCCTGTTACTTCCAAAGAAGAGCCAAAAATCTTTATCTAAATACTCTCTCTAGACCCTCTAGTGTTTATTCCAAACATGAGCATCTTTGTAGTAAGAGGTTGGATGGGGAAAATAAATCATTTCTCTGAACCCCAATCCTCAACCCTGGGGTGTTCCACATTCCTGGAGTCTGAGCCTCCAATCCTGGGAAGATAATCTTGCTTCTTGCTGTGTTAATAGTGTTTTTGAAAGACAGATTGTTGGCGTCCAACTTCAGTGAATAACTGAGAGTGTGAATGAATCTCTGAAGTCAGGTGGAAGATATGCTTTGCAGTCTTCGTTTATTAATCATGAGTGCCAGGCTTAATATACCCTTTTGGCTAGAGTTACAATACATCTTCAGGTGACATCTTATACATTCCAGAGTTAATGCTCAATGAATACTTTGAGATTTCAGTATGTATCTTACCTATCAATACCAAGATGATTATCAACACAGAATTGTAAATAACCTAGTTGTCATGTTCATAAACATCAACAGAATTGTAAATAGTTGTGATGCTTTATCAGTACCAAAGTACTTTTCAAAACAGTGTAGTAAGTAGTAGAAATGATCAGACTAATGTATCTACCTCAAGTATTTCCTTAAATCATTGTTAAGGGATAAATAGTGTAGTTGAAATGCCTTGTTGCTGTTGTATACATTCTCCTAAATTTACCCCAAGAATTTCTTTCAAAGATTGTTCAAAGATTGAAGAGATGATGAGCCTACATGGGCTCGCCCTAACAGAGAGTAGGTCTTAAGCAACACCTGGAATAGACTCCTTCTGTTCATGGACTTCTACATCTCCCCCCTTTTTAAGACATATGGGAAAGCACAAGGCGCTAAGCCAATGAATATAAGAATAACACAAAACTTTTTAGCCATAGTTTGCTATGCTATCGGCATCAATTCCAGGGACACTGCTTTTTGCTATGTTTTCTGCCAAGACAGTTAATTCAGATATATCTCAAGTGAGGTTGGAATTAAATATAGCTCCCTTTATTTTCTTCCTTATTTGAAACCATGTCACTTTGGTGGTATCATTATCCCATCTGAAGAATTAAATATATATGAGTGAATTTATAATCACAAGTTAGTTGGGATTGAGTTTCCAAATTGTTTACATGATCCCCTAACTATATTAATGATTGTTCCATTAACTTTGGTCCTTCTTTTAATTCAGTATCTATATTAATTTGTTCTTTTTATTAAGAGCTAATGATACTTTTTTTGCTAATTGATTTGCAAATTGGACAATCTGAATAGATTGTTAGGAGCTGAAGCTGAAATAGTAAGTGTTGTAATAACTGCTATAGTTGCCAGAACTCCAGCAATGAGTAATCCAACAATTCTCCTTTTCCTGCTTTTGTTTCCTAATTTTCCTTTGATGTTATCTCCATGACCTGTAGCAGTGGTGATTAACCTTAGTAGGCACCATCACACAGGATGTGTGTTCAATAATAACAACCATAGGTAATAAATTAGAAGACATTTCTAATAGCTAACTGGGATAAAACACAATTGTAGCATTTTACAACATAATATATCTTCCTAGCACATTCATGATTTAGATTCCAATGCCATTCCTTAAAACAGCATATGTAGTTAGAAACATCTTTGTATTTTTTAACCATGCTGTAG
The DNA here is from genome assembly GCF_048593235.1 of Sminthopsis crassicaudata. Taxonomy (NCBI): domain Eukaryota; kingdom Metazoa; phylum Chordata; class Mammalia; order Dasyuromorphia; family Dasyuridae; genus Sminthopsis; species Sminthopsis crassicaudata. The sequence continues at coordinate 280,966,407 of NC_133621.1, forward strand.
AGTATATTACTGAGCAGCCTGAACATATCATGGAATCCCATATCTGAGATGTAAAAATTTGGGTCATCTTAAATACATTGTAACAGGAGACTCATCCAGATACTGGATAATTTGGGGACCATTCATCAATCAATTCCAGTTCCTCCACAAACCAATGGAGCCCAAAGTCCCCTGGAAGTAGGAGTGATGATCCTATCTTCTAAAACTACTTTCTGCTGAGAATGGACATAGAGCTAAATCATCGACAAAGTCCCATATTTTTATGAAGGGGGTGATAAGCTGGAATTCATTGAAGTGTGCAATGATTGATTTAGTTCCTTGAAGCTAGTCAATTCAGTTGTAATTGACCAAAATCTAGAATAAAAAACAAATCTAACAAAATACTTTTTTAAAGCCTATAGGTGAAAGAGATCAAATAATGTGTTAGAGGACCTATGAATATAAAAAACCCCAGAAAAACTTTTTGGGGGATAAGGTGTCAAAGAAATTGACATTTTTATTATTTGGAAAACAGCTGAACAAACAATGGTATAAAAATAAAGCATAATATTAATCTGCTCTAAGAAGTGATAAAAGATAATTTCAGAGAAACTTGAGAAGAGTGATACCAATTTATGTAGAGTGAAGAAAACAGGATCAAGAAAACATTTTACACAATAACAACATTTTCACACTACCTGGTTTAGATATCAATACCATATCTGTGTCACAAAAGGAGTTTGATAGGAGTCCTTCTTTCCCTATTTTTCAAGTAGTTTGCATAGTATTGGGATTAACTGTTCTTTAAATGTTTGGTAGAATTCATATGTAAATCCATGTGGCCCTAGAGATGTTTTCTTGGGGAGTTAATTAGTAGCCTGTTCTATTTCATTTTCTTTCTTTCTTTCTTTCTTTCTTTCTTTCTTTCTTTCTTTCTTTCTTTCTTTCTTTCTTTCTTTCTTTCTTTCTTTCTTTCTTTCTTTCTTTCTTTCTTTCTTTCTTTCTTTCTTTCTTTCTTTCTTTCTTTCTTTCTTTCTTTCTTTCTTTCTTTCTTTCTTTCTTTCTTTCTTTCTTTCTTTCTTTCTTTCTTTCTTTCTTTCTTTCTTTCTTTCCTTTCTTTCTTTCTTTCTTTCCTTTCTTTCTTTCTTTCTTTCTTTCCTTTCTTTCTTTCTTTCTTTCTTTCTTTCTTTCTTTCCTTTCTTTCTTTCTTTCTTTCCTTTCTTTCTTTCTTTCTTTCCTTTCTTTCTTTCTTTCTTTCCTTTCTTTCTTTCTTTCTTTCTTTCTTTCTTTCTTTCTTTCTTTCTTTCTTTCTTTCTTTCTTTCTTTCTTTCTTTCTTTCTTTCTTTCTTTCTTTCTTTCTTTCTTTCTTTCTTTCTTTCTTTCTTTCTTTCTTTCTTTCTTTCTTTCTTTCTTTCTTTCTTTCTTTCTGTCTTTCTTTTTTTCCTGAGGCTGGGGTTAAGTGACTTTCCCAGGGTCACACAGCTAGGAAGTGTTAAGTATCTGAGACCAAATTTGAACTCAGGTCTTCCTGAATTCAGGGCTGGTGCTCTATCCACTGGGCCACCTAGATGCCCCCTATTTCTTTTTCTAAGATGGGACTATTTAAATAATTTATTTCCTCTTCTGTTAACTTGGGCAATATAGATTGTCCATATTTTTGTAGGTACTCCTCCATTTCATTTAGATTATCCGATTTATTGACATATCGTTGGGTAAAATAACTCATAATTATTGCTCTAATTTCCTCTTTGTTGGTGGAAATTTCTCCCTTTTCATTTTTGAGACTAATAATTTGAGTTTTCTCTTTACTTTTTCTAATCACATTAACTAAAGGTTATCTATTTTGTTGGTTTATTTCATAAAACCAATTCTTAGTTTTACTTATTGATTCAATAGCTTGTTTACTTTCAATTTTATTAATCTCCCATTTTATTTTTAGAACTTAAAATTTGGGATTTAATTAGGGGATTTTCACTTTTTCTTTTTTAGATTTAGCAATCAATTCATTGATCTTCTCTATTTTATCCAAGTAAACATCTAGAGCTGTAAAATTTCCCTTAATTATCATTTTGGTTGCATCACACAAATTTTGATATGTTGCCACATAATTGTCATTCAATTGGATGTAATTATTGATTATATCTGTAATTTGTTGTTTCACCCCCATTCATTCTTTATGATTAGACTATTTAGTTTCCAATTATTTTTTGTTCTAGTTTTCCTCTGGCATTTTATTGCATGTGATTTTTATTACATCATGATTCAAAAAAAAAAAAAATCCATTTAACTGTTTCTGCCTTTATTCATTTGATTTTGTGGTTTTTATGCCCTAATACATGGTCAAGTTTTATATAGTTTCCATAAACTGCCAAGAAAAAAAAATATCCATTCAATTTTCTTCAAAAGTCTGTCATACTTCACTTTTCTAAAATTCTATTTATCTCCTTAACTTCTTTCTTATTTATTTTGTGGTTTGATTTATGTGGTTTGAGATCCCTCAATATTATACTTTTGCTATCGATTTCTTTTTGCAGCTCTCGTTTAACTTCTCCTTTAGGAATTTAGATGCTACAACTGTTGGTTTATACATGTTTAGTATTGATATTACTTCATTATCAATGGTATCAATGGTATCTTTTTTTAAACAAGATATAATTTTCTTATCTCTTTTAATTAGATCACTTTTTGTTTTTCCTTGATCTGAGGTCAGGATAGCTATCTTTTTTAAGCATAATAGATTCTTTCTCTAGCCTTTTGCCTTTACCCGAAATGTGTCACACTGCTTTAAATGTACTTTAAATCTTGTAAACAACATATTGTAGGATTCTGGATTTTAAAACAGTTTGCTATTCGATTCCATTTTATGGAAGAGTTCATCCCATTCCCATTCACAGTTAAAATGCCTAATTCTATATTTCCTGCCATCTTATTACCCCAAATTGTATTTTTCTCTTTCCTTTCCCTCATTCCCTCTTCCCTAGAATTTTGCTTCTGACCACCACTTCCCTTAAATGGCCCTCCCCTTTTATAGTCCCCTTTCCCTTTCTTATACTTTCCCCCCACTACTTATGTTTTCCCTTTTCATGTCATGTTTCCCTTCTCACTTCTCACTTCTCTACAAGGTGAGGGAAGTTTCTCTGTGAAACCAAATAGTCTGATATTCTCTCTTTGAGCCACATCCAATGAGAATAATATTCATACAATGTTCATCCCCTTCCTTTCTTTCCCTCAATTATAATAGGTCATCTTTGCCTCTTCTCCCTCAATTATAATAGGTCATCTTTGCCTCTTCATGAGATGTTCCCCTCATTTAACTTCCATTTTCCTTTTTTCCGGTATAACCCCCTTCCTATCTGTAGTTTCTTTTTTATATTATCACAGTAAAACCAAATTATACATGCATTCTCTTAAGTATACCCATAATGGAGATATAGTTCTCAAGAGTGCATTTATTTTTACCTTTTTATGCTTCTTTTGAGTTCTGTATTTGCAGTTCAAATTTTGGGGTAAACTCTGGTCTTTTCCTCATAAATAACTGAACTTTACCTGTTTCACTGAAAGCTCACCCCGGAGAGATGATGATCAATTTTGCCTGATAATTGATTCTTGGTTGCATTCCAATTTCCTTTGTCTTTGAGAGTATCAGATTCTGGGTCCTTTGAGCTTTTAAGCTAAAAGCTGCAAGGTCAGGGGTAATCCTACTTGTGGCTTCTTGGTATTTGAGGCTGCTCGCAATATTTTTTCCTTGGTCTGATAGTTCTGAAATTTAGCTCTTTTATCCCTTGGAGTTTTCAATTTGGGTACTCTTTCAGGAGGTGGTGGATGAATTGTTTCAGTGGCTATTTTATTCTCTAGTTCAAGGACATCACAGCAGTTTTCCTTGATGATTTCCTGAAAGATAATGTCGAGGCTCTTTTTTAATCATGGTTTTCATTTTCTTAGATTGTCTCTTCTAGATCTGTTTTCCAAGTCAGTTTTTTTTTTCCAATAATATTCTCATATGTTTTTTCACTTATTTTTGTTTTTGCTTGACTGATTTTTGATGTCTCATTGAGTGATTTCCAAATGGAAATGTTTAGTGAATTATTTTCTTCAGTTACTTTTTAAATTTTCTTTTGTATTTGGACAATTGAAATTTTAAATGAGTTGCTTTCTTCTATGATTTCATTTTCATTTCACTAATTCTGTTTTTTAAGGAGTTGTATTCTTTTTCCATTTTACACATTTTGTTATTCAAGGAGTCCTTTATCCATGTTTTCAAATCTGTTTTATAAGGGTTTTTTCTTTAGAAAATGTTATGGTTTTGTTGTTGTTGTTGTTGTTGTTGTTTGTTTTTTTGTTTGTTTTCCAAACCCTCTTGCAATGTTCTCATTTCATTTCCCCATTTTTCTTCTCTCTTTTAACATTTTGAATTCTTCCAAGAGAACCCTGTAAAAATGTGAACCAATTCATATCACTTTTTGGGGCTTCATCTCAAGATGATGTGCTTTTAGTTTCTTCAGGCTTTGACTCTTCTCTTTCTCCATAAAAAAGTATCTATGGTCAGAATTCTTTTTTACCTTTTTGCTCATGTTTTAAAAAAAAGTTTGAGATCTGCCTTTAGGGTAAAGGGGAGATTATCCAAGCTTCATCTATAGGCAACAACTTCCGGTGCTGAGTGGGCCTGGCCATGTCCCGTGACTATTCTAAGGTATAGGGACTCACTATTTGTCTTTTGTGTTTGCATTAGATGGCTTACAGCTAATCTGCTGATCTATTGGCTTACCATCAGGTCAGAGTTGCCAGCACTGCTATAGATTCCTCTAGTTGATTGTGTGGTGCTGTGGAGGTGCCACCACCCTGGGTCTTGCACTGCCTTTTTACTTGGCCTGTCCTCATTGCACCAGCTCGCACTTGGCCTCGCTCCCTCTTTGCTTGATTGAAACAGATCTTTTCTGGAGATATTCCAAATTATCTTCTGCTGGAAATTTGTTACACTCCAAATATTTGTGAGTTCTGTCACTCCAAAATTAGTTCAGAGGGAGAATTTGTTGTTAATTTGAGTGACACGGGGAGAAGTCAGAAAAAAAGATATGTATCTTTTCTGCCATCTTGGTTCAGCCCCTGCTGTTTAAAATTTTTATAACAGATTTTATTTCTAAGACTTTCTTCTCCCTGAAAATTAACTTGTAAAAGGCAAAACTCAGCAGAATATAACTTGTCTTGAAGCCCATTCATTCAGTGTACTTTTTGTTCCTAATAGAAAAAGCATGGATAATAGCTTTAAAAAGGCAAGAGCCTTATTATGTTAAATATCCCCAGAAGACAAACCTCGCACTGTGTGGAGAGAAGGAAACAGGAGCAAGAATTCAAGTCCATGAGAAATATCCCCAAATTTGGTAATATTTTGCCTAGGAGAAAATGAACTTTCCCCATTTCTCCCGGCTCCACAGAAGCCCAATCGGTAATTCTATCTATTCAGGATAATATTTAGCACAACAGCTAGTGAGGCATAGCTTACTTGAAACAGAATGAAGGTGTTGGTCGAAAATTATAACAATTGAGTCAATTGACAAGCATTTCTCAGGTACCTACTGTGTTTCAGGTTACTATCCTAGATGCTACCATACAGTCACAAGAGTTGGGACAAGGTTTGTAGATGAGGGTTCAGAGTGATAACTAAAAATGCAAACTAAAGAACTCAGCTCACATCAGCTATTGCTTGCAGAAATCATTAAATTTTAGGTTTTAACAAATGAAATTAATTTGTTTGTTTCTTGTCCCATTAAAAGCCAATGAAGTCAGTGACAGATTTTTATGGACATACTTAAAACCAAAATTGAAAATCTACAAAGCAGAATTTATGAAAATATTCTAAACCTGGTTGTGTTTATAGGTCTTCTGCCTAGGCATTCATCATTCAGTTATGTAAATTGGACTTTGTATAATGTGGGAAGCATAATACTCTTTCCTAATAATGCACCTGCAATTAAGTTTGTTAACAAAAGGACTGTACACTCATTATTATGATTTTAACTAATATGATATAAGCAGCAATAATCATCATTTTAAGGAATACTTAGTAGTTGTTGTTGATAATTGTAGAAGTGGCACAAGGTATATAGGATTGGACAATAAAAAGATCTGAGTTTAAATCCAACCTCAAATATTCTCCAAATGTGTGACCCAAGACAAATCATCAATCCTTTTTAGTATCAGTTATTTGATCTGTAAAATGGGAATAATAATAGTAGCTCCCTCACCACCAGAATGTTGTGAGGATTAAATGGGGTTTACATATAAAAAGTACTTTTGAACCTATGTAAATGCTAATTATTAGAAGAATATTCTCAGCAAGATCTTCTCTGAGAGTGATGTTGAATTTAAAAGCTGATTTCCCCAAGTTTGGTACAATTTTGCCTAGGAGAAAATGAACTTTTTTAACTTCTCCTGGATCAGCTGATGCCCAGTCAGTCATTCTTTCCATCCACTCAAGATAGATATTATCCTAGCAACTACTGAGGCATAAGAACTTGAGCCAATGAAAAGCTTTCACTTGCTATAGTTATTTGTACAAGTATCCACCCTGTGTTTGGAAGATTATCTTTCAAAAGAGGATCTTGGTTAATCTATATAATAGCCCTCTCTCTCCAATTCCAGGGACTAGTCTATATTTTACTGTAGCCTTTGGTTTCCTAGGCAAAGAAGAAAAATAATCTTATAAAAACAACTCAAAGATGGACCAAGGAGCTTTGTCACCAAGCAGAAAGAAAGTGTTAAACCATAAAGAATTATAGAAGGATTAGGCTGGAATCCAGTAAGGAATCGCTATTAGATATTTTAGGAAAGTAATATTCAGTTTTTGCTGTGCTGGTCTTCACCAGTCCAAGACAAAATTCATCATTCAGCAGAATTTTCTTTGTGATTTTTTAATGTCTGTCTTTTTTTCTCTGCCTATTTTTCTTTTTCAGTTTCTGAAGGGGATGAACTGAGTGAAGACCTCTCACAAGAATTGGGCATTGACTTATGCCCTAATTGTGACTTGAGACTTTTCAGTAACAGATTGAGGCAAAAGTTGCAGGGGTTTGATTAGTGATTATATTTCCTTCCTGTCTTTCCTCCTCCTTTTCATTATCATTAAGAATGTGTCATCAGCTAGTATTCTTTGTTTCTGGGATAGATTTTTAGGCTCTGAATAGATTATCTCATTAGGATGTAAGCCTGGACTCCAGCAGCCAATGGGAGAAAAGGGAAAAAAAAGTTGTGGAAGCTTCTACATTAGGCTCTATACAATATTGTATTTTCAGCTTGTGCTTTGCACTACTTTACTGATGATACCTTCTCTATTGGGAGTTGCCCTTTCTTGTGAGATCATAATAAATCCATTTTGCTTTTAACCTTGAGAGTCTCTGATTTTCATTTGGGAAAGTGTCAGTGCTCTTCCACAGTTTCCATCTCTCCTCCTCTTCCTATGAAAATGATTTCCTTTGTGCTCACTTGTAGCTGTTGCTGCAATTACAATTATATTGGCATAAGTCTTGGGTTCTTTTTGTTTTTTGTTTTTTTGTTTTCTTTTTTTCTGAGGCAATTGGGGTAAAGTGACTTGTCTAGGACGACACAGCTAAGAAGCATTAAGTTTCTGAGATCAAATTTGAACTCAGGTCCTCCTGGTTTCAGGGCTGATGCTCTATCTACTGGGCCACCTGCTTGCCCCAGCATAAATATTTGTTTTTATTTTGTTTGCATATGATTGTGCACTCAATGTAGCTTGTGAAGCTGACATGCAACTAACTATGGCTCGATTCTCTGCTGCTTCTGATAATTTTTGGCCTTTCACCAAGAAGAAAACATAGTTTGTCCATCAGTCAGCAGCACACCACTCATATATGGAAACACCATTCCAGCACATGGAGAAGCTTTGAATGCTGTGGATAAATTCTCGTATCTTGCCATTAATTCTGAGGTTAATACACCCTTTGCCAGAGGTAGCTCAGTGTTGGGGAGGCTCTGAGGACAAGCTTGGGAGATGAGACTTATTAGACTAATTACCAAACTGAAGGGCTATAGAGCTGTTGTGCATGCTTCATTATTGTATGTCTGTGAAACTTGGACAGTATACCAACACCATGCCAGGAAATGGAATCACTTCCATTTGAATTGTCTTAGGAAGATTCTGAAGCTTCCATCAAGTAGGATAAAATATTAGACAGTGAGGTCCTTTCTCTCTCTCTTTCTTTCTTTCTTTCTTTCTTTCTTTCTTTCTTTTTTTTCTTTCTGAGGACACTAAAAGCCGATTGTCTCCAGAGGAATCCCCTAAGGGGGATATGAGCTGCTCCTCAATACAAAAGAATCTCATAGAGGAAATCAAAAAGGCTCTCACAAGAGACCTAGAAGAGAAATGGGAAAAGGAAAGGGAAGCTTGGAAAGAATGTCTGGAGAAGTTATCCAGAGTGGAACAACTCCAAGGAAAACGGGATTAGTGAGCTGGGAAAAGATTACAGCTCTCTCTAAAACTAAAATGGATGAAATGGAAAAAAAAATCCATAGAAGAAAAAAACTCACTTAAAAACTCATTTGGACAATTACAAAAAGATATAAAAAAGTGAGTGAAGAAAATACATCATTGAAAATTAGACTTGAGCTAGTAGAAATGAATGACTCAGAAAGAAACCGAGAAGTATTCAAGCAAAACAAGAAAAATGAAACAATTGAAAAGAATGTCAAGTACCTTATTGGAAAGACAACAGTCCTGGAAAACAGATCCAGGACAGACAATTTGAGAATAATCAGACTCCCTGAAATATGTGAGGAAAAAAAGAGCCTGTACACTATTTTCAGGAAATTATCAAAGAGAACTGCCCAGACATTTTGGAAACAGAGGGTAAAATAGACATTGAAAAAATTCATCCTTCACCTACAGAAGAGACTCTGAAATCAAAACACCAAGAAATATATTGGCCAAGTTTAAGAACCATCAAATGAAGGAAAAAAAAACTATTGGAAGCTGCTAGAAACAAGCAATTCAGATATGGAGGAGCCACAATAAGGATAACGCAGGATCTAGCAGCGTCCACATTAAAAGACAAAGGGCCTTGAACATGATATTCAGAAAGTGCTATGAAGCCAAGAATAATTTACCCAGCAAAAATGAGCATCGTTTTCCAGGGAAGAAGATGGATATTTAACGAAATAAATGAATTCCATCTATTCTTGATGAAAAAACCAGACCTACACCAAATGTTACAGAACTGAAGAGATTTCTAAAAACATAAAAAGAAATCTTGAGAACTATATTTCTGCCATAAAGATATGTAAAGAACACATGTATAATTTGTCCTAGAAACTAGAGGTGGAAAGGGAATAATATCATAAAAAAGGTTAGAGTGGTGGTACTATAACTCATGAAGAGGCAAAGGTAACCTATTCTATCTGAGAGAAAGAAAGGAGGGAGATGATAGTGTGTGTCAATAGACCTATTCAATTTATGGTGAAACTTCTTCCACTGCATGGAAAAGTGAGAGGGAAGCAGTAAGCTAAGGGGAAGGCAATACAGATATTGTAAGAAAAAAGGGGTAAAATAGGAAAAGGAACTTTAAAGTGGGGGAGAGATACTAAAAAGGGGAGGGCTGTGAAAAGCAAGTGGTGTTCACCAATTTAATACTGGGTAGAGGGGTAAGATGGAAGGAAAGGAGAAAAGCATAAGGAGGGGTTAACAGGATGGCAAGCAATATGGAATTAGTCATTCTAACCATAAAGGTGAATGGGGTAAACTCTCTCATAAAGAGGAAGCAGTTAGCAGACTGGATTAAAAGTCAGAATCCTACTATATGTTGTTTATAGGAAAAACACCTGAAACAGGGTGATACATTCAAACTAAAAGTAAAAGGGTGAAGCACAATCTACTATGCTTCAGGTGAAGCCAAAAAAGCAGGAGTAGCCAGCCTCATCTCAAATAAAACAAAAAAATTGATCTAATTAAAAGAGATAAGGAATGGCATTATATCCTGCTAAAGGGTAGCATAAATAATGAAGCAGTATCAATATTAAACATATATGCACCAAGTGGTAGAGCCTCTAAATTCTTAAAAGAGAAATTAAGAGAGCTGCAAAAAGAAATATACAGCAAAACTATAATAGTGGGAGATCTCAACCTTGCACTCTCAGAATTAGATAAATCAAACCACAAAATAAATAAGAAAGAAGTCAAAAAGGTAAATAGAATACTAGAAAAGTGTGATATGATAGATCTTTGGTGAAAGCTAAATGGAGACAGAAAGGAGTATACTTCCTTCTCAGCAGTTCATGGAACCTATACAAAAATTGATCATATACTAGAACATAAAAACCTCAAAATCAAGTGCAGTAAGGCAGAAATAATGAATGCATCCTTTTCAGACCACAGTGCAATTAAAATTACATTTAATAAAAAGCCAGGGTAAAATAGACCAAAAAATAATTGGAAACTTAATAATCATAAACTAAAGAATGATTGCGTAAAACAGCAAATCATAGACATCATTAATAACTTCACCCAAGAAAATGACAATAATGAGATATTATACCAAAATGTGTGGGATACAGCCAAAGCAGTAATAAGGGGAAGTTTTATATCTCTAGAGGCCTACTAGCATAAAATAGAGAAAGAGGGTCAACGAATTGGGCTTACAACCAAAATTGCTAGAAAAGAAACAAATTAAAACCCCCAGACAAACACGAAATTTGAAATTCTAAAACTAAAAGGTGATATTAATAAAATTGAAATTAAAAACCTATTGAATTAATTAATAAAACTGAGTGGCTCCTATGAAAAAAGCAACAAAATAGACAAACCCTTAGTAAACCTGATTAAAAAAAGGAAAGAGAAAAAGCAAACTGTTAGTCTTGAAAATGAAAAGGGAGAACTCACCACTATTGAAGAGGAAATTAGAACAATAGCAAGGAGGTACTTTGCTCAACTTTATGACAATAAATTCGATAACTTTAATGAAATGGAATATAGTTTGCCCAGATTAACAGAGGAAGAAGGAAGTAGTCTAAATAGTCCCATCTCAGAAAAAGAAATAGAACAAGCTATTAACCAACTCCCTGAGAAAATATCCCCAGGACCTGATGGATTTACATGTGAATTCTACCAAACATTTAAAGAACCACTAACTCCAATGCTATATAAACTATTTGAAAAAATAGGGATTGAAGGAGTTCTACCAATTTTTTTTTTTTTTTTTTTTTTTTTTTTATGACACAGCCATGGTACTGATACCTAAACCAGGTAGATTGAAAACTGAGAAAGAAAACTATAGACCAATCTCCTTAATGAATATTGATGCTAAAATCTTAAATAAGATATTAGCAAAACGACTTCAGAAAATCATCCCCTGGATAATACACTATGATCAAGTCGGATTTATACCAGGAATGCAGGGCTGGTTTAATATTAGGAAAACTATTAGTATAATTGACCATATTAATAATCAAATTAATAAAAAAAAACATATGATCATCTCAATAGATGCAGAAAAATAATTTGATGATATCTAACATCCATTCCTACTAAAAACACTTGAGCATATATTAAAAACTGTCAATAAACATCATATGTAATGGCGATAAACAGGAATCTTTCCCCATAAGATCAGGAGTGAAACAAGGTTGCCCACCATCACCATTACTATTTGATATAGTACTAGAAAAGCTAGCCTTAACAATAAGAGCCAAGAAAGAGATTCAAGGAATTAGAGTAGGAAATGAGGAAAAAAAACTATCACTCTTTGCAAATGACACGATGGTATACTTAAGAGAACCCCAGAGACTCTGCTAAAAAGCTATTAGAAATAAGTCAGAACTTTAGCAAAGTGGCAGAATACAAAATAAATCCACATAAATCCTCAGCATTTTTATACATTACCAAGACAATCCAACAACATGAGATACAAAGAGAAATTCCCTTCAAAATAACTGTTGATAGTATAAAATATTTGGGAATATATCTACCAAAGGAGAGTCAGGAATTATATGAGCAAAATTACAAAACACTTGACACAAAAATAAAGTCAGATTTAAATAATTGGAAAGACATTCGGTGCTCTTGGATAGGCCGAGCGAATATAATTAAAATGACAATACTCCCTAAACTAATCTATTTATTTAGTGCTATACCAATCAGACTTCCATAAAACTATTTCAATAACCTAGAAAAACTAACAACAGAATTTATATGAACAAGAAAAGGTCGAGAATTTCAAGGGAAGTAATGAAAAAAAAAATTAAGTGAAGGTGGTCTAGCTGTACCTGATCTAGAACTGTATTATAAAGCAACAGTCACCAAAACCATTTGGTATTGGCTAAGAAATCGACTAATTGATCAGTAGAATAGGTTAGATTCACAGGGCAAGATAGTGAATAAAAATAGGCATCTAGTGTTTGACAAACCGAAAGATTGCAACTTTTGGGATAAGAATTCATTATTTGACAAAAACTACTGAGAAAACTGGAAATTAGTATGGCAGAAACTAGTTATGGACCCACATTTAACACCACATACTAAGATAAAATCAAAATGCTTCCAAGATTTAGGCATAAAGAACGAGATCTAAATAAATTAGAGGAATATAGGATAGTTTACCTCTCAGACTTGTGGAGGAGGGAGGAATTGGTGTCCAAAGGAGAACTAGAGACCATATTGATCACAAAACAGAAAATTTTGATTACATCAAAATAAAAAGTTTTTGCACAAACAAAACTAATGCAAACAAGATTAGAAGGGAAGTAATAGTTAAGATTCTGATAAAGGCCTCATCTCCAAAATATACAGAGAATTGACTTTAATTTATACGAAATCAAGCCATTCTCCAATTGATAAATGCTCAAAAGATATGAACAGACAATTTTCAGATGATGAAATTTAAACTATTTCCATTTATATGAAAGTGTTCCAAATCACTATTGATCAGAGAAATGCAAATTAAGGCAACTCTGAGTTATCACTACACACCTGTCAGATTTGTTAAGATGACAGGAATAAATAATGATGAATGTTGGAGGGGATGCGGAAAAACTGGGACACTGATGCATTGTTGGTGGAGTTGTGAAAGAATCCAACCATTCTAGAAAGCAATCTGCAATTATGCCCCAAAAGTTATCAAAATGTGCATACCCTTTGACCCAGCAGTGCTACTACTGGGCTTATATCCCAAGGAAATACTAACGAAGGGAAAGGGACCTGTATGTGCCAAAATGTTTGTGCCAGCCCTTTTTGTATTGGCTAGAAACTGGAAAATGAATGGATGACCATCAATTGGAGAATGGTTGGATAAATTATGGTACATGAATGTTATGGAATATTATTGTTCTGTAAGAAATGACCAACAGGAGGAATACAGAGAGGCTTGGAGAGATGTTGAGTGAAACGAGCAGAAATAGGAGATCATTATATACTTCAACAGTGATATTGTATGAGGATGTATTCTGATGGAAGTGGATATCTTCAACATAGAGAAGAGCTAATCCAATTCCAATTGATCAATGATGGACAGAATCAGCTACAACTAGAAAAGGAACACTGGGATATGAGTGTAAACTGTGAGCATTTTTGTTGTTGTTGTTGTTGTTGTTGTTTGTTTTTCTTCCCAGATTATTTTTACCTTCTGAATACAATTCTTCATTTGCAACAACAACAACAGCAAAATTCGGTACTGCACATATATATTCTACCTAAGATATACAATAAGATATTCAATATGTATGTGAATACCTGCCATCTAGGGGAGGGGATGGAGGGAAGGAAAGCAAAAAAAAAAACTCAGAACAAAAGGGACTACAAGGGATAATGTTGTAAAAAAAGAAATACATATGCATATTTGCTGTCAAAAATGTTATAATTATAAAATTAATAATAAAAAAAAAGGTTAAGTGACTTGACTAGGGAAACCAGGGTCACCTAGCTATATATATTAGGAGCAGGATGTAAAGTGAAGTCACCTATTTATTTGCTATGTCTCTAACTTGTAATCTAAATGTAATTTGAAATAATAAAAAGGAAAATAGTTCCTTTCCTTGAAATAAATAAATAAACAAACAAATAAAGAAAGAAAGAAAGAAAGAAAGAAAAAAAGAAAAAAAATTACATTCTTTTGCAAAGCCAATTTTCTTGTTGCACCATTATATAAATCTTTCAGTTTCACAAACAACTGATTAACAACATTTTTACCTTTCTGTTCCCTTTGTATTCTTCCACCTCCTCCAAAATCATGTCAAAGATATTCACTAGAGAACCAAAGCCAACACCAGAACCATCCTCTTTGATAGCTTGTTTTGTACTTTTGTCATAAAGTCTCTTTTCTTTGCATCAGAAATCATGTCATAAACTTGAGAAATCTGTTTGAACTTTTCTCCTTCATTTGGATTCTTACCTGGGTGAGGTTTCAAGGCTAGTTTTTTTTTTTTTGTTTGTTTGTTTGTTTGTTTTTTGAGAGCCAGGGAGTAACACTCACAGTATGCCAGGTTCAAAATGTCTACGTCTGGGGTGGGTTAAAAGAGGACCTCTAGGAACTGGTGGGGATGTTGGGGGATCAAGTGGGAGAAAGAGAAGATTAGGAGTTGGGGGAACTTTGTTTGTCCAGCATGGGCAGAGGCAGTTGCAGCACTCTGATTCTCCCCAATTTTTCTGTAAAGTTCCCAAGTCCTTTCTTAAACTAATCTGTCAAGTGTCCAAACTGCACAGAGTGCAAATCTGTGGGCTGATCACACTGTTCTAAGTGCCTTATGGACACTTGCCAAAAAGCCCTTTATGGAGAAATCACACAGACAAGAACTCACAAGGTGCTCAGAAAAAGCAGTACAGAGACACTCTCAAGGTTTCAACTTGAGAACTGATTACATGACTTGAGAGACTTAGAACTGCTCTTCATGGCATGCTCTCCTTAGACAAATGTGCTGTATGAGCAAAATAGGACTGAATTAGTGCAAAAGAAGTGGGAGATGCACAAGGTTAGAGAAATCACCTCAAATATTCATAAGAACTATTTGTGTCTTGTAATGTTTTTTTTTTTTTTTCTCTAAATTGTAATCATTCTTGGAGTATGTTTCTTGGGGAGCTTTTGGAGGCAGCCTTAGTTTTAGTTCATTTCAATAATCCCAAATGCAGCCAGGAGTCCAAAGCCTTTACTGTCTCTTTCCAAATCTTATCTCCTTCATTTGGGGCTTGGCTAGTTGTCTGAAGGCCTTCCAGATCTTGGTTTCAGTGTTCTCCCGAGGACAGCCTACCACCACTTCTCTGTCTTCCTTCGTTCTGCCCGACTTGTGAATCTCCTTGACCAAATCCTGACTCTGAATCTCCCAAAGTCCTCCTTGGCCCTGAGAGCTTCTTTCTTATATGCTGCACATTGAGCACACACCAATCATTTCATCACTAGGAAACCATTATTTATTGTATGATTAAATCAATGCTAAATTACATTTAATCATCGTCTCCTCAATTCTACTCAGTACCTTGTTTCAAGTTCTGGCCCATAACATCTCCTTGTAGGATCAGATCAGTCATACTGAACCATGCTAAATTAGATAATTGTTATCTTTATCCATTCCATGTCTTAGCACCTTGTAAGAATCCTAACAGTGTCTGACCTGTGGGACAAGATTCCAAGGTCACATTGATCTGATCCGCCAGTCAGATGCATTAATTTGACACTAACATAGTAATGTCATTTTGGTCCTCTTTGAAAATGGAGGAAAACAACCATTACCTCTAGCACCATAGAATATTTGCAAAGTCAGGGCTAGGGGAAAGAAAATCAAAGGAAAGCTTGTGGGCCTTGGAGAAATCTAGCTAAATGTGCTTATGCTAGATTCTATATGGGAAGGCACCCACTCACTTTACAAGAGTTCTCTGTGGAGAATCTCTCCAATAATTAACATCATCATTGTCATCATGAGTAACATTTATATAGTGCTTACTACATGCAAGTCCTGTGCTAAGCATTTTGTGAATGTTATCTCACTTGATCCTTATTACAGTGCTGAGAATTGGGTTCTATTATTCTCCCCATTTTACAGATGAGGAAACTGAGGCAAACAGAAGGTAAGTGTCTTGTCCAGGATCACCTAAATAGAAAGCATGTGAGGCTGGACTTGAGTTAAGGTCTTTCTCACTCCCTGTATTGCATTCAATCCACTGAGCTCTACAAATGGAAAGGGCTCCAAAATTATGCTAACATCCCCATATCAAATGCAATGACTAGCTACATGTTCCTTGGGAAAAGCCACAAAGAACCGCAACCTCCACTAATTTTTGCCCTTCACCTGCCTTTCCCCTTTCCCCAATATTCAATTTTGAGAGAAGTCTGACATTCAAATAGCAGAAAAAAAGCAATTAAATTGGAATCTGTTAGAGCATCCATTGGCTCCTCCTCTCCCTTTTCCTTACTTCCACCCTACTTCAAAGGGAAAATGGCTAGAGTCTACCTGAGTGTTGCTTTTGAGTAGCTAGGTTTTCTCCAATGGAAAGAAATGTAAAATATCATCCCATAATTCAGATAATAGGACTTTTTTTTTCCTTTCCCATAGAAAACAATGATGAGCAGAGGTGAATTAGAGTGTACATTAAATGAACAATTTAAATAGGACTTGAAAATTCAACTGGAAGCCAAGCTGTAGGAAGCTTAAAGTAAGTCTGCACACATAATTCTGTTTGACAATTGTTTAAATTAACAATTTCACATTTTCATGAAGAAGGTTCAATCAAACTGTGTTTGTGTGGGGGGGGGGGGAGGTTTCCAAGGCAGATCTTTTCCAGTGGCTTCTCTTTCTCATATGCCAACTCTTTCTTTTGCTGCAACCTGCTGCTACCACTACAACTGACCACTTCAGTAAACCCTATAGTCACAATTTCAGTGGCCTTTTATAGCCTCATTATCTTTTGAAATTTACAAGATCACCTGGGCTCATTCATCTTGTGGTTTTGACTCAGTCCCCTGTTATGGGCCAGAGCTTGAAACAAGGTACTAAGTGGAATTACAAGGTAGAATGGAGAAGACAATGGTTCAATCTAGTTTAGCATTGATTTAATCCTACAACAAATAATGTTCTCCTAGTGATATCATGATTGGTTTTTACTCAGTGTGGAATGTATATGCAGAAGCTCTCAGGGCCAGAAGAGACAAGCACACTAGAAGAGGTAGGAGGCTGAGACAGATTCATTCCATTGTCCACCTTTATCATGGCTGAAGCACAAATCTTTGGATTTGGGGAGATTCAGAAGCCAGAGAAGGCAAGCGGGAGCTCAAGTTCTAGGAACCAAAGAGAGAGCTAGGCCTCCAGAAATCTAGCTGAGCCCCAAGTGAAGGAGACAAAATTTTGAAAGAGACAATAAAGGATTTGGATTTTAAGCCCTGCTACTCATGTGGTGATTACTGAACTGAAACCAAGGCTGCTCCCAGAGACCCCAAGGAAACCTCAACAGAAAACATTACATTTTAGAGACCATATTACATTTTGGCACCTAAACGTGGGACCAAGGACCTTCATCTTTGAACCCAAAATTAGAGTGAGTACAAGAAGGAAACTTTATTAAGGGCTAAACTAGTACTTCAGCTGAAATGGGACAGATGCTTAGAAAACAGCCTTCTTTTGCAATAAAGGTAAAATGTGTAGTGAGCATTGTCAGATTTATGAAAAGCCAATGTTTGAGAGTAACTTGGGAGCAGATCAATGAATTTTTAGAAACAGTACAGTACACATATCCTTGGTTCTCGATGGAAAAAAAAATTGAATCCAAATGAGTTGAAATTAGCAGGAGAGCAATTATCTGAATACTACAATGATAATGGAATTGACTCAATATCCAAAGAAACACTTGATACATAGCATTTAATACAATTGGCTTTAAGAAATAAGTATTAGGGTAAGAAAAAAGAGTAAAGAGCAAGGGAGGGAGGATCAAGAAAAACTAGGTGAAAAGCATGAAGAATTAGATAAGAATGGAGTTAAGTTCAATTCTTAGTGTGGTAGTTCACAACAAGAGAAATTAGGGTATTTCCCAACCCCTGACCTACTTCCCTCAACATTTTATGGGTAGAGGGAGAAGAAGAAGGGAAAGGGGCAGTAACACATTCAGCATCACCTATGAAGCAGCCTATGACAAGATTACAAAAGGGACTGGTTAAGGCAAACAAAGGACAGGATATATCTATCTGATTTATTAAATGGATACCTGTGATTGAAGTGCTTGACTCTTAGGTCAACAGTGGAGAAGATACACTGCTTTTGACCTGGGAAAAAAAAAAAGATTTGAAAAAGGATTGCACACTTCATGGGGCTATATCATCTTATATTAAGATGTTACTAGACAATCTGGCTTATGAAATCTTAACCCCTAGTGATTGGAAATCCATAACAAGGACATCTTTAGAAGCTGGACAAAACTTGTGGCTTTCTGAATATAATGAATTATGCAGGACACAAACCCACCACAAACAGAAAACTGAAGTTAATGTACAGATCACCTTTGACCAACTAGCAGGTGAAGGTCATTATGCAGACAATTCAACACAGACTAACTATCTCATAGCAGCTTATGAACAAATTGCTACTGCTGTAATAAAAGCTTGGGGCACCCTCCCAAGAAAAGATCGAGGGGAAGCCTTCATAAAAATAGAGCAAGGTTCCAATGATTTTTTTGCTGATTTTGTGGGACGTTTGCAAACAGCTGTCACAAGAACCATTGGAGAAAATGCAGCTACAGGAATGATGAGAAGACAGCTGGCTAAGTAAAATGCTAATGAGGATTGCAGAAGGATTATATGGGAACTACACAAAGATGCTCCTTTAGAGGATATCATAAGACACTGTGCCACAGTAGGCACAAAATGCTTATTGTACTCAGACTATGATGAACATGGGAAGACGGGATCCCTCTTGACAAGGGACTTCCAGACATACTCTCTGATGTTTTCAATGTGGGAAAGTTGGACATCTGAGAGCTCAATGTAGGTATAGAGATAGAGTGAGAAGATAGAGTGACACAAAACCTAAAATACTATGTCCAAAATGCAAATGAGGTTTCCACTGGGACTCAGAATGTAGATTGACACAGGGAAATGAGAGGCAGGGCCCAGCTCCAAGACATCAAATAAAAAACAGATGGGACATGATGGCAGACAAGGTTACACCTTTAGAAGTTCAGGATTCTGATGTGATGAATCAGAAAAAAAATCAGATGGGAGAAAGGGATTATAATTGGAGAGAATACAGGCTTTTTTTTAACCCAAAAGAAGGGCAGTGTCCAGTGCGATCAGCTCCAATGTCATTGCCAGGTGTTGAGGAGAAATTTAGCAAGTGGTAAATAGAAGGGACTAGATAGGTTAACTGCTTGGGGAAGAAAGTTTGCTTGTATTTCTACAGATGGAGAAAGAATCAGATGGGTGCCAATGAGCCATATCCTCCTTGTCCATCAGACAGAGACAGAAAAAGGGGAAAAAAATCTCAAAACAACGGAGAAGAACTAAAAGCAGTCAGGGAAGGTGTGATCACCTCCTTTTTTGGTTCTCCTTGAACACCACCTTGAGAAGTCAGGGAGCTCATGACCACCTATGTTCTAAAAACAAAAGAAAATGGGAGATGTTATGGGCCAGAACTTGAAACAAGGTACTAAGTGGAATTAAGGAGACAATGGTCAAATCTAATTTAACATTGATTTAATCCTGCAACACGTAATGGTTTCCTAGTGATAAAATGATGGTTTGTACTCAGCTGATAAAGCATATAAAGTACTGTGTAAACCTTAAGGTATGAAGTATGTGAGAGCTATTAGTGTCACCAAGAGAAATTATTTGTCCATTTACATCTGCATTCATTAAAAGTTTATGAAAATGTTTTTCAAATTCCACAAATTTCATACTAGGTTTCAGCCTAGTATGTCATTGTAATGCTTGAAAAACTGAGCAAGATAGAGATTAGAGAACAATTTAACAATTTATTTAATAGAGAGATTTCCTGGGACCAAATGGATCATGGTTGGTCCCAGGGCTGACTGAGACTCTCTTCTCAAAGAATGTGTCCCTGAATGTGGGATATAAGATGGTTTTATAGGGTTACAAGACCTGTGACATAATGGGGGAGGTCCCTGGATGGGTACATTCATCCCATCAAACATTAAGTTGGAATGCTTATAACCTGAGCAGAGTAACTAAATAAGACAAGTAGGGAAACTGGGTCAGGACATCAAAAAAGAACTGTGCCACAAAGAACATGACCTGTAAGTCATGACATTTTAATTAATGATTTGCCTCTATATTTGAATATCCATATACTAGATTTACCTGTTTATCAGATCATATACATTGATCTTCTCCCCAATAAGTAGTATCTGTATTTTCAAATAATTATATAATTCATGACCACTTTTCTGTCCACAATGTATAGATAGTATAATATGTATATGATAATGGAGTCTGTTACTTGTTCAGGGGCCTTTAAACAAGCCAAACCATTGTCCAAATCTGTTGAAAGTATATCGTAGTGCTAAATGTTAGGCATTTTATCCATCACATGCAATTTAGAGACAGTATTGAAGTTCTACAGGATATCAGGTAAGGCACAAACAATGGAGACTATGCCTTAAATAGATATTGTTGGAGCCATCTCACAAGTATAACCTAGATGTTGACCACAGGATTTACAAACTGGATCACAAGTAATCCCTACGGAGACCAAAAGACCTACAGGCAGAATTGATATTTTGGTTTGTTGGAAAGAACGACTAGAAGGAAAAGCAAGGGAGGGGAGGGGAGGGAATGCAGGACTAGAGGGAGGGAAAGAGGGACTAGGAGAAGGAAAAGAGAAGAAAGGAGGAGGGGGAAGGGAAGGGGAAGAAGAAAAGGGAAAGAGAAAAACGAAGAAGGGAGGGGGGAAAGGGGAGACAAGGGAATGGAGATGAAGAGGGAGGAAGAGAAGACAAGATGACAAGGAGAACTATCAGCAGCAGCAGCAGGAGCAGCATGTATCATTTCTGTATTTTTAGGTTCAGTTAATCTGGAGCTGAAAGAAATCAGTATGAGCCGATGTGCACAGGATACATTTCACATCATTAATGGAACATAGGCACAGGGAAAAGCAGGAGAGGGCAAAAAAACAAGACTAGCAAGAGCATGACCTGCATTGTTTCCTTTTGAAGAAATTTTCTTACGTTTGGGACGTTGAACCCAAGTCAGTAAAACAAAATACTGGGACCTTCTACCCACATTATTGCAGACCTCATCAAAATCCCTCCAAGTGACTTAAACTTCCATAAAAACACAATACTCGGAGGCAATCTCATTAGCCCACACCTGAATGGGGCTTTTATCGTCTATATAGCCTTAGGGTATGTTTAAATCTTTATGTTTATATTTAAACTAGAAGGGGTATCTCTTTCCATTGCATAGAAAGTGTTGAAATCCTTCCCTTCTCCCTCCTTTAATAAGAGCACCAATAAGGAAAATTAAATTCTGTAGGGATGGTCTTGAACCGAGGGCTACATGGTTGACACCAGATGTGTGGCTGTCTGTCCGGTACAAATGCTTCCCCGACACACTTACGGGGTAGGAAGAATCAGAAGAGGCACTGGACTGTATTTGTCCATCTGGGCCCCGAGGGTCGCTTCCTTCAGTTTCACAGAATTGTTAAAAGGACTGCAAGAACCTTGGGAGATTATCGAGTAGAAGATCATTTTACAGAAGAAACCAGGCTCCGAGAGGAAGTGCTTTGCTCATTACAAAAGTAAATAAAACAGGTCTCGAGATTTGAACGCAAGAGCTCCAGGTCTCACCCATCCTCGTGCCCTCGAGCTTTGGACTCCTCGAGCTGAGAGCTAACGGATTTGGCATCCGTGCGCTCACCAGTGCGTGCCTTGACCCTTTATTGCATCCTCGTGAACCTCG
Organism: Sminthopsis crassicaudata; assembly: GCF_048593235.1. Classification (NCBI taxonomy): domain Eukaryota; kingdom Metazoa; phylum Chordata; class Mammalia; order Dasyuromorphia; family Dasyuridae; genus Sminthopsis; species Sminthopsis crassicaudata. Next base: position 280,988,276 of record NC_133621.1, read on the forward strand.
GACCTGATAAAGGCATCACTTTCCCTCCGGCCATTGCCAGGATTGCTATCAGCTCTAGTGCTGAATCGGTTATTAACTGTTGCGAGTTCACAGATCCCCAAATCTCGAGTCTCGAGTTATTGACATTTCCCCTTTTAATTCTCCCTTTGTTTCCACTTTCATTTTCCCTTTATTTCCCCTTTTAATTCCCCTTTGTTTCCATTTTAATTTTCCCTTAAATACCCCCATTGAATTCCCCCTTTAATACCCCCTTTTAATTCCCCTTCTGAGTAGGCTGAGGGGCTCGAACGAGGACTCCTCAGCCTAAAGCCTGTCTCCGCAATGAAGATTTTCAATTTCTGCAAGAAGAAGGGGCAATTTCCATCTCGCCCCTTCAAGCTTTCGAGTTCCTTTGGGGTCCAAACACCCTACCCCACCGAAGGATACCTGATCCGGAGCAAGGACCTCAGAAAGATCCACAAAGCTGCCTTGCGTGGAGATGTGGCGAAGGTGCAGCAGCTACTGCTGCTGGGAAAAAACGATGTGAATGATCTGGATAAAGTGAAGCGGTAAGAGCAAAGGTTGGGTTAGAAGGAGAGAAGGGAAAGCCCAAACCCTAGGTAAGACATCCCTGCACAGGAGTAGATGAAGTGCATCCCAATTAACCATCGGGAAATCAAACCACTTCAGCACCTAGGACAGGGTCAGGATAGCAAGTCCCCAAAGCGGGCTTCACTTCCCCTTCCTACCTAGCCACTTTTAATGAATTGGAAACTCCATTTGTCATTTCGTCAGGCCAACATATTCTTGATCAGTAGCAACGTGGAAGCAAATACTATTCCCATCTGCTGAATTGTTTACAGGTCTAAAACGATTTTGTCAGGCTATACTTAAGAATATTGGGGGATTTTCTTGGGAAAGTTAATGGAATGTTTTGCCATTTCCTTCAACCCCCTTTTGAGGGATAGGAAATTGAGGCAAACAAGGTCAAATAACCTCAGGGTCACAAAACTTTACTTATCTAACATCACATTTGACCTCAAGAAGAGTTTTCCTGACACCAAGTCCAGAACTCTTGTTCATTGTGCCACTTAGCTGCCCTGGGCTGGTGAAATATGGACACGATCTATGAAGAATGAAAGATTCAAGGCAGAAAATTAATTGTGCTTTTATTAAGACCTGTGTTTTATATAGATCTATAGATCTATAGATATAGATCTATAGATATAGATATAAATATATATAGATAGATAGATAGATAGATAGATATAGATATATATATAGATATAGATACAAAGGAATAGTGCAGTAGGGATTGACCTTATGCTAAGAGGTTAATCAAGAAAGGGACTTAAGCAAAGAAGCCTAAGAATCTGATACTTGGGAAGAGAACCAGGAGAAAGCAGTGTTACACAATTTAGAAGGGAATATTAAGGAGAAAATGAATGCACTTTCAAAGACACCAGAGGTTACTAAAATGAGAATAAAGAAAAAGATTTGTTAATTAAGAGATAGATTCATTAGATTCAGTGAAGAATTTAGAAAAAAACCCTTAATTTTCTGACATTCAATTACAAAAGACAGGAGAAATGGGGGATGATAGTAGGCATCAGTTGATCAAGTGTAGTTACTTTGGGGAAGGGGGGAGAAGACAAGGGGATTTTTGTAGGCAAGCAGGGAAATATCCAGGATGCAATGAAAGATTGAAGATAAGTGACAAGAGGAATGGTAAGTATTATAGAATGGTATCGCTTGTATACAAAGAGGCATTTTTATTGGCAAGGAAAAAGACTACCTCTTCATATGAGATAGGTAAATGAAAAATAATGGTAGAAGATATTTAGATGAGTTAGGTGAGAAAGAGGGTGAAAGAGGGAGATCTCAGGAAATGGTCTCAATTTTTTTCCCCAGTAAAATATGAGTAGGTTTTTTTTTTTAATTAGCTGAAAAGGTGAACAGAGTATACTATGGGAGGTTTGAAAAGGGATGAAAAGATTTGGAAGAGCTGCTTTTTTGTCATAATTTTCTGGCAGTCCAGTTCTTATATTTTCTCTTCTTTATTTTCTCTATAGATCTATTGCTTTTTTATGAGTTGTTTCACAATCTGTTCTATTTTCTTATTTTTAAAAATCTGTTTTCTTATTTTTTGGTTATGGTAACCAATTGGTTACCATTGGTTTTGGTAACCAATATGGTAAGTGCCAAGGTGCAAGGGGTCAGCAAATTGCCTGAGGAAAGGTGATTTAGCACAGGTCAGAAACGGAGCAAATTTCTAATGCAATCTGTAATGAAATGTAAATCTACCTCCTGAATATATTCCACCCCACCCCATCCATCCCTGGCAATTTTGTCTACCATACCAGCAATGAGAGTTAATGCATATTTTGTATTTCTTTAGGGGACAGTAGTACCCATTTATTTTTGGAAATTATTTATAATTTAGGCATAAGAATAATAATACATATTACATTAAAACTATCCTAAAATGGTAAAATTTTGATTGTTGTAGTACATTATCAAACAATCATATTACTCCCTCATTTTTGTAGAACACCTCTTCACCTGGCTTGTGCCAATGGACATCCAGATGTTGTATCTCTCCTAGTAGAGAAAAATTGCAAACTAAATTTGTTGGACAATGACAGTCGAACACCGTTAATAAAGGTATGTATTAGTTAACCGTGATGGTCAATGAAATGCATGTTGATTTCTTTCTGTGATTAAGAAAATTAAAAGTTAGTAAATATTTAGTAG